>NC_134803.1:5840897-5853397 GCF_046742065.1 Oratosquilla oratoria | reverse complement strand
AAAAGATAGTAGGTAATTATATCTATACCTATATTGAATAAGCCTAACAGTACAGAACTGAATGTATACATTTATCATTGCATCTCAATTCAAGCCCATTCTTATCATATGAGGTAAATATTCAATGTCTCCTCTGCTACTCAGTTGAGCTACTGCCTCCACATCAACATAGTCATTGTATTACATTCCATGTAACTAAAAGCACCATAGATTATTTCATATATAGATTCTACAACATACTCACATTATATAACCTTCATCTAACCTCTTAACCAGGTTCTACTCCTATAAACACAGGAAAATTGGATCCTTGCTAATCACTTCAATTCACATCAATCCTTACCAGGTATGCAGTCATAACCCACCAGTGACCATTGCTACTTCCCTCCTGCGTGTTTTCATTATTATATATTCCCGTTATTCCTCCCATTTATTCTTTTCCCAACTATTACTTCCCCCAGCAAGGACTAAGCGTCCATTTCGAATTACACGCAGCAGAGAAGAGGCAGAAAGAACAACGCTTTCATTGATCTTAGATTTCGAACTGGCACGATGGTTCCAACAATCTTGGCATCATCTTAACAATACATTTAATATCGTAAAATACACACCGTACATGGATCATACACCAAAAGCAATTACAACAAGTATTTCTATGAATTCTTACATAACTAGAGCACCGTAGATCCCACAAGTATAAACGTATCTCTAGATACATTATATCTAAAACACTTTGATTTCAGGGTGGGAATTCGTGCCCACGTATATGTAAACAAACTGGCCGTTCTGTGGTCCGACAGCATCACAAAAATAGATAATGTAATTAGCACCAGGGGGTGACTATGGTAACACCCTCCCCCTTTAAGACATGAGGCGATCCTTGGATTGACTCATGTTGAAGAAGGAAGACGGGACAGAGTATCCGCCAGGATATTATTCACTCCCTTTACATGCTGGATAATCAGATCATAATCCTGGAGCATCAAACGCCATTGAATCAACCGTTGGTTATCATTCTTCACCTTATGTAAAAATACCAGGGGGTTATGATCAGTAAACACAGAAACAGGATATCCGGACCCTCTCAAGTATATGTCAAAATGACTCAAACTAAGGATCAAGGCTAAAGTCTCCTTCTCAACTGTACTGTAGTTTCTCTGATAAGGGAGGAATTTCTTTGAAAAGTAGCATATCGGGTGGTCGATATCCTCTTTCTCCTGAACTAAAATGCCCCCTACACCAACGTTGCTCGCATCCACATACAACTTGAACGGTCTCTCAAAATCAGGAGTGACAAGTATAGGGTCACTCGTTAACATCCTCTTAATAGTCATAAAAGCCTCCTCGCAATGGGCATCCCACACAAAATTGGTACCCTTTGACAACAGCCTAGTCAATGGTAAAGCTACTGTGGAAAAATTCCTACAGAATCTCCTGTAATAACCGCTCATGCCTAAGAATCGTAGTAACTCTCTACGGTTCTTAGGAGCGGGACAATCGTTGATACTCTTCACCTTGGCATCAACGGGTTGTATTTCACCTTGGCCTACCATATATCCTAAGTATTCAACTTTTGCCTTTGCAAAATCACTCTTAGCTAGATTCACTGTTAAGTTGGCATCATTCAGTCTCTGGAAGACATTTGAAATTTGCTCCACATGGTCTTCCCAAGTTTCAGAATATATGACGATATCGTCGATATAGACTGCACACCCATTCACTCCTGCCAATACCTTGTTAATCAATCTTTGGAACGTGCTCCCACTGTTCTTCATCCCAAACGGCATCACCCGGTACTGATACAAGCCATCCATTGTCACGAAGGCAGAGGTTTCTCTGGCCCTCTCCGTCAAACCTATTTGCCAGTACCCTTTCAACATATCTAGGTTACTGACAAACTTCGCCTTTCCCACACAGTCGATACAGTCATCCAACCTTGGTATCGGGTAAGAATCACTCCTAGTCACTTGGTTCACTTTCCCAAAGTCTGTGCAGAACCTGTACGAATCACTACCTGCCTTCTGCACTAACACACACGGGGAACTCCACGCACTGTTACTTTCCTCAATTAACCCATTTTCCAACATATACTGGACTTCCTTCTTTATGATTTCCCTTTTCTGTGGATTCACTCGGTATGGGTGTTGCTTTATCGGCCTGGCATCACCTACATTGACATCATGTTCCACCACGGTACATCTTCTTGGAGTGTCCGAAAATAAGGTTCCACGCTTATGTATCTCATGGATTATCATCCCTCCTTTCACTGCTCAGATGATCCAGCTTAGCTTCTAGGTTCTCTAACACCATCGATTTCTCCAAGTTCTTCTCCTCGCACCTGCTGAATTTCTCCTCCTCTCCATCATCTGTTTCTTGTTCTGCATTCACTACACCGCGACTCAACTCATTCATCTCCTCGGACACTTCCGTCTTCTCCTCTTCCCTTCCATGATAAGGTTTGATCATGTTTATGTGGCACAACTGGTTTCTCTTCTGCCTACCAGGAGTGTTGACGATGTAGTTCAGCTCTCCTACTTTCTTCTCAATTGTCCATGGGCCACAATATCTTGCCTTCAAGGGATCCCCTTGGATAGGTAATAACACCAAAACTCTGTCACCTGGTTTGAATTCTCTCACTCTCGCCTTCTTGTCATACCACTCCTTCATCTCCTGTTGTGCATTCTTCAGATTCTCTGCGACAAGTTCCCTCGCCTTCATCAATCTACTCTTAAATTCTGATACATATGTTAACAAATGTGGGTCATCACCCCTGCCAAGCCACTTCTCTTTCATCATGCTCAAGGGACCTCTCACATCATGGCCGTACACTAGTTCGAATGGACTGAAGCCAGTCGATTCCTGTACTGCATCTCTGACCGCAAGTAAAGCTAGTGGGACTCCTTCATCCCAATCTATACCAAGATCCTCACAGTATACTCTCAGAATGTTCTTAAGAGTTTGGTGGAATCTCTCCAAACTTCCTTGTGATTGTGGATGGTATGCACTCGCTAACTTCTGTTCAATATGCAAGCCCTTCAATATCTTCCTGAACATGCCGGAAGTGAAGTTACATCCTCTGTCGGATTGTATCACTTCTGGGAGTCCTACCCAAGAGAAATATTTCGCCAACTCTCTCACTATACTCTTGGCACGGATACTCCTTAGTGGAATAGCTTCTGGGAATCTCGTGGCTACACACATTATTGTCAGTAGATAGGAATATCCTCTCCTAGTTCTCGGTAAAGGTCCAACACAATCTATTATGATTTTGCTGAATGGCTTGCAAAATGCTGGTATGGGCTGCAATGGTGCTCGTGGGATTACTTGATTCGGTTTACCCACTCTCTGGCATATGTCGCAAGTTCTACAGAACTCCGCAACATCTCTCTTCAGACTTGGCCAATAGAAATGAGTCAACAGTTTCCCTGCTGTTTTCCTCACTCCTAGATGTCCTGCCAAACTAGACTCATGAGACAAGGCTATCAGTGTATGCCTGTACTTCTTTGGTACCACTATCTACCTTTTCATTTCCATATGCTCTGTTGCGGGTACACTCGCAGGTCTCCACTTCCTCATCAATACATTGTCGTGAAGATAGAATCCAGTAGAACTATCATCAGACACGCCATTTTTATTTGCTTCCCCAAAGCATTCCTTCAAAGTAGGATCATTGCGCTGGGCATCGATAAGTTCCTTCCTGCCAACATTGAAATCAGGGGATATCTATAATTTCATCTCCACACTTTCATCTTTCACAGGCTTATGTTCCTTTTCCTCATCGAATATATCACCTAGACCCATATCCTCATCGTTAGTTTCCTTATTCCTTATCATGGCTCTGGTCACTACACAAGCTGGGTAAATTCTTTGGAGACTTCCATCATCCGCACTCTCCTCACTTGCATTTACTTCACCTCCGCTCAGAGATTTCCTACTCCCTGCGACTGGGGTTCCTTCTCCATTTCCACAGTCACTTCGGACCTTCTTCCGAATTCCAATATCCAAGACATCTCCTTCACCTTGCACGTCGACATTCCCATCCTTCACATTCCCGAGGGGTTTAGCAATCATTATTGGCTCTGGGACCACCTTATCCCCGGCTAAATCGTTGCCTAAAAGCATTTCCACGCCATTTATAGGGAGTTCTTCACGAACTCCTACTTTCACCTTGCCACTAACATATCCCGTGTCTATTTCTACATAATGCAATGGGATATTCGTTCCTGCAACCACACCTCTTATTCTAGCCTCTTCACCAGTATATGAACTTTCGGTCCACTCCAGTGTCTCTCTGAGGACTAGGCTTAGGTTCGCTCCAGTATCCCTTAGGATTTTTATTTGCTTCTTTGATCCTCCAGGTAATGATATCGTTCCTTCTGTTATGAACGGTTGGAAACTACCAACAATTGCCTCCTTTCTCTTGGGTTCTACATCCAAGCTCACTTGTGGTTTCTCCCATGCCACAGTCAATCCAGCGGATTTGGGCACTTTTCTACACTGATACTGCACATGACCACTCTCTCCACATCCGTAGCATTTTACATGTGACCTTTCCTGCCTGTTCACATAACCGTTAAAATTCTGCTGTCTCATAGGGTTATACTGGGGTGGGTTCCTAGGTTTACTCCTTTCTTGATACTGCGGAACATAATGAGGTTGTGATCTCTGGGGATTGTAATGGTCCTGTCTATAATCAAAGTGGCCTACTCTTTGGTCATTCCTTCCATAAGCATGTCCCACATTCCTTATTCCACCTGGCTTGTGGCTCACTTGCCCTGTACACATCTTCCGCATAACAGTCAATTCATCCGCTAACTTTGCTGCATCCGTTACATTCTTAATCCGATTCCTACAGATTTCATATCTGATATCGGGGTGCATCATCTCTGTAAAGTGCTCCAACAACATCAACTGTTTCACATCCTCAAAGTCTTCTACTCTCTCCGATTTGCACCACCGTTCGAATCGCATGGTACTCTCCCTGGCCAACTCGTCATATGTCTTTCCATCTGTCTTCTTCATATTTCTGAATTTCCTCCTATATACTTCAGGTGTCATCTCTACTGTCTTGAGCACAGCCTTCTTCACTCTGTGGTATCGGACTGAATCATGTATTGATAAACATGCAAAGGCCTCCCTTGCTTTCCCCTTTAACCTCGCCTGGACCAACCTAGCCCAATCTGTTCTCTCCCATCTTCTGATGGTGGCAATTTTCTCAAATTGAATGAAAAAGTCTTCTGCCTCTCCTTCTACAAATTCGGGTAACTGACTAATCCTATCATCTCCTCCGCTTCCTGCGTTTCTTCCTCCTTGTGTGCCCATGACTTCTATCTCTTATAGTCTTATTTCGTTTTCTATCTCTTTTAGTCTTATTTCCTTCTCTGCTCGGATTTTCTCTATCTCAATTTGCACTCGCCAGTCACATTTATCCGACTCTACATTGCCACTTAACTGCCCTTCTTCTTTCTCTGACTCATTCCCACTAATTCCGCCAATAACATCCTTTCCACTTAAGGCTGTTGCGATTTCTCTCTGTACGTCAACCTTGAGAGTGCCTGACACAGTTATTTCATATTCCTCCGCTAACCGGTGCAAGTCATCTATCCTAAGCTGGTACAGATCGTGTACGTTGGGATTTTCCATGAATCGTTCCAACTCCCTACTCATAATTGTCTTATTTATTTCACTACTTTGTTCATGCACTACCACTTCGTCACCGTGGTCACTACCCATTTCTACTTGGTCGCTGTACATTGCCATTATATATATATTTCACTTTATATTTCACACACACTGGTTATTTGCACTTTCAACGTACCTCTGTCCTTGGGAGTTTTACTCTGGGGTTCCTACATGTGTAATTCTTACTTGCAACTGTCTCTGGCCAATGTTCCTGTGTGTGGGAGAAGCACTGGTTGTGGCTTCCTTGTCTGGTTCTGGATCCCGGACGTTGGCCCCCAACTGTCACACTACCACCTCTAACCTTAAAGCAATTAGTTAGTAAATAAAGGATCTAGGAGGACAACAACAGATCTTGCCTCATCCCTTAAAGGTGGAGTGACAATAACGGATATCTGTTTCACTTCCTACTGCACACTTCCCTCTGTATCAAATATATCTTATCCCCCATTCAGTTAGGAAAAATCCTCATTTCGCATTATCATCATAAATGGAGGATACAAAAAGATAGTAGGTAATTATATCTATACCTATATTGAATAAGCCTAACAGTACAGAACTGAATGTATACATTTATCATTGCATCTCAATTCAAGCCCATTCTTATCATATGAGGTAAATATTCAATGTCTCCTCTGCTACTCAGTTGAGCTACTGCCTCCACATCAACATAGTCATTGTATTACATTCCATGTAACTAAAAGCACCATAGATTATTTCATATATAGATTCTACAACATACTCACATTATATAACCTTCATCTAACCTCTTAACCAGGTTCTACTCCTATAAACACAGGAAAATTGGATCCTTGCTAATCACTTCAATTCACATCAATCCTTACCAGGTATGCAGTCATAACCCACCAGTGACCATTGCTACTTCCCTCCTGCGTGTTTTCATTATTATATATTCCCGTTATTCCTCCCATTTATTCTTTTCCCAACTATTACTTCCCCCAGCAAGGACTAAGCGTCCATTTCGAATTACACGCAGCAGAGAAGAGGCAGAAAGAACAACGCTTTCATTGATCTTAGATTTCGAACTGGCACGATGGTTCCAACAACTTGGCATCATCTTAACGATACATTTAATATCGTAAAATACACACCGTACATGGATCATACACCAAAAGCAATTACAACAAGTATTTCTATAAATTCTTACATTACTAGAGCACCGTAGATCTCACAAGTATAGACGTATCTCTAGATACATTATATCTAAAACACTTTGATTTCAGGGTGGGAATTCGCGCCCACGTGTATGTAAACAAACTGGCCGTCCTGGTCCGACAGCATCACAAAAAATAGAGAATGTAATTAGTACCAGGGGGCGACTATGGTAACAATATATATATATATATATATATATATGTATGTATGTATATACATACATACATACATACATACATATATACGTACATACATACATACATACATACATACATATTGTTTTCCTTAATTTCTTAATTGAACCTTTATTTATTATAATTGTATTGTCTCAATCCGGAAGGTGGTCATGTATATCTATATGTCTTGCTATAGAATTAGAAAGCCTGTGGGTTCTTACATCATTTTTATATTCGTATAACCTTTTTTCTAATCCACGACCTGTTTCCCCAAAATATGAAGATGGGCAATTTTTGCAAGGTATTTTGTATACAATACTATTTTCATTCGTATAGTTATCATTATTACGCGTAACCAAATGTCCCACTTTGCTACCTGATGTTCTAGCCATCTTAATACCTGCTTTTAAGAGGACGTTGCCTAGAGTTTAATTAATGTTGGAATTTGGGACTGTGAAATTAAGGAAAACAATAGAAGCAGCCTATATTAATGCTAATAATAACATAAACCATAGAGATGGTTTTATATGCTTGGCAAGAGCTACAAGTTTATTGGTAGTTGATGAAAACAAACGGACAAATGTTCCGAGCACGACGACCTTTCCTAGTCACCCTGTGAGATGACATGCCTGTGTATAAGATGTCTATGTTGTACATTATTGTATATTGTATACTTCCTCCGCCCTCAGTTACATTTGTCATAGTTTAAATCAATATATATATATATATATATATATATATATATATATATATATATATATATATATATATATCTCTAAATAAAAAAAAATTAATCGCGCCACTAATTTCAGAATACGGCCAAAAGGGTTACAACCGTCGACCGTGAGCTGTAGGTGTTTTTGTGAAGAATCTTTGTCCAACGACCCGAAATGAACCGCATAAACGATTTTAAGCGTAGTTCAGGTTTTCCTGTGGGGGAGAGAAATGTCCGGAGCCGTCTCAAAGGTGAAGAGGTGTCGCCATTTCTGGGCGTGGGTGACGAAGCAGAAAAATATACCGAAGAGTGAGTTACAGAACGACCCGAAAAGGACTCAAGCTCTAAAAAGCGAACACAAGAATGAGTTTCCTGACCTATACGACGTCAGCCACACGAAAGGATTTCAAGTGAAAGAGTCGATAAAGATATTCCAGAGAAAGATATTGACCTTTAACGAGCTCTTAAAAAAAACAGAAAGATTACGTCTACGACGAAGGTTTACTCGATTCCCTGGAGCCCTTCAGTGGAGAGATTTCCGAAGAAAGGATAGAAGGTTTCATCAAACATTACTTTACTGGCTATAAAAACTTCACGAGAAACGGTGGTAGGTGTGATCATAGAGACTACCAGAAACACTATCTCTGTAGGGCTTCGGGGGCCCAGGACCGTCTTAACAGGGCAAAGGCCTATGCCATAAAAGTAGCCCGGAGACGAGTCCCCGAACAAAAAAAGGAAGAGGAAGCCGTTTCCGTACCAGAATCGGAGCAAGCCATCGAAGGACCTCCCACTTCTTCCGCTTCTTTTTTGTGTGATTCCCCGCTAGCGGAGTTGAGGAGGACTCTCAAAGAAACGAAGGCCGAAAACAGTAAAATTAAAGAAAGGGAACGAAAGAGGAGAAAAGAAGAGAAAGCAAGAGAAAATAAGAAGATCAAAGACGTAAAGAACGAAATAAAACTAATGAGATTGCGCGAGAAGATTACTGATGATAATAGTTTTTTCTCCCGCGAAATGCTCCCAAGACCGTCCGAGGACGCAGAGATTCGTGCTGGGGCCCTAGAGAGAATAACGGGTATTCGCGAGGCGCGCAAAGAGCGCAGCAGTAAACCTGTCTTTCTAGAGATGAAAGAGCGAATGTTAAGCACGTTTTGCGGGTATATCTCTGAGACAAGCGGAACGAATGTTCCTCGGCACTCTATAGGCGAGATGGGCGACTATAGGTGTAAGCACTGTCAAGCACTCCTTTTCAAGAGAGAACGGAAGACGATCTGCTGTAACGGAGGAAAAACACCTAAAGCGATATATGAACTATCACCCCTGGGCGAATCCGTTAAAGGTCTGTATGATGGCTCCTCCAAAGATTCGGCTCACTTTCTAGAGAATATTGCAGGGTTCAATAACGTATTCTCTTTTACATCCTTTTCGACTACGGGAGTTTTGGAGGATAAAACAGAATCTTTTATCTCCTACAAGATACAGGGAAAGGTTTACCACCGTATAGGGGACATGAAACCCAACTTGATGGTCAGTGAAGACGAGAGCAGACGGTTGAGTCTCAAAGATGAAGCGCCGAAGAAACCGTTCTGGAAATCTTCAGCAAGTTTCCTGGATTTGTACTTCTACCATGACAAAGAACAGCAACTGAAACTTCGTTCTGAAGAAGTCACCTACAAAGGTAAAGAGAAACCTGAGACGACTAACGAGAAACCTGAGACGACTAAGCGCAGGAAACGCGAGGATAACCAATACCGAAGGAACGAGGGAATTATAGAGACGCTATACGAGTATTTCGTTAACAACAATACCGCTCTGAGGGAGATTCTCAGAGAGGTGAAAACGTCAGCGGAGCTGGTCAGGGCTCACGTTGCCCGGCACAACTCTTTGCCGGATGTTGTCATCGATCTTAAGACGGCGAAAAACGTCTCTACGAGGGAACATAAGGGTGTCTACCATTTACCAACGGCATCCTGTCAAGTAGGAGCGATAGTGAATATGGGGTCGGATAGTGATACCTTGAATGTCAGGATAGAGTCGCCTTTACCAAATTCGAAATACGCTGTTCGAATAATTAAACCCACAAACTATTTCTACGATCTCTTCCAGTATCCCCTGTTGTTCCCAAATGGGGATAAGGGATACAATTTCGGTATGGAAAAGAAATGCTCCGCAAAAAGATTGACTGCGCTAATGTACTATTCGGCCCTTTACGAAATGTCGTCGTCTGTTCCAGCAGTTTGTCGTCGATAACTACGTGAAAATAGAGACTAGCCGGTTGTTTTATCTCGAGAAACAACACACCGGTATGCGCAAGGAAAGGGCAGATCTGTTGAATTTTAGCGCGAAAGAAGACGTCGGGCAACGTGTAGTGCTCTCGCCGTCGTTCGTCGGAGGGCCCAGATACATGAAAGAGCGCCAACAGGATGCCCTAGCATACGTTACGGCTTACGGGGCACCCGACTACTTCATAACTTTCACGATGAATCCTAGATGGCCAGAGGTGAAAGAGGCGACGAACCGATTTGGCGGAGCTAGCGGGGCAGACAGACCGGATCTGATGAGCAGGATTTTCAAGTTGAAATTGGATAGCCTAATAGACGATCTCATACATAAGAAGGCTTTCGGGGCCGTTAAGGCTTATCTCTATAGTGTAGAGTGGCAGAAACGCGGTCTCCCGCACGCTCACATACTACTGTGGATGACCGTTCGCGTAACCGCAGATATCGTAGAACAAGTCATAAGTGCCGAGATACCCGATAAGGAAAAGGAACCAAGACTTTATGAAACGGTAACTCGGTGTATGATACACGGACCCTGTAAGGGCTACAACGAGTCAGAGGTGTGTTGCCAGATAAAGAGCAAGAAACCCGGGCAATGCGGAAAAGGATTCCCAAAGACGTGCAGAGACAATTTACTCTTTGGAAACAACGGTTACCCCGAATACGTGAGGCGTTCTATAGGAGAAGGAGGAAATTCGTTTAAAATTATGTTGAAGGACGGGCCTGTTACTATAGATAACTCTTGGGTTGTCCCTTATAGCCCCTTTCTCTGTCTAAAATACGATGCGCACATTAACGTCGAATGTTCTAATTCCATAAAGGCCATAGCTTACGTGACAAAGTACGTGAACAAGGGTTCGGATAGGGTGTTATTCACAAAGACGACAGGAGAAGGAGAAAACAAAGTCGTCAATGAGGCTAAAAATTATCAAGAGGCGAGGTATGTCAATTCTAACGAAGCCGCGTGGAAGATTTTCAAGTTTGATATTCACAGGTGCTACCCTCCGGTGTCTATGCTGGATCTGCACTTAGAGGGCGAAAAAGCCATCTTCTATAACGAACGTATGACGGCTGCTCAAATCGAAAGAAAGGCAAAGGCCGATACACAGTTAACTGCTTTTTTCAAGCTTTGCCGGAGAAACGAGTTTGCGAGAACGTTATATTATCACCAAATACCTCTTCACTACGTATATAATATTCAGGATTCCATGTGGGAAGAACGTAGTGGAAATACGTATAGCCTCGGCCGCATACGCGCCGTAACTTCGAAAACAGTAGAGCTCTTTTTCCTAAGGTTACTCCTAACGCATAAAAAGGGCCCCACATCGTACGAAGATCTCAGAACAGTAGACGGCGTCATGTACGACACTAATCGCGAAGCGGTAAAGGCGTTGGGCCTGTTAACTGACGAAGCCACTTGGAGAGATACGATAATGGAGATCATTAATCACACTAACGACAGGAGAAAACTCCGAGAAACCTATGCGAGCATGTTGGTCTATTCTGACCTCGAGGACCAATCTGCGATATGGGAAGAGATAAAAGACTACTTTTCCAGCGATTTCTTGAAAATGGCGAACCTGACGGACTACAACGACGAAATATACCTTGACGCTCTCGACGATATTCAGCAACACGTGCTCAATTGCGGAGGCGGCTCGATCACCCAGTACGGTCTCCCTGCTTCTAGAGGGGGGGCGCGTCCCTCTAATCTTCTGAGAAGAGAAAAAGCCTACAACAAAACAAAATTGAAGGAGTCTGTCGAGGAAAAGGTTAAGCTTCTAAACGAAAAGCAACGTCAAGTTTACGACACTGTCTTGCATCGAATCGAGAATAGGCACCGTTACAGGAACAACGGAGTATTCGTCAACGCTGCCGGAGGGACTGGCAAGTCTTTCATCTTGAATCTGTTACTCGAAACGGTCCGTTCCCGGGGGCATATCGCGTTAGCGGTTGCTTCATCCGGTATTGCGGCAACAGTCCTCTGCGGGGGCCGCACGGCCCATAACATGTTCAAGATACCACTGATGGAGTTTGACGAGACTAGAGCGTGCAGCATTAAAAAGAATACGGAAATGGCGAAGCTTCTTCACCAGACCGAATTGATTGTCTGGGACGAAGTCGTGATGGCCAACAAGAACATGCTGACTGCCGTAGATATCACTCTCCGAGATATTATGGGAAACAACGATTTCATGGGAAGGAAAGTTTTTGTGTGCGCGGGAGACTTTCGTCAGATTTTACCGGTCATAAGAAATGGAGGGAAGGAGCTAGCCCACTGTATCAGATCGAGCTACATGTGGGACGGGCTCACAAAGCTAGAACTGACGGAGAATGTTCGTCTCAGTAAGGACGATGTCAAGAATAACAAGTTTGCGAAGCAACTTTTGTCGCTCGGAACTCGCGATGACGGCGAGCTCTTCTTCGAGAAAGGTTTCGGGGTGCAAGCAAATTCGCGAGAGGAGTTAGTTTTCAAGG
>NC_134803.1:5825897-5835897 GCF_046742065.1 Oratosquilla oratoria | reverse complement strand
ATGTATATATATTTGTATATATATATATATATATATATATATATATATGCAGTAACGAAGGGGTGATCACCCATTCACCCATTCACTCGCTCACTGAAGGTCCAACCCAGAACCATAGGGAACTTGGCAAGGGCCCGCAGAGAAAAACTGCAGAAAGTCTCGAGCTCAGCAAGATGACGACATTCTCAATTGGTTGTCGACAAGCCGCCTCTTAAGAAGTTAGATACAAAGGCATTAATACAGATTGAGAAAATTTTGAGAGATTGTATTTCATCGCCGATAAGCAATCTTTTATCTTTGGGAGTTAAAGTTTTTAAGTTTTTGAGGTGGTAAAGGAGAGATTATGCAGGGCGGCAGAAAGGCTGGATTGCAGATGTTCAAACGGGCAGCATCTTCCTTCAAGTAGAAATTAGCCTCCTATCCTAAAGAAATGATGTATGATTTTTTTTTTCCAGAGGAGTGTCACTGAAGTTCCTAAGTTGAATAACTCACAATAAACAAATAAGTAAATAATGTAGTCATAAACCATCCACCAGAACTTTAGATTAGATAGTGAGGAAACATATGATCAAGAGTGATACATATGCTGTTGATTTTTTCATTGAGAATATAAGATAAATTGCATGGAGCAGTGAGAAGAGATTGTGTTCGTAGAGAAGGTGAGGGAACATGAGGGTATATGAAGATACAATAATTCAACAAGAACCCACTGTGTTGGATAAGAAGAAATGAAATAGATGATATCCATATATTTCGATCACGGACTGTGATCCTCTGAAGATCCACTGAAGAGGATCACAGTCCGTGATCGAAATATATGGATATCATCTTTTTCATTTTTTTTCTTATCCAACACAGTGGGTTCTTGTTGAATTTTACGAATGTGTTACGACATTACTTTGTAGTTAAGATACCATAAACTTTTTTAGTTTGCGAAGCATGAACCTAGAGTGTTTCAAGGTATGAAGAAATGTCAAAAGGTTTCAGAAATTTGAGTAGGTTCTAGAGAACAAGAGTGTTCTTGAATTTCAGGTGGAATGTCGGAAGCCGCTCGGCAGCAACAAAGATGACTTCATGCATTCAAGTGCCCCGAACCACGACGCAGTCAGTGAATGCGATGACGTCTTATAGTTTTATCTGACGTCACTTGAAGAGACGAGCGCGATTGGTGGAATAGAAAATGAGGGAGGGGTTTCTCTGAAAGTCGAGATGGCGTGATGTGGTGTTATATTGTGACTAGAGGAGTTAATAGTTGCGTTGGCTTACTGGCAAGCAGAAGTAAAATAAGATCTAACCGACAACACAGAAACTCTGCTAAGATCTGACTTTCGAAACGGAAAGAGGCTTATCATAACCACATCAAAAACATACAACCATACCATATTTCGATTAAATGCTCCTCAAGAAGTGTGTGTTGAAATATTTTGTTAAACAATTAAGGAGAACCACTTCAGAAAATGAAAAACGAAGCCAAGTACCAGTAGAGGGGAGGCATGATGAAACCCCATTTACGTCGAAACTAGCATCCAGAAATATAAATCAAACATTCAAAACAAAGGTGTACACAAAGATAAACAAGCTTTGGGCTACGGATAAAAAAAATAAACTGTATCCTTATCAGAACTGGCAGAAAAAAAAAAGATAAGATAAATCCAAATTACTGATTATAAGTAATTACTACCGAGGGTTTAAGAAGGTCAAATAAATATAAAACATGCAAGAAAACACCGGTACAATTGTATTTACGTGCGCGCGCGAGCGTGTGTGTATCTGTGTGTGTGTGTGTGTGTGTGTGTGTGTGTGTGTGTGTGTGTGTGTGTGTGTGTGTGTGTGTGTGTGTGTGTGTGTGTGTGTGTGTGTGTGTGTGTGTGTGTGTGTGTGTGTGTGTGTGTGTGTGTGTGTGTGTGTGTGTGTTCGTGTGTGATTTTTTGTGTTTGTGGCTGTGTTTCCGTTTGTGTGTATGCGTGTGCACGCATATGTGTTTGTTTGTATGTGCGTGCGCGTGTGTGTGTATTCACCTTGGTATTCACCTTGTTCTTTGGATCACGTGTTGGACTCGTGATCAACAGCTATTTCCTCCCCGGAAGAGAGCTTAGAGCTCGTATGACCGATCTATGGGTAATGCTGTGACCTTATACGCACACACACACCCAACTCTCCGCCCACGAAAGTTGGAGTAACGACTCGAAGCGCAGCGATACTAAAGTTATTTCAGCCTTTAGCAGGATTCGAGCCCGGACAGCCGTAGTGACAGCCAGGGATTCTGTCAACCGCGCCACCGAGTCATATATATATATGCGTGTGTGTGTGTGTGTGTGTGTGTGTGTGTGTGTGTGTGTGTGTGTGTGTGTGTGTGTGTGTGTGTGTGTGTGTGTGTGTGTGTGTGTGTGTGTGTGTGTGTGTGTGTGTGTGTGTGTGCGTGTGTGTGTGTGTGTGTGTGTGTATGTGTGTGTGTGTGTGTGTGTGTGTGTGTGTGTGTGTGTGTGTGTGTGTGTGTGTGTGTGTGTGTGTGTGTGTGTGTGTGTGTGTGTGTGTTTGTGTGTGTGTGTGTGTGTGTGTGTGTGTGTGTGTGCGCGCGCGTGTGTGTGTGTGTGATTCACCATAGTCTTGGATCACGTGTTGGAATCATGATCGACAGCTATTTCTCCCCCGGAAGAGAGTTCAGATCTCATATATGACCGATCTATGGGTAATGCTGCGAATTTAACGACTCTGTGGCACGGTTGGTAGAGTCTCCGACTGTTACTACGGCGGTCCGGGTTCGAATCCTGCCCATGGCTGAAATAATTTTGGTATCACTGCGCTTCGAGTCGTAACTCCAACTCTCGTGGACGGGGAGTTTGAGGTGTATGTGCGTGTAAGGTCATAGAATTACCCATAGATCGGTCATACGAGATCTGAGCTCTCTTCCGGTCACGAGTCCAACACGTGATAAAAAAGACCATGGTGAATACACACACACACACACACACACACACACACACACACACAAATAAGAACATAAGAACATAAAAATGAAGGAGACTGCAAGAGACCATAAGGCCTACACTAGGGAGCTCCGTATCCATCACCACCTGTCATCTTCATCCATAAAGTTGTCTAATCGTTTCTTAAAACAACTTATAGTTTCAGGGCTTACTACATGGTTACTAAGTCTATTCCATTCGTCGACCACCCTCTTAGTAAACCAATTCTTACCTATTTCCTTCTTAAATCTAAAATTATCCAATTTAAATCTATTACTGCGAATCTTGCCCTGTTGTTTTAATATGATGACCTTGTTTGCATCACCCTTGTTAAAGCCTTTGATCCACTTGAACACCTCTATTAGATCACCCCGCACTCTGCGTCTCTCCAGAGAGTGTAAGTTAAGGTGCCTAAGCATCTCTTTGCAAGGCCTATTTCTGAGTCCATATATCATTTTTGTCATTCTTCTCTGTACTGATTCTAGTGAACTGATGTTGTACACACCACGATCATCACGTGGCATGGAACGTGCATGATGTCGTCCACGATCTGACGCTTCTCTGCCAGTGCCTCCCTGTTTGACCCGACCTAACCTAACCCAGTGCATTTATGTAATTACGCACCACGGGTAACTTACCCACGCGGTATATATATATATATATATATATATATATATATATATATATATATATATATATATATATATATATATGTATATATAGTGGCTTCTGCTGCGTGTAAAATCAGTTCACTAAGCCAGCTGACATGTCCCACTAATAACTACGAGCATCAGAAGGTTCAGAATGCCGCTGTCAAGTTCATCACGGGTTCGCGATGGAGCGACTTCAGAACTACTGAGTCTCTACACCGAATTTCCAACATCCGTCCACTCAACCAACACAAACACAAACTTCACACAAGACACCTAGAAAAACTGCACGACAGACACAAACACCTGATACAACACATTACACCTAGACCACACCGTACAGACTATCTGTCAGCTGCGCCCGTCCCACGTGCGGTGTACACGATAAGACGTGTATAACCGTACCTATTAATAATACACCCCTTCACCAGCTTTGACTGGTGATAGCAATAATAATGAAATAATAATAGTAATAATAATATTGCATGTAGCCCATTAATTGACAGGCTACAAGCATACACAAACAACTCAAACCCAACCTGGGGAAAAGCAGGAGAGCTCATGCCTTACCTGGGGCTAATCAGGAACGCGCTCTACACGCGGGAAGTGAACTCTACTCACTTCCCGTAAGATACACACACACACCACTCACGATCATAGCCACGACACATGCACAAAAATCTACACTTACTTTTTCTTCGATTAAAGTTCGCTTCCTTTCGAACTTTCTCTTATACTACATCTTCTCATTTCAGTTTACCTCCCACTAAAGATTTTTCCGTTTTTCCACCTTTCTCTCCTACTACGCCTCCTACCATTTTCTGAACTTTTGGTGATTGTAATCTGTTTCTAATCCCGGCGTCGGCGCCGCCGTCCAAGTTCCCAGTCCATTTTTCCCGAGCCATGACCACAAGCAGCCCCTAATCGCTCGCTAAATCGTCCGGTGGCAATAGCCCTCTTTTATATACTACTATCTTTTCATTTTCTTACAGACATTCTTTCCCTCCCACAAAAACCGATTCCGCGCAAGCGGGTGGTCTTTCCTAGGAATTCAGAATTCAGAATTCAGAATCAATTCAGCGCTCCTAGAGGTCGGACGTCTCTCCACTCCAGCTCTCTCGACAAACGCCCAGGAAACTTCGCCGGCCGGTGGTGGCGAGGAGATATATCTCCTTTACTGCTGCCGGTCTGGCACAGGCCGACCTCTTCGTTGACGTCGGCAGGCGGGTTTACACCAAGACAAATACACACATTTCCCAAGTCATGTAATTCTCTGTTTTCAGAGTAGTGCTAGGAAGAAAAGAAGCACACGCACACTAGCTCGCTGGCTTAGCAGAGGCCCAACCCAACTCTCACTCAGAACCCTCATCTTCTCGCAGGCTGGTCGACGGAGAGTAATTGGGGCGCCTCTCTGTCCAACCGGCCCGCAACCTAACGCTGGCCTCTTCGCTGACGCTGGCGAGCGAGTTTACATTCTGACATTTTACACACAAATCCCAATCACGTAATTCTCTGCTTTCATACACACACCGCCACTGACCCAACTCTACAAGAATCTCAAACCCAACCTGGGGAAAAGCAGGCTACTCAGGCCCCACCTGTGGCTTATCAGGAACGCGCTCTACACGCGGGAAGTGAACTCTACTCACTTCCCGTAAGATACATACACACACTTCTCACGATCATAGCCACGACACACGCACAAACATCTACACTTACATTTTCTTCGACTAAAATTCGCTTCCTTTCGAACTTTCTCTTATACTACATCTTCTCATTTCAGTTTACCTCCCACTAATGATTTTTCCGTTTTTCCACCTTTCTCTCCTACTACGCCTCCTACCATTTTCTAAACTTTTGGTGATCCTAATCCCGGCGTCGGCGCCGCCGTCCAAGTTCCCAGTCCATTTTTCCCGAGCCATGACCACAAGCAGCCCCTAATCACTCGCTAAATCGCCCGGTGGCAATAGCCCCCATTTATACACTACTATCCATTCATTTTCTTACAGACATTCTTTCCCTCCCACAAAAACCGATTCCGCGCAAGCGGGTGGTCTTTCCTAGGAATTCAGAATTCAGAATTCCGTTCACTCGTACCTTACAATATAGGAGACGAACTCATCAAAACCTCTTTCTCTTCACCACAGTAGCATCGTTACACTAGTGACCATTCGGAACGACAATGGACCCATCTACCGCTGCCACCCCTGACGCCACGCTGCCCGCTACCAACACCATCAACGCCGTCTCCCTGAAGATGCCACCTTTTTCCACGGTTGACGCTCCCTCCTGGTTTCGACGGACGGAGATCCAGTTCCGCCTGTGGAATATCAGCGCGTCCCAAACGAAGGCAGACTGTGTTCTCGAGGCGATCCCAGAGGATGTGTTCCCACTTATCTCCCAATGGCTCGATCAACACGACGGCGTTATCCAGCATGACGTTCTGAAACAGTACCTGTTTCAGGAATTCACGCCGTCAGCAGCCTCTACAGCCACAAAATCCTCCAACTCTCCAAACAGCCATTGGGGGACATTAAACCAAATACAGCATACCTCGACATGATGTCCATCGTCCGCCTCCCACCCACAGCCAACGGAACCAGCAGTAACGTCGATATGCTTCGTCAATTGTGGCTCATGTGCCTCCCAGCGCCCGTCCGATCCACCCTTGGCAGCGCCGAGGAAATGACCACCGACGAAGTTTCACGGAAGGCGGACCATCTCGTCGATTCCCACGCCGCCGCGGCAAGGAGTCAGGATGTCTGTGCTACTGACGACATCATGGAAGAAATCTCCGCCGCAGCAGCATCGCCAGCCAACAAGCGCCAACAACACCAGCAAAGGCAGCGACGCCGGACCACCGTCCCCCTGCACCTGTGCTACTACCACACAAGATTCGGCGCCTCCGCCAAGAAATGCCACCATCATGGTGACCTCTACAGGCTCAATGGGCCTCTACATCAACAACAAGGCCTCTAAACATCGCTTCCTTGTCGACACTGGTGCTTGCAGGTCCATATTTCCTGCATCCGCTGCAGAACACCGGGTCCCCAAGGACATTCCCGTTAGGCTCGTCGCCGCTAATGGCACTACCATAGCCACCTACGGGTGGAAACGCCTGTACCTCACCTTTGGGAGTCGCCACTACTCATGGAACTTCATCCTGGCAAACGTCAAGACGCCCCTTCTCGGTGCTGACTTCCTGGCTCACTACAGGTTACTGGTCGACGTCGCCAACAGCCGCCTAGTCTGCGCAACCGCATCCGCCTCAACACCCCTGCAAATCGCGCCACAGCCAACCACGGTCGCCGCTATCGACGCTAGAATGCCCTACGCCCACCTGCTCACGGAATTCCCCGACGTCTTCAAACCTGAGTTACGACAGACACCACAGACGCCAGCTAAACATGGCGAGTGCCACTACATCAAGACGTCTGTGCCCCCAGTATTTGCCAAATGCCGCCGCCTACCGCCCGAGAAACTCGCCGTCGCCAAGAAAACTTTCCAAGAGATGGAAAGACTAGGCCTCTGCCAAAAGGCCTCCAGCCCTTGGTCCTCCCCTCTCCACCTCGTCAAGAAGAACGATGGTTCCTGGCATCCCTGTGGAGACTACCGGCCGCTGAACATGATGACTGAACCTAACCACTACCCACTCCCAAATATCGCCGACGTCACCACATACCTCAATGGCGCCAAGATCTTTTCGACACTGGACCTCCTGAAGGGCTACTACCAAGTTCCGGTGCATACAGGCGACATCCCAAAAATTGCCATCACCAACCCCTTCGGGACGTACACCTTTGATTACTCCTGCTTCGGCTTGCGAAACTCAGGTGTGACCTTCCAGCGCCTAATGGACTGCATCATCGACGACCTCGACTTCTGTGTCTGCTACGTCGATTATATTCTGGTCTTCTCCAACTCGCCTGACCACCACCTCCAACACCTGCGGACCATCCTCGAGCGTCTCCAGGACAACGGCCTCGTTGTCCGCTTTGACAAATGCAGCTTCGGGAAAAAGCCTGTTCCATTTTTGGGACACCTCATCTCTCCTGACGGCGTTCGTCCCCTGCAGGATAAAGTCGCCGCAGTCGACAAATTTCCCAAACCTACTACCATCAAAGCCCTGCAGGAGTTTTATTGGGATGGTGAACTTCTATCATCTTTTCCTCCCTAACATCGCTCAAACACTGCACCTACTCTATAAAGCCCTTCACGGAAAACTGAAGGACCTCTTGTGGAACCCCGCCATGGAAGCTGCCTTCATCAACGCCAAAAAGCCCTTGCCCGTGCCACCACCCTCTCCTTCCCTGCACCAGGTGCCCAGCTACAACTGTCTACAGACGCCAGCAATGGCGCCACAGGGGGTGTGCTCGAACAAATCCTCCGTGGCAGACCTACACCCCTCGGTTTCTTCAACAGGAAACTCTCTAAGGCCGAGCTCAACTACAGCACCTTCGGCAGAGAGCTCCTTGCCATCCACCACGCCGTCCGCCACGTTCGCCATTTCCTCGAGGGCTCTTCATTTATCATCAACACCGACCATCAACCTCTGGTGCACGCCTTCACGAAATAACAGGACGCTTGGTCTGCCAGACAGCGCCGCCACCTCTCCGCCATCGCCGAGTTCAATTGCACCACCAGGCACGTCCCTGGTACAAAGAACCCCGTCGCAGACGCCCTCTCCCGAATAGCCATCGACACAGTTCAACTCGGCCTCGACTACGCAGCTATCGCCAGAGAGCAACGGGAGGATCCTGAAACACTTGCCTATAGGACATACGTCACATCCCTTAAGTGGCAAGACGCTCCTTTTCACGACAACCACACCATCCTCTGCGACATCAGTACCGGCCGCCCACGACCCCTCATCCCAGCTGCCTTCCGACGTCAAGTGTTCAATTTAATACACGGCCTGTCTCACCATTCAGGGGGCGTCACTGCGAAGCTCCTGAAGCAGAAATTCATCTGGCACAGCATCTCCAAGGACGCAAAGCAGTGGGCCAGATCCTGCATTGCCTGCCAGCAAAGCAAAATTCATCGCCACAGTGAATCAGGCATCGAATCATTCCATCAACCCCGACGACGCTTCGCACATATTCATGTCGACGTCGTCGGCCCACTCCCCTCGTCGGAAGGCCATCGTTACCTCTTCACTGCCATTGATAGATCGACCCGTTGGTTGGAGGCCATCCCCATGAAGGATAGTACCGCCTCATCATGCACTACAACATTTCTCAGTGGATGGATCGCCTGATTTTGCCTCCCGGAGCACGTCACCTCCGACCGAGGAACTTGCTTCACGTCGCGGCTGTAGCACTCCCTCGCTAAACTCCTGGGTACTACAGTCCACCACACTACCTCCTACAACCCTGCAGCCAACGGCATGGTCGAGCGAACCCACCGCTCACTCAAAGCATCTCTTATGGCACGCTGCAACAACGGCTCCTGGCTACCCCAACTACCATGGATACTCCTTGGCCTTCGGACAGCCATCAAGGACGACCTCAGCGTGTCTCCAGCAGAGATGGCCAAACACTCGTCGTGCCCGCAGAATTCTTCCCTCCACAGGATTCTCCCGAGAGCCTGCAGCAGCTGCGACGCACTGTCGGCAAATTCGCCCCATGCGTGCCGACACATCACCAGGAGGTGAAGGAATACCTCCCAAAACACCTCCACACCTCGACGCACGTTTTCCTGAGGACGGACGCTCACACCTCACCACTCACCCGTCCCTACACTGGCCCCCATCTTGTCCTTGAACGTAAGGACAAAACCTACCGCATCTCCATCTCTGGCAGGCCAGAATGAGTTTCCATCGACCACCTAAAACCGGCACACCTCTTTCTCTTCACCAAATTCTCACGTGCAGGACGCACTCTGACGACAAGGCATTTTTAGAGGAAAATATTGTACACACCACGATCATCACGTGACATGGAATGTGCATGATGTCGCCACGATCTGACGCTTCTCTGCCAGTGCGACCCTGCTTGACCCGACCTAACCTAACACAGTGCAATTATGCAATTACGCACCACAGGTAACTTACCCACGCGTTATATATAGCGGCTTCCGCCGCATGTAAAATCAGTTCACTCGTATCTTACAATAAAGGAGACAAACTCACCAAAACCTCTTTCTCTTCACCAATAATAGCATCGCTACAATGTTCATTCTGTACGACGGAGACCAAAACTGTACCGCATAGTCAAGGATGGGTCTAACTATCGCTACATAAAGTTTGATCATTACCTCTGCACTTCTATTCGTTACCGTCCTAGCAATGACACCTAATGCTCTATTAGTTTTATTCCTGGCGCTAATGCACTGTTTCCTGGTTTTAAGGTCCGAACTCACTAGAACTTCCAGGTCTCTCTCGCA
>NC_134803.1:5803397-5818397 GCF_046742065.1 Oratosquilla oratoria | reverse complement strand
TGAGGGGGGCCGTTATTGCCGAGAAGTTGCGGCAAAAGCGACGGTAGAACTCTTCCATCCCCAAGAACCTTTGGGGCGACTTCCAGTTGTCTGGGACAGGGAAATCGAGGATGGTTTAAAGGTTGGACATCTTGGTTCGGCACAGCCCGTGGCCAACCACATGCCCTAAGTTGGTGACCGTGGCTCTGCCGAACTCGGATTTGGACAAGTTGACCACGAATCTTGCGGTGGAGAGGCGATCTAGAAGGGAGTTTAGTTTAGTGAGGTGGTCTTCCCACTATTCTGCCATAACAAGAAGATCGTCAAGATAGGTAAAAGCGTTATCTAGTCCAGAGATGGTATGATTGATGGCCCTCTGAAAGGTGGCAGGAGTGTTACACAGGCCAAAAGGGAGGACCAGATACTTATACAGGCCAAGAGGTATTACGAAGGAGGAGAGATTTTGAGCTTCAGGAGTCACTTTGATCCGGTGGTACCCCTTGATTAGGTCTATCTTGGAGATGAAGCGGGACTTTCCTACCCGGTCGACTAGAGTGTCGAAACAGGGTAAGGGGCAACGGTCCTTAACCGTAGCTGCGTTCAAACTACGGAAGTTAATGCAGAGTCTCCAACTTACGTCTTTCTTCCGGACCAGCAGAGCAGGGGATGCCCAGGGAGAGGATCTTGGTTCTGCCAGTTGATGTTTTACCAGGTAGTCGACCTCAGTTTTCATAACTGTGAGTTTGTGGTGGTTGAGACGATAAGGGGCCTGGTGAATATAAGAAGTGATTAGAAGAATTTTCATGTCATGTTCGACTGTAGTACACAACCCTGGGTGGTCTGCAAATACGGTAGGATATTTCTAGAATAGTAGGGTTAGATCCTCTTGTTGCTTTTGGTTTAAGTGGGCAAGGAATGTGAATGTATTAGAGAGGAGGGAGGAGTTAAGCTGAAGAATGGTGGGATCATTATTTTGTACTGGGGGAATTAATTCACATTCCGGTTTTTGGTTACAATGAATAGGTCTTGGGAAGTCATTAGCAGGTTGTCTCCTCGGGTATTCTTTCATCAGATTTACACGAACTAGTTTGGAGTCTTTTCGCCTGTCAGGTAAGAACAACGTAGTTGATTTTATTAAGGTGGTGGGAAACTGTATAGGGACCTTGAAACTTATGGGTGAGGGGAGCTCCAGGCATGTGCAGATACAGGATTACCTCGTCACCGGGTTTGAAGGTTCGGACCTTGGTTTTCTGGTCAAAATGGATTTTTATTTTGCTTTGAGACGCGGCTAAGTTCTCTAAGACAATGTTTCGGACTACTTTCAGTAGGTGTTTTAATTGATCAATTTATTGGCTCACCGTCTGTTTGAGATGTTGAGGAGTCTCTTGATACCACTGTTCCATAAGGGTCTTAAGGGGTCCTCTTATTTGTCGACCGTACAGCAGTTCAAAGGGAGAGAACCCTAACGAGGACTGTACGGTTTCCCTCACAGCAAATAACATGAGGGATAGTCCTTCATCCTTATCAGAAGGGGAGTTTAAAAAAAAAAAATTGAAGCATGGCCTTGAGTCTCTGATAGAACCGTTCAAGAGCGCCCTGAGTACCATCACCAATACAAATAAGTATATCCCGAAGGATGACATCAGACATATAAGAAATACAATGGAACAAGAAAATCATAATAAATAATCTAAACACAAGAAAAATGTTCCCAGTCACAAAACAAATACATTTAAAGATAGACAGATTAAAAAAAGGGAGGGTTCCACTTCTACTAGGTAAAAGTTGGTTATAATTAAGTTAGTTGATGGCGGAACGAGGCTTGTCCTAGGAGGAGCCGGTGGTAGAGCAGCAGGGCGGGAACGATATCAACGCGAGCGTCTTGAGACCTAGGGAAGCCAATAGGTCTGTCGAAGTTGCTGGCCACCTTTAGATAGTGGGTGGAGTGGACGGAGCTTTGACTTGTACCTCGTCAGCAGTTCATTGGGCTTCGAGTCCGGCTCGAAAACAGATCGACAAGTCATGGGGACCAGGGGGGAGGGGGGGATAGGTTGTTTACGAGTGTCTTCAAATAGTCAGTGTCGGGATGAAGGAAAACTGACGGTGGGGACCAGTGACTATAACAATATATATATATATATATATATATATATATATATATATATATGTATATATATTGTTATGCCTTCCGCAAGGATATAAGGAAATATGTCTAGGAGGGGTTCGTACTTTGTGGCCTTGATGTGGTTAAGGCAAATCCAAACGGAAGTTAACATAAATAACTAATTTAATTTATAACAAAAAGTCAACAAAACAAATATAATAACTTTACAACAACAAAATTAATCAATAGACAATTAATTCCTCAACCTAAACCGAAACCAAGTCATGAGATTACAGTTACGTGGGTACACAACGGGATTAGAGCGAAAGCGATGGGGAGGGAAGTTACGCCTCGATAGCCAACGAAAATTGTCCGCTTAGAAGCCGGCGGAATGTAATATATATAGTGTTGACAAGGACGGGAGGAAGGAGAGGGATGAACCGGACAGAACTAGTTTAAGTCTGTCGGACGAGTAAGGAGTAGAAACGACCACACGTATACAAGCAATTTACAGTACATACATAATTATCCAACAAGTACAGAGTATTATACATATACAGACATTTTAAATACATGGAGGATGGTGGGCCATCACAATATATATATATATATATATATATATATATATATACATATATATATATATATATAACTACAAAGTAATGGGCTTTTTGTTCGTCAGTCATTAGGCGTGGCACAAATTTCGTAGCAACGCGGTGCATCTTCAATCTTTTTGTCAAAATCTTGTAACAAGATCCAACTGATATCCCACATTCTTCAGCAAGCTCCCTGACAGTCAGACGTCGATTTTCCCGCACCAGGGTGTTGATTTTGTCGACGTGTGGGTCATCGGTTGACGTGGAAGAACGTCCAGGACGCTCATCATCTTCAATGGACTGTCGACCATCTTTAAAACGTTCATACCACTTGAAACATGCCTTACGCTTCATGACAACATCACCGTAAGCCGTGTTAAGCATAGCAAAAGTTTCAGTCGCAGGTTTTCCAAATTTAACACAAAATTTCACAGCAAGTCGTTGCTCATTCACGTCATTCATTCTGAAACCCGCCAAACGAAAAAATCGCACTTAACTAAAAACCACGTAGCTAATACACAATTAAAGATATCTGCAATCGGGAAATTGTGTCAAAATTAGTTGATCTGTGGGAACCTAGCGACGCCAAGCGGATTCCCCTGCAACCAACTGGAGCCGTGCAATTCAAACAGTCAGCGTATCTTTTTAACAGACCTCGTGTATATATATGTGTGTGTGTGTGTGTGTGTGTGTGTGTGTGTGTGTGTGTGTGTGTGTGTGTGTGTGTGTGTGTGTGTGTGTGTGTGTGTGTGTGTGTGTATGTGTGTGTGTGTGTGTGTGTGCGTGCGTGTGTGTGTTTGTGTATGTTTGTGTGTGTGTGTGTGTGTGTGTGTGTGTGTGTGTGTGTGTGTGTGTGTGTGTGTGTGTGTGTGTGTGTGTGTGTGTGTGTGTGTGTGTGTAGATAGATAGATAGATAGATAGACAGATAAACAGATAGACAGATAGACAGATAGGTATATGTAAAGGAATTAGGTGAACAGTGTTGAGGACTGGGAGATTTTGGCTAGCCCAAAAGGTCCTTGACTGGGCTACATGACGTAGCCTAACCTCTCGCCGGTCCCCACAACATAGACTCTCTGTCGGTCCAAAGCTGGGATCGCAGAACTTGGCCATTTGCTGTATTCTAGTTCCAAGATAAGCTAACCTTACTGTGGGCAACCTAGCTAGCCCGTAACAAAGAATCTATGAAGGGCTTGTCCAGCAGTCTGGCGAGTTCAAGCGTATCTAGTTCTTATGGGCTTATCTATAAAAGCAGTGATGGAATAAAAAAAAATTGGAAACCAGGTGATATATGACTGAAGGCTGCACCCACAATATGCACTAAAAATGAATAATAATGTATGTCTCCAATAGTGCAGAATCTGAATGTATGAAGAAAAATTGTTTAAGTAGTGTGTCGTGCGCCGTATTGCCCTCTAACCTCCAAACCATTTCCATCACCGGCTGGACAAAGCAATTTAACACAATACTCGCAGTCATCACAAGATTGGTCCGAGTTAATAGTTGGAAGGACTCCATGGTCCTTTAAAAAGTAATAGGAGCTCTAGTTTTCACACCAAGAAACAAAAGTCATAGACCTTCACACAGAACACCCACAAGCCAATTCAGCACAAGTCAATTCAGAACTAAGTTGACACCCACCCGAATTTCATTATCATTACATAAGAAACCAGTCATGGGATTAAAAACAATTTGGTTATTGGATGAAGCGATAATGCTTACTTGAAGACCCCGCAAGATGCTTGCATGTGCGCCCGCGAAGTAGCAATGAAGAGACAATTTTAGCCGTATAACAAAGGTCAAGATTATTTTCTTTAATTACAAAAGGAAAATCTAAGAGATGAACTTCGTTTTCTTTATTATTATTTTCTAAGAGGGTTGGATATTCCCTTCACTCCTTTCTTAAGGTAGATGTCTTTGCAACATGTCTCGCTTATGTGCACGTGAACAAGTAGATTAAACAAGAAATTGTAGTCTGTAGCGTGTGTGTGTGTGTGTGTGTATTCATTCACTTGGTCTTTGGATCACGTGTTGGACTCGTGATCGACAGCTATTTCCCTCCTGGAAGAGAGCTCAGAGCTCGTAGGTCCGATCTATGGGTAATGCTATGACCTTGCACACACACACACACCCAACTCCCCGCCCACGAGAGTAACGACCCGAGGCACAGCGATACCGAAATAATTTCGGCCCTGGGCAGGATTCGAACTGGGTGCTGGGAGCACTTCTGCTTCCCAGTTCAGCGCTCTACCAACTGTGTGTGTGTGTGTGTGTGTGTGTGTGTGTGTGTGTGTGTGTGTGTGTGTGTGTGTGTGTGTGTGTGTGTGTGTGTGTGTGTGTGTGTGTGTGTGTGTGTGTGTGTGTGTGTGTGTGTGTGTGTGTGTGCGTGTGTGCGTGTGTGTGCGTGTGCGTGTCCGTGTGCGTGTGCATGTGTGTGTGCGTGTGTGTGTGTGTGTGTGTGTGTGTGTGTGTGTGTGTGTGTGTGTGTGTGTGTGTGTGTGTGTGTGTGTGTGTGTGTGTGTGTGTGTGTGTGTGTGTGTGTGTGTGTGTGTGTGTGTGTGTGTGTGTGTGTGTGTGTGTGTGTGTGTGTGTGTGTTAGATTATTCTCGTGTCATTTGTCACTCCTTTCCTGACCTCTCTGCTTAATAAAATGGCCTTGTCTCGGCCACAAAAACAGAAATTCGTAAAATATTCTTCTGGTTCAAAGGAATTTGACGTGCTATAGTCCTTATACTCTAAAGAGTCCGCTCAGCGTGGGGTAGAAGCGATAATTCTCTCAGTTTGACTACCAATTAATGTTTGGATCATCACTGTCACCTGTCACCCAGGGACACTTCAGCGTAGCAACATGGGAAAAATGCGCTACCACGTGTCATAGAATTTATCAAAATCGTTATTGTGATCCTAAAAATCGATGCTCATTGTATTATACAGCTTCCTTTACTATATACAGAATATATATATAAAATAATGGCACATAATTGGGAAATAAAATAGAGAGGCATGTACCAAGGTTGATTTGGCAGAATGGCTAACGACATATTATGCCACACCATGAACGGACTCCTTGAATATTACAATTTACATCTATTTTCATTACAGCTAACACTATGCAATTGTATTTACCAAAAGAGTGTATTTCTTCAGTACAGCCCCCATCCTATTCTTGTAAAGAAAAAATTCGCCCGAAACTAAACAGGATCAAGTCCGTTGCTAAATTATCTTAATATCGGTTGTCTGCAACTGACTGTACTCGAATGAATGTTCACCATATCTACACACGCAGACGGCCGCATCGACTAGCTGTGAGTGGTGTAGGGCCTGTTTCATTGTGGGCTTGTCAGATCAAAGGCTTTATGGAAGGCGAGTGGAATAATAATTGTGCCTCCGAGCCTGTGACCCTAACAAGACGAGGTAAGGTCTCGCTTCTCGAGACTGACAGAGATGAGATCAACCTTGAAGCGCGTGGCCCAACAAGTCTCGTCATGCTGAGGTAAGCCTTACAAAGAGGACTTGGAAAGAGAGAGAGAGTTAGAAAACACACACACACACACACACACACACACACACACACACACACACACACACACACACACACACACACACACACACACACACACACACACACACACACAGAAGGCAAACAAACAGAGACAAACAGGTAGACAGACAGATAGACACACAGACAAACAGATACACAGACAGGCAAGCAGAAGAGAGACAGACAGACAGACAGACAGACAGACAGATAGATAGATAGATAGATAGATAGATAGATAGATAGACAGACAGACAGACAAACGGAGACAGACAGATGAACAAACAATCAGAGAGAGAGAGTATCGTTTTGATTTAAATTCATGGGAACCGTGCAAGTGACTAGACAATCAAAGATAAGTTTGCAGGAGTGAGATGGAAGATGTTGATACAGTTGTGTGGTAGATGGCGATTAGATTGAAGTTGAAGAGAGGAGGAATAGAATTTAGGAGTATGGAATGACATAGCTTGGTTCTTTCACGCGATTCATGTAAGTTGGCAAAAAAATATTGTCCAATAGCGGATTTCGAGTGATTAATTTCTTAAATCAAGCACCTTCTTTTTGCTGCTTCTAATCATGAAATTGAAAAGAAATATACTTTCCCAGGCTTTGAACCGTCTCCTTTGAATAATTGTCTGTTCTTTGTTCCTTACAAAACAAAAGAGAGACATTATATGAAGAAAAGTCTAAGAGCCAGGCATTGTGTTACTTCAGCAATGTGGAGAAGACTGACGAAGGTCCGGACTGCAGAGAAGACCCTAAGAGACCTTCAAGCCCCACAACACAGAAAAGGTCTCTTGAAAGATTGAGTTGTAGTCCTCTTTTTCTGACCTAAATTGGATCAAGTTACCTAGCCCCAGCCTTTATATATGTACACACACACACATACACACACACACACACACACACACACACACACACACACACACACACACACACACACACACACACACACACGCACGCACACACGCACACACACGCACACACACATACACACACACACTCGGTGGCGCGGTTGGCAGAGTACCTCACTGTCACTACGGTGGTCCGGGTTCCAATCCTGCTCAGGGCTTAAATAATTTCAGTATCGCTGCGCTTCGAGTCGCTACTCCAACTCTCACGGGCAGTGATTTGGGTGGATGTGTTCGTGTAAGGTCACAGCATTACCCATACGTCGGTCATTCGAGCTCTGAGCTCTCTTACGGAGGGAAATAGATGTCGATCACGAGTCCAGCAGGTGATCCAAAGACCAAAGATCACGACCAAAGACGAAAGAACAAGGTGAATACACACACACAAACACATACACACACACAAACACACACACACACACACACACACACACACACACACACACACACACACACACACACACACACACACACACACATATATATATATATATATATATATACATATATATATATATATATATATATATATGTGTGTGTGTGTGTGTGTATATATATATACATATATATATGTATGTGTATATATATATATATTCTGTTAAAAACGACAGCAAAAGAATTATTGATTAGTTTTTTCCGTGAGCTCTCAAGCTTGCGAAAAGTAGATTTTTGGTAGGGGGAAAGGGAGTAAATCAGATTTCCAAAATTCATAGGAAACACAAAAGTTATAATAGACACAAAAGTATAGTACACAATACAAGAAATTAATACAAGAAATACAGCAAAAAACAAAATACAAGCACAACAAAATAGTTATCAAGACGTTTCGCAGATCTTTCTGCATCCTCAGTTGAAGTGAAAAGAAAGGGAAAGGGAGCATATTTTAAATGAAATGGGAAGCACGGGGAGAAGTCACCGTGTTGCAACTGGGGGAAGTCACACGCAGGACCACAAACACTGGGAGAGATCACAAGTTGGCGGAAATGGTACTCGGGGAGGTCACTCCCGGGTTCGGCGCCAATCTGCTTCTCAGTCTTTGGGAACGACGTATGGTAGGAAGTTCTTCCCTTTCGCGGGGAATGGGGAGCCTCTGGGAAGGAGAGCCCGATGTCTTGGGATTGTCCATCTGGCTCCTCCGAACAGGTTTCATGCTAGGGAGGAGGGCGAAATCATTTACCTGCCTATTAATGGCAGGTTGCAGCTCCTTTATCCATATGGCTTCCAAGATAGCCAAGCGCTGAGGGTCCTCTTCTTTTGCCACAACTTCGGTGGCGAAAGGGAAGAACTTCCTACCATACGTCGTTCCCAAAGACTGAGAAGCAGATTGGCGCCGAACCCGGGAGTGACCTCCCCGAGTACCATTTCCGCCAACTTGTGATCTCTCCCAGTGTTTGTGGTCTTGCGTGTGACTTCCCCCAGTTGCAACACGGTGACTTCTCCCCGTGCTTCCCATTTCATTTAAAATATGCTCCCTTTCCCTTTCTTTTCACTTCAACTGAGGATGCAGAAAGATCTGCGAAACGTCTTGATAACTATTTTGTTGTGCTTGTATTTTGTTTTTTGCTGTATTTCTTGTATTAATTTCTTGTATTGTGTACTATACTTTTGTGTCTATTATAACTTTTGTGTTTCCTATGAATTTTGGAAATCTGATTTACTCCCTTTCCCCCTACCAAAAATCTACTTTTCGCAAGCTTGAGAGCTCACGGAAAAAACTAATCAATAATTCTTTTGCTGTCGTTTTTAACAGAATATGTCTCAGAGAGAATCTCCTGCCACGCTTCACCAATGTTAGAATATACTTATATATATACATATACATACATACATACATACATACATACATACATACATACATACATACATACATACATACTGAGATATTGTGACAGGTTTGAGGAATTAGGAAGAGAAAGACACGAGTCTAGGGCCGAGTAAACTCGGCCCTAGACCCTTGTCTTTCTCTTCCTCCTTCCTCATACATAAATACATATAGCAAAGGGTTTTTTATATGTTTATATATATATATATATATATATATGCAGAAAAAACACTGGAAGCGTGTGTTCTTGAAAATGCAAGGTTGACCACGAAGAAAAAATATTAAAGCAGAGCGCTTTCGTGTATTCACATCTTCAGTGCAAATAATACATAGTGAAAGGTACAAAGGTGTAGACTATATAGGTGGGAAACATGAGGGGGCGTGGAGACATCCTGGTTAGACAGGTGAGGTAGTACCCATGGACCAACTGTCCGTCCGCGTTTACAATCAAGATCCTCCCATAAGCCTTCCCAACTACACTTAACAAGCTAATCCCTCTGAAGCTACTACACTCACACTTGTCCCCTTTTCCCTTGTAAAGTGAAATTATACAGGCGCTCCTCCAGTCCTCCGGCACTCTACCCTCTCTCCAACAAACATTAAATAACCTCATCAGCCAGTCCACCATCATTGTACCTCCTTTTTATCGACATTCTGCATGGCATCCATCCAGACCAGGTGCCTTACCTACTCTCATCATCTTAACAACTGCCCTCACTTCATCCTTCCTTATTTCTCCTCCATTTTCCTCACTCATCACGGTAATTTTCTTAGCCCTTCCTACTGCAACTATCTTTCCCTCCATATCCTCCTTCACATTTAGCAGCTCCCTAAAATATTCTCACCATCTTCATCTTACTGCCTTCTCTTCTATTATCATCTCTCCATCTGCACCTTTTACCTTTTCTTCTCTACTTGATTTGCCTCCTCTTCCTCTCTAAATTTCTTTCCAAAACATCTTTTTATTACTTTATAATTGTCTGTCATACTCTTACCCCATTTAACATCTGCTCTCCTCTTTGCCTCCTTTACTTTGTGCTTTACTTCTGTTTTCTTTTCTTTGTACTTCTCATATGACTCCCTCGTCATATTTTGTAACCAATCTGTGAAAGCTTGCTTCTTCTCTTCTACAACCTCCTTTTCTTCCTCATCCCACCACTCACTACCCTTCCTTCTATTTCCTCCCGTCCTTCTTGTTCCACACACCATCTTTGCACACCTTCTGACTCCCTCCTTAAACCATCCCCATTCCTCCTCCACTCCTAGTTCTACTCTATCCTTCACTCCCCCACTCCTCTCTCAGCTTCTTCTTGTACTCCTTCTTTTCTTTCTCATTTAAAGAGTTTACTCTAAGCACCTTCCTACCTTTAGTCCTTTTCCTCTTTCTCCATCTATCCTCCACTCTCAACTTACCTCCACCAAAAAATAATCTGATATTCTCCCACTCTCTCCCCTTAGAACATATACATCCTTAACTTTTCCTATTATACTCCTATCTACCACTACATCGTCCGTTAACAATCTATCTACCCCTTTTCCATCCACCACCCTCTCCCATGTGTACTTATGCTTGACTTTCTTCAAAAACACTGTATTTGCTATCATCAACTCTCTTTCTAGACACATCTCCACCATAAACTCTCCACTACGATTCTTTCCTGAAGCTCCACATTTCCCAAACACTCCGTCTATTGGTTCATTTTCTATTCTAGAATTAAGGTCTCCCAATACTACTACATTGACGTTCCTCCCTAATCCCTCTATGCACTCATTTGAATCTATCCAAAAAGCCTCCCTTTCTTCTACACTCTTCTCACCACCAGGCCCATACGCACTTACAAAAACCCACATCTCCCTTCCCAGTTTCACCTACATCCACATTAACCTTGAAGAAACCTCCCTCCACTCCACTACACTTACTAGTATAACCAACCCTTCTCTCCCTCGCCCTCTCTTCATTCCTGAGAACCTCCCAACCACACTCCCAAACTCACACTCGCCCTTCCCTCTCAACTTAGTTTCACTCAAAACCAACACATTCTTCTTTCTTCTCACAGACATACTACCTATCTCTTCTGTACCACATTTATGCACATTAAAAGACCCCAACCTTAGGGTGCTGGTTGGAAAACTCCTAGACCCTCTTATGCTTTTACTTTTTTTAGGAATGTCCCCTATGGGGCTACAGGGAGAAGGATGCCTAGTCCCAATCCCCGTCCCGCTTTTCTTGCCTCTTACGATCTAAGTGGGAATACTTGGTGGCAGCATTCTTTTCCCCCAACACAGGGTAGGCGAAACAAGGAAATTAGATTTAGAGAAATGGTACAGGACAGCAACAAGGGGTTGGGGGGGACAGCATAACGAAGGGACAGTAGCAGTATAATAAATTTTTTATCATTTCTCTATGAGCAGAGTCCTCCTCTATCACAGACAAATTGATGTGTGACTCTGGTCCGTAGGGGTGCCCCATATAGGCCCTAAAGTATCAACTGTATGTTACTTTGCCATAACAACATGCAGCCAATTCTATCCATTGGCGATGCAGAGAATACCAACGGAAAAAGTGTGAAACATTATTTAGTATATGAAATCGTGTTATCTCACATCCGTACCCAGAACATCTCCATTTTGCGGATGGAAATGGCATTGAAGCAAGAGCAGCAGTATCAGAGATGAAAAATTTGATAACTGGAATAGGAGCAATACCCTTGGCAGTTATAGGAAGTCAAAGTCAAAATTTATGTAGTGAAACTATTATGAGATTAAAGAAACTAAGTCTTCAGCGTACTCTACAACGAATTACAAAGAATTCGGATACCCTTGGTCGTTCACCAGATTCCATAGATTTTGAAGTTCCTGTGAAATTTAAAGAAATTCTTTTGCATGACTGGTATTGAAGATCCAGAATGATTCTTATTGTTCATCAACCAAGAAATGATAGCTGGTCTATCCCGTGCTGATGTCTGGCTAGTAGACGGGACTTTTAAAGTTGTGCCATCTATATTTTTCCAGTTATATACGATTCATTTTCATTTTGGGGAGGATCGTAATCCAGCTGCAATATATGCGCTATTATGCAACAAAAATAGGAACACCTATAGAAGAATGATTGCTGCTGTTCGACAAATAGTTCTAGAAGCAGATCCCAAACAAATTCTACTAGACTTCGAAATCGCAGCCATGAATAAATTTCATAACTCATATCCTAACACAGAAATTAAAGGATGTTTCTTTCATCTCTCCCAGTGCGTGTACAGAAAAGGTCATGAGTTAGGGATGAAAGTTACAATGGAATCGAGTCAGGAACTAGCGACATTAATACTTTGCTTACACTAACACTAGAAGTAGACAAATTCATACGAAACATAGGAAGAGGCTCGAAGTGGTTCCGGTACGTGGACGATATTTTAGTAATAATGCCAGAAGAGTCAAATACTAACAACAAACTTCGCATGTTGAATGATGTCAACGAACATATCCAATTCACGGTAGAAATGGAGATGGAAGGAAAGCTTCCCTTCCTGGATACACTCATACACCGGGAGGACAGCAGCGCTAAATTCTCTGTCTATAGAAAACCCACAAACAGAGACGATTTCATACACTACCTCTCACGGCACAGCACGAGAACAAAGACTGGTGTGATAATAGGTTTCTACCTACGAGCTATAAGGATATGCAGCGATGAATTTCTGACAGACGAAATATCATACATAACCGAGGCCTTTCGTAAACTCATGTACCCCTCAGGTCTTCTACATAAATTAAAAAACAAAGCATTCATGATATCAAGAAAAAGTAACAAAATGACCAAAGAAGAAGATTACCTGGTAGTACCATATTCAAAAGGAGCAGAAGTAATCACTAATTTTCTATCCACCAAGGGTATAAACATAGCACATACCGCGGGACTAAGAATCAGAGACATAGTGAGTAAGAATGAGAACAAGAACATCAAAAACCAGAACAGCATTGTTTACAAAATTCCATGCGGAGGATGTCCGGCCGCGTACTACGGAGAGTCATCGCGTGGCATCGAAAAAAGAGTGTATGAACACAAGAGTGATCTACGCCACCACAGAACTTCCAACTCCCTGGTGGTACACGTAGATACACACGGACATCTCCACAACTGGAATAACGTCGAGGTTCTCCATCAAGGACTGGAAAAGAGATTAAGGAAAACCATAGAAGCCGCACACATCACGACGAGCCCAGTCACCAATCACCGAGAAGGTCATGTTAGCCTGTCGCGACCCGCAGCGAGAATGACCTTAGCTACGCTAGCTCACAAGGGATGGGGAATGATTAGCCAATCAGCGGGCTCCATTCCCAGACGGTCGGCAAGATGAGCCAGAGCGGGGGTATATAATGTCCACAAAATCTGATAGTCTGTAGTCTCTCTGAGGAAGACATCCGTCGAAACGTAAGAGAACATTCACTCCTGTATCATCCTGCGTCCCCTTGCCACCTTCCACATATATATGTATATACATATATATATATATATATATATATACATATATAAATATATATATATATATACATATATATATAGTAAAAGCCCTCGTATCCGGACTTCTAGTATACGGCACTTCAAATAACTGGCATATTTTTCACGCAATCCGAAAAATTGTGATAGACATTGACGTATGTAAAAAGAATTATAATTTTAAATTTCCCGTACGTGTTTAAAGATTTTGCGCGTGGTTGTAGTTGCTCCCGCCGCCACCAGGGCTTCTCAGTCCCATTCACTTCTCCAGCCACGTGTTAGCCACCTCCGTGCACGTGTTAGCCAACTCTATTTCATCATGCCCAAGGTTGAGAAGAGGAAACGTGTGGTGCTTTCACTTAAGCAAGAGGTGGTCATATGCAGAAGATTGGAGAAAGGCGAGAATAGAAAAATACTAATGGAAGAATACGGCAATGGATTGTCTACCATTTACAATATCAAGGCCCAATCCAAGAAGCTAGGACATTTTGTAAAGTTGAATGACACGCCTAAAGCTGCAGAAAATTGCCACACTCTACAACATAAACGTGTGGGAATGCTGGACAAAGTGTTGTACGAGAGGTTTTGTCTTAAAAGGTCTGAAGGTTTTGCTATATCAGGCCCAATGCTGTAAGAAAAAGCCAAATATTTTGCAGAAATGGTGGAGAATCGTGCCAGTTCTCAAGTGGATGGCTTTACAGACTAAAAAATAGCCATGGAATACGTCGTCTTGATGTGTCTGGGGAAGCAAAATCTGCTGATTTACCTCCTGCATAGGAGTTTATAGACAGGTACGTTAATTAAACTATGCCTTCATGGTAAAGATTTGCACCTATTATCTCGAATTTTATCTCGCATACACGGATGCGTAGCGCATATATACATATATTAACTTTTCTTTCCCCCTTTATTCTTGTCATAGGTTTGCAAAATTGGTTGCCGATTACGATCTGAAACCGGAAAAGATCTACAACACTGACGAGACCGGTCTGTTCTACCGCAGTCTACCGACATCTACACTAGCCCCAGTCAAGCAGAGGAACACGCCAAAGGATTCAGATAAAGCAAGGATAGACTGGCGGTGGCAGATAGTGAAGAAAAAGACGACCCTGAGCCGAAAGTATCTTGGAAGGATGCAACGAAGGGTCTAGCAGTGTTTGTGAAATTTGCAGAACAGTATCCGGTATTTTCTCGTATCCGGTACGTTTTTACTGTATATATATATATATATATATATATATATATGTGTATATATACACGGGTTAGACAAAATAATGGAAACACCTTGAAAAATCAACAAAATATATTTTAATATGGTGTAGGTCCACCTTCTGCGGCAATTACAGCCTTAATTCTCCGAGGTATTGATTCATACAAATTGTGAATTGTTTCCAAAGGAATTTTAACCTATTCTTCAGTTAAAAAAAAACTCCAGTTCTTTTAGAGATGATGGCGGTGGAAATCGATTTCTTACTTGATTCTCTAAAATCAACCATAAAGATTCAATAATATTGAGGTCTGGGGATTGTGGTGGCCAGATGAGATGCTCAACTTCATT
>NC_134803.1:5783397-5798397 GCF_046742065.1 Oratosquilla oratoria | reverse complement strand
AAAAAAGTGCCTCTTCTCTCAGGCTCGAACGTTTCCTCCAGATATACGACTGCAAATCTCTGGTGTTTAATTCTTGGCGCTCAAGTTCCACAAGCTTCTTTCAAGAGAATTTCACTCTCCAAGCTTCTGTCTACATTTTTCTCTCTGTTTCTTGTTTTCCTTTTCTTCCGTTTCTCTTTTCTTGGATTACGCTCACAAACAAAAGTTCTTAGAAAGAGAAAAAGAAAGAGAAAGATAAAGAGAGGAGAAGAGAGAAACAATGATTTTGTCTCTAATATCTCTTGACAATTCTAACTTTGACATTAGAAATGACAAAAACCTGGTCATCGGGAAGTTGTAGTCTAGAATTTAGTTCTCGGCCACTGTCCTGACTGTCGTCGGTTCGAATAACTCCTGCTGAGCTCCTATCTCTGCAAGTTCATGTGCTGTGTGCACATCACGGTAACCACGTGGCATGGAACGCGCGTTATGTTACCCACAAGGGTAGACCTGACGCAACTTTGACAGTGCGACCCTTTATGTCCCGACCTAACCTAATCCAGTGTAATTATGTAATTACGCACCACGCGGTATATATATCAGCTCCTGCGGCAATAGCCCTCTTTATACACAACTATCTTTTTCATTTTCATACAGACATCTCTTCCCCTCCTACAACTACCGATCCCGTGCGAGCGGGTGTTCTGTCCTAGGTAGTCCATAGCCAATAGTCAGTTCAGCCTTACCTTACAATAAAGGAGACGAACTCACCAAAACCTCTTTCTCTTCCTACAGTAGCATCGGTACAGCTGCATACAAATGATACAGTCTTGTTGGCAGACAATGAAAAAATTAATCAAGTATCAGTGAAAAATGAATGTGACGTACATGGAAAAAGGAATATGAGGTATCTTAACTATGAGCAAGGTTGTCTTGAGGAAGTGTAGGAAAGGTGTGTACTCAAAATAAATCGATAAAAAGTCTAGAGAGGAAGGAAATGAAATAAATGTGGCGTTAATAGATCCAGATTAAGGTCACGATACAAGACAAAGAAAAATATCACACTATCACAGGAAGTACAGGAGAAGGATGATGTGAGAAGGTGACAATATTAGTCGAATGTGTGAGTGGGAGTGAAGAAGAGACGGAACGTTTCACCGTCGAGATGGACAGAGCCAGGAGTATGTGATGTTCCCATAACTGTTCAACAAACTTATGAATGTGAATAGAGCGTGGTGTTAGAACCATTTTTTATATACTCCCCTTAGAATATGGAAATGGTAAGTATGAACGAGAAAAGATCAATCATAAGCCGTTTAATCAAGCCTAACCCCCCTGTGCATATGCCTTGAAGTTTGCACTTACCAAAAAGCGTTTTTGACTCAGAATTTTCTCACAATATTGGTAAAGACCAGAAATACAGTAAGGGAACTCAATATTTTTGACATTAGATTTATTAGGGACAAATAACAATGTACATCAAGCACAGTTAGACCAGAATGTGAGTCCACAGTGTTTAATTGGAGTGTCCAGAGTGTGTTATTATACACCAACACTGTCAACAGATACTCAATGACCTAGGATTATGTCCATGACCTTATTAAAGCCTTCCATTGTCACCTCTGCGTTGGAGGTAATGTTCTTCAGGTACAGTTTCAGATTCAATGTATAGGTGTTCACTGGAAACTTCTTGTGGTCTTTCATAAAGCAAAATAGGTTGCTTGATTTCGACAGGGAAAGTGACGTGTCTTGAGCATAGCCAACCTCCAGGTACAGGCATTTTACCTTTGTGTACTGGTTGTTGTTAGTGTCTGCCACATACTCATCTTCTGCAACACCTGAGGTGAATGGTCCTCCCATTCTTTTCAGCTTGCCAAGGTCCTTGTCTTTTTTCGATCTACTGCCACATTGTCAATTTCTTTGTCCTGTAGGCCTTGATTCTTTAGCTCATCTTGCCTTGTGTTCCATGCCAGCATGATTTCTGGTAGCTTTCCTCCTTTCCTGACCATACTGCCATAGGCCCTGAATGACCCTGATTGCCTTTTTGTGAATAAGATCCGTCGACTTGGCTTTGACCTGTACTGGTGATGCGCTGCCAAGCTGCTTGGCCCATCTTCTTGACAGCTCAAAGTTAACCAATCCAACAGTGCGATCTGCATTCAGGTTGTGAATTGATGCCTTCTCCAACTTCTCTGGGTCCATCTGAGTGACAGTATTCTGTGCAGACTCATCATAGTCTCCAAAGGCAAATATATTGCCCTTCCGCCTCTGAAAGCCCGTTGTCAACTTAGGAAGGATCATCTTTAGGAGCTTAATGACCTGGGGATGGAATGATGTTGCTACTTTGAGCATGGCACCACAGACGTCCTCATCATATTTTGTATGCTAGAAAATTTCCTAGGACACAAACTTGAAGGCTGGTTCCTGAACCTGCAGCATGGTGGCCACATCTACCTCTTCCAGTTCCTTGTACAGCTGCTGAAATGCTGGAATGATCTTGCTGTAGGTTGTTTCAGCTGACATCGTCAAATACAGATATGGTTTGACTAGATGAAGTCCAAGAAGGGTACTTGCACAGTACATCACCTTCAGGAAGTCCAAGTCCAATAAGCACCTCACAATGCAAGCTAAGTGAATGATAATATGTTTATATTTCTTCAGAAACGATGCTACATCTTCCAGATCGTAGTGACTGATGGCGCAGATCAGTGTCAGGCGATTGAAGCGCTCGTGCTTGAGGTTGACAGGCTTGTTTGGTCGAGGCACTATGTGGATTTCAAATTCATGTGCCTGGTTCCGTGGCTTATGATCAAAGTCATGGTTGATGAGTCAAGTCATAATCGATGGCTTGTTCAGTCACACATGTTGCGATTGTTGTTGCATTGACAAGGCACTTTGAGTAAATATTGTCCCTGCCCAGCGTGTTCTCTATTCCAGCCCACTGTTTGTTGATGACTCGATTAAACATCAGAGTTGTGTGTACATTGCAGAACAGGTGATCTGGGATGTGTTCAGACTCCAGACGTTTTACTAATAGCTCATCCACTTTCAAATTGTGAGCTGTCTGGTCTGTAATTACAAAGTCTATCTTCTCGAATAGAGTTTAAGATGCGGCACCACTTGCCGTCTCCAGGATTTCAAGAACTGCCGCCCTGAGAACAGCCAAGTTATTCCAGGACTCAGAAACAAAGTTCATGGTCGGTACGGCACGGTATATTTCATTGACAGTGGTACTCTGAACGGAAAAATGGCCAGCGCCCTGCCGCTTTGAACCGTCATCAGAATAAGTCAGAACTACTTGTTCATCAGAGTCCATGATCTCCTAGATGTTTTCATCCAGCGCCATGACTTCAAAGCTTATACCTGCATCCCTGACACTCTTGGATCTGGCAGGTTGTCCAAATCAATCATTTCTGGCTTATCATATGCTTTCCAGTTTCGCCCAAACATCTTGTTGCCGACTATGATTACAGATAATTCTGCTTGTCACTCAGACATATGGTAGCAGCTCTTCATTTTGTCAACAGTCTAGTAGAATTCTAGTCGGACTTTTCGTATGCTTTCACAGATGGGCTGATATCGGCGTAGCAATTCATCATGCTGCTGAGTGACTGTGTCTATCTCCGTCCGCCGCTTCTTAACACTTGGACCCTCATCTTCTTCAGCAGAAATATGGTTTTCAACATCAGAGTAAATGTTGTGTGTCCATGCCAGCATCTTCAGAATTAAACTGTTCGTTGTCCTCAAAGGATGCAACTGACACAGAGATTTCTTTCTCCTTTTGTCACTCAGCTCTCGTTCTCTCAAGGCTCTGCATATCCCTGCTCCGACGCTCCATCGTTTTCATCCATTCCCTGTCCCCGAAGACTTCCCAGCACGTTTTCGTCTGGTATAGACTATCGGTGTGATGAGGAGATTAGCTTCCATCTCCAGCACTCTGTTGTATGATTAACAAGACCACCAGATCCAAGTACAACGTTATACAAATCTTAGGAAATATTTGAATTTTTTGTTTTACATTATCCAGCTCAAACCAATTTGGCAGTCAAATGTGGTTGTCTAGATTATAAACACAGCTGCGGGCCGTTGCAAAGGATTACGGAGTTATATCAAGATAGCTTCACACGAGGTTCGGAGATCGTAATCGTGAGCTCGTAATCACACGAACTACTCGTACATTTCCCAGTGGATTTTCTTTGCGAAGAAGGAATCCTTTTACAATGTTCCTAACTATCTTATTGAGCTTTGAGAGATACCCAAGATTGCAAAATAGTCTCCTATCAAGGTCCATGGTTAACATCCAACGAACCTGTTCGGCTGTGAGAGAAATTTCTGTCCAGTAAAATGTAAATGTGTTAACGACGAGGGATGAAGACAGGGTTGCCCTTATGGTAACTGTCGGAGGACAAGCGTTAGCCTGGAGAAGTCCGACAAGGTGTGTGGATGTGGGGTGGATGGGGATTGGGGTGGTGGGTGAGTGGGGGGGATATCCTAGATCAACGCGGTGGAGAGCGGAAAAAACTTAGAGTCAAACTGTTCGAGATACTGCGCCGAAGATCTCTCTTCCTTATATTCTTATTTTTGTTTATTTATTTCTGTCATTATTTACTTATCTATTTATTTAGTGAAGGTATCCCTAGACACCCAAAAATCGAGGATGAGACTGTATCTGGAATACAGAACCGGAAAGGAAGGAAGGAAGGAAGGATGGACAGGAGGTAGGGAGGGAGGAAAAGAAAAGTGGAGGAAAAGAGGAAGGGAGGGGAAAAGGGCGAAAGGAAGGAAATAAAGGAAGGAAAGAAGGAAATGAGGGAAGGAAGAAAGAAAGAAAGGAAAGAAAGAAGAAGGAGAGAAAAAAAAACAGCAAGGCAAAACCAGGAAAAAAGGAAGAAAGGTGGGCCAGGAAAAAAGCAAAGAGCAAACGGTCGAGGCAAAGACAGGAAGGCAGGAAGGAAGGAAATAGGGAAGAAAAGCAGGAAGGGAGGGAGGGAGGGAGGGAGGGAAGGGTTAGGACAGGGTCGCCCTTATCGTAACTGTCGGAGGCCAAGCGTGATAACCCGGAGAGGTCCGATCCTAGGTCGACGCGGTGGAGAGAGGAAGAGACTTAGAGCCAAAGTGTTCGAGATAGTACGCCAAAGATCTCTCTTTCTTATATTCATCTTATTGTTTATTCATTTATGTCTCTATTTGCTTGTTTATCTAATTACTTGTTTGTTTATTCATTATATTTATTTTATTCATTCATATATCTATTTATCTATATTTGTCTATTTATTCATATATTTATTTGTTCATGTTTTTTCTATTTTTCGTTTACCTATAATCATATTCATTCATAAATTTTTGTTTACTTATTTTTTCATTCATTCATTTACCTATGTATCTATTTAATACAACTTTTTTAAATAATGCCGTAGCCACTTGAGGGACCCGGGCTCAATTTCCAAACGGCCACCGGGGATATCTTTTTATGTATTTTTCCTCCCTGTCGCCAGGCGATTTTAGCCACTTGGACCCCCTTCCCCCTTCAGGTCGTTGAAAGGTTCAATAGATTCAGTACGAGACATGTATCTTTCACGAAAACAACCACAAGACTACCGTGCCAAAAAGAGCGCATAGAAAAAATATGTAAAACACATTTTCCATATAACGGAGTCCACAAAGAATCCACAAAGACATATAACATCAAGGACCGTTTCAAAGCCGTCCTTATTCCAATAAAAGAGCTTGGTTTCCCTTTGGAAACAAAAATGAACTGCTCTGCGTCTTCGACTTTCATAAAGGTGTGTGAAAGTGAGGGTGGGATGAAACGATCGAGACTGCGTTGAGCTGAAACAGGTTGCTTGGGAGGAAGAATAGGAAGTGTTAATGTTAGAAAACTCACAATGTCTGCCGGCCTTACGAGAAAAGTCGAGCGGGTTCAAATCAAAAAAGGTATGGCGTCGATTCTGTTTATTTGCTTACAAAAACAAGATATTTCAAAGATGGTAAATAATTACCTTCTTTCCTTGGATCCAAATAAATGTACAAACATAATCATATCAAAAATATATAGCAGACCATTATAATGATAATGGTAGTATTAATCAAATCTAACCAATTCAAAACAAGTAAATATAGAAATGGCGGGAAGCAGACGACAGACCACCTAGCAAGTCGACTTAGTGATGGTCGTATCTTTAACACACTCCCCACCATAGGAGCATTCAATCTCCTATTAAACTAGACAATCACAATCAAATCAAGTAACAATAAGAATGAGTCCTATACATAGAGTCCTTGATAAAATATAAGGCTGACTCAATTCTCAAACTCAGGTCTTACAAATCAAGCAGAACACGGGGCTTAACTACCCGTCCACTCCGAGAGGTTTTCACCTTTTCAAGACTTTCCACATCCTCATCCCTTGCAACATCCTTCTCATCGGGCTTAGAACACTCTAAGGGGTTTGCAATATCTTCTTTAACACTGTTCGTTTCAAAACAACTTTCCAGATCATGCAATTTCTGGACAGGCCTACAAAAAATTCCCTTGGCAGTTTTGACATTGACGCACCTAACTATACCGTCCCTACCAGGGAGTAAGTCAATAATCACACCTAAAGGCCAACTCATTCTAGGTACATTATCTTCTCTTAACAACACAACAGAACCCTTCTTCAAGTTACAATTGGGTTTGGATCCCTTCACTGTGGGAGGTAAATTTCTCAAATAGTCATCACTCCACATTTTCCAGAATCTGTCGAGTTGCCTTTCTCGAACATGTTCTCTTTCATTTAAGTCTTTATGGCTAACAACACCCAAATGCTCATCAGAAATATGAGGTTGAAATCCAGCTACTCGACCAATCAGAAAATGTGAGGGTGTCAAAGGGTTCTTTGCATCATAATCATCACTTACATATGTCAGAGGTCTTGAATTGATACAAGCCTCTACTTCAAACAAGGTTGTTTCAAGCTCACATTTAGTCAAGCATCTAGTGCCAAGACATTTCTTCAATGCAGATTTAACTGACCTCACAAGTCGTTCCCACCAGCCTCCCCACCATGGGGATCTGGGAGCAATGAACTTCCACTCGGGACTCAAGACACTAAAGTATTGCTGAAGAGCTTTGGCAACACTTTTAAAGGTCTTGGCATTATCTGAATACACCACTGATGGAAGTCCACGCCTGGCAGAAAATCTGCGTAGTGCTAAAAGACAATCAGGCACTGAAAGTGAGTCTGTTAACTCTAAATGAACAGATCTTGTAACAGCACAAGTGAACAACAAAAAATACAATTTCTGATATAGTTGATCAAATGCAAACAAGGGACCCGCGTAGTCCAATCCAGTTATTGCAAAGGGGAAGGTAGATTTAATCCTCAATTCTGGCAAAGGAGGGGGTGACTGACTACATGGTCTAGAATCAAATCTCTTGCAAGCAACACATTCTCTACAAACTCTTTTGGCCACTTGTCTTAATCCAATTATCCAGTAAGAATTTCTAATGGTGGACATGAGGGTGTGAACACCAGCATGTTTCAAAAGGTTATGCTGAAACTGTACTATAAGTTTGGCCACATGACAATTAGGAATTATAATGGGGTGCTTGCTGTCATAACTTAAGTCAGAATACTGAAGTCTACCTTTGACTCTCAGCAATCCATTAGAATCTAGAAAGGGGTCATATCTTATCAGGGAAGAAATTCTAGGAATGGGTTTCCCTTGAGACAAAGCATTTCTTTCATTCTCATAACTTTCTTTCTGAACACAGACTAAAATATTTTCCTTTGCTTTGATCAACTCCTCATAAGTGAGAGGGCCAGAATGTTTTGTGCCATCAGGTTTGCAATTATTAATGAACCTCTTAACCCAAGCAACAATATTCATAACTTTGCTAAATTCACTATATCTACTAAAGTCAAATACAGATGTGGCTTTCTCATTAACAGTCAAGGCTGTTTCCTCTCCCTTACTCTCTTTACAGGTGTGAGCCAAAATGTGTGTCTCATCATCAATATTAGCTCCAGCATGGAAACATGAGGAACAAGATAACCAATTGGGACCCCCGAGCCACATGTTATTTGAAATTAGTTGATCAGCCAAAAGACCTCGGGTCATCAAATCAGCGGGGTTGCCTTTACCAGGGCAATGGAACCAATTGCTTGGAGATGTTAATGTTTGAATTTCAGTTACTCTGTTAGCAACAAACATCTTCCACCTATTAGGATTACCTTTTATCCAAGACAGAGCAACTTTAGAATCTGTCCAGCAAACTAATCTTACACAATTATTCAGACGTAGGGCAGATTTTACAAAATGACTGAGACGAGCACTCAACAAGGCTCCAAGAAGTTCCAGCCTGGGTAACGTAACCCGTTTGATGGGAGCAACCTTTGTCCTAGCCATAACAAATGATACATGAAACTCCTTATCTGATTTAGGTATACGTAGATATACACAGCTACCATAACCTTTTTCAGAAGCATCACTGAAAGCATGTACCTCTAATCCTACTAATGAACTTAAAGATGAATCTGGGTAATAACATCTATGGATTTCAAATGTCTTAATACTTTGAATACCATCAATCCACAGCTGACATTTCAGCTGCAAGTCATGTGATAGGATTTCATCCCATCCAAGTCCTAGACGCCAAATTTCCTGAAACAGTATTTTAGCATACATGGTGTAAGGACTTATTAAACCAAGTGGGTCAAACAGTCGAGCAATCAAACTCAATAAGTTCCTCTTTGTGAAATTCAAATCAAAGTTACAATCCAAATTAAGTCCCTTGAATGAAAACACATCCTTAGAGGCTTTCCAATGCATTCCCAATAACTTTGTAGTCTCACCAACTTCAAAAAACTGGTTAAGTTGATGAGTTAAACTCTTACTGTTAGAATTCCACTTGGACAAAGTCATGCCAGCATCTGATAATATACTCTGAGCTTCAAGAAACATTGTATTGGCTTCTTCAACAGTATCTGCTCCTGAGAGCCAATCATCCACATACAAGTTTTCCTGAAGCTCTTGCACTGTCACTGAAACAGGATATGAATTCAAATTATGTCTAATAGTGGCATTCAGTAAAAATGGACTACTGGTGTTACCAAAGGGTACCCTTACAAACCTCATTACACGTAAGGATTGTCCGCACTGCCACAAAAACCTATGAACATCCTGATCTGAGCTCTGAACTCTGATCTGCAAAAAAGCTTTGGTTATGTCAGCAGTCAAGCCAATTTTCCATCTTCGGAATCTTAGTAATATTTCAACTAGATCTGAAGCATCAAACATAGGCCTAATTTTTTATGAATCACATTCCTTAATTACAGGTCTATGAGGCAGATAGTAAATGGGATAGGGGCCTTCCATTTCAGATTGAGGTACTTCTTCTATGATATTACTGTCCTCATAACTCTTGAGAACTTTATCATATTCAATTCTTAAACTAGGGTTCCTTTCAAACTTAGAGTTAAACGTAGCTAACCTCTTCCTTGCTCCAGTCTCATTTTTAAGCAGACTCAATTTAGAAACATCACTTTTCCAAGGAAGAGCAACCTCATACCTGCCATCAACAAACTTAACTGAATCCTCAAATATATCTAACACTGGGTCTTTGGGAGGCTTATCCATCCCAGCACATATTCCAATACTTTCAAGGCTCCAAAATACATGGAGCTCAGATTCATTAACAGTTTAGCAGTACTTATACATAACATCTGGTGAAATACATTTTCTTCTTGGTTTTCATACAAGAACCAGACAATAACCAACCAAACAAAGACACAAAGGCTACTAAATCTTCACATCTTATAAGGTTCTCTGGGGAAACAAAACGCCAGTAATTATCCACACCAATCAGTATATCCAAAGTGAGGTCACGATCACTTCCATAGTCATCATCTAACTGTAGATGTGAAAGGGACCGCAAAACATCAGAGGGAATCCTTTGACGGCTTAAGGGTGGGCAAATTCTCAACTTCGACCGCTAATATTGAGTGAGGATGACCCTGAGTGTCAATCACTTTCACATCATATACATTCCGTTCTTTTCTATTTTGTGATTTCTTATTCCCAAAGGTTGAGTATGAAGTGTACTTAGATGTAACCCACTTAGGTTTGATTCTTCTAACAATATCATGGCTCACATAAGTAGTGTCTGCCCCTAAATCAAACATAACAATAGCATCAACAGATTTCCCATCATTAGTTAGAGTCTTGATCTTAGCAGTTTGCAAAACAGTGGACCTTTTAACTCTCTGGTCATGAGAGATGCCAACATGCTCAACAGTACCACTACCAGTATTGACTGCATTATTAACTTGTTCACTGGGGGTGTGGGCGACACCCTGTCTACTTGGTGAATTATTAGTGACACAAATTGTTTTGCCTGTTCTGCAAAACAACACATTGTGATAACCGGAGCACTGCGCACACTTCACTTTTCCTCTACAGTCCTTGGACATATGTCCTCTGACGAGGCACTTAAAACAAAGTCCTAAGGATTTCACTTTCTCTTCACGTCTAAGGATATCCAATCTCAATATCTGATTGCACTTTTCAGACTTGTGTCTTTTGTGACAAAAAACACACTGTTGTGATCCTTCTTCAGCTGACGTCTGCAAGGCTGAAGCCGAACTAACTTTTCTTCTTTCGATATCTTGTGGTGCGTTGCTCTTCTCCATGGACAAATCCTTAAAAATTTCCGATCGTTCACGACGCTGGATCTCTGTTTGCAGAAACTTCATCAGCCATTCTACATCGCCTTCACGTCCAGCACTTTCCCTCGACCATTCCAGACGAATGTCCTGTGGTAGGCGAGCTACAATGATAGGAGTCAACACCATGCCATACTGGTTGCCGCTGAATCCAAGGGTTTCCAAACTTCTTATATGCCGCAACAATTGGTCTCGTAACTTCCATAGGGAGTCACACTGATTAGCTCCTTTAGCTCTAGACGTCAAAGAAGCGTTCATTAAGCCCGACACATGGGCGAATACGATTCTTTCAGTGCTGCCAAATCTTTCTTTGAGTAGATCACATGCTATCTTATAATTTGCAGCGGTTAGCGCCAAACCTTGAATGACAGAAAGTGCCTCTCCTCGAAGGAGGGACTGCAAGTATGAGAACTTGCTTATAACAGGCAAGTCACTCTGGTCAACCAGAGCTTCAAAGCGGTCCCAGAAGGGTTGCCACTCTATAGCTTCGCCAGCATATTTAGGGAGCTCTAAACTAGGTAACCTAACCTCTGATCTATCCTTAGAAGAAACGGAGATAGAATCACTTACAACATTGGCAGTCATATCCTTCAGGTGCTTGGCAGCCTTTGCTCTAATTTTCCTGGCAGATCTTTGAAACTTGTCAGTTTCATCCATATCTGACTCTACTTCGTCAGAGTTCAATTCCAACTCCACTGCCGTCTGGTGCTTCTCAAGATCTGCAAGCCTGCGGTCAAATATACAAATAGCAGCTTCTAATAATTCGAGGCTGGTAGCGTCATCACTCATTAAACCTTCTAATTCGTTGACGCTTCGTGTCACCCAGCCTTTGGCTGACGCTCTCTTTTTCTTTGCTTCTTGTAAATTGGCAGACATCGTGTCTAAGCTTAAAACGGGTTAACCTTATTCTTAAAGGGCTTAGATAGGGTTTCCCGGGTCTGGGCACCAAATTGTTAATGTTAGAAAACTCACAATGTCTGCCGGCCTTACGAGAAAAGTCGAGCGGGTTCAAATCAAAAAAGGTATGGCGTCGATTCTGTTTATTTGCTTACAAAAACAAGATATTTCAAAGATGGTAAATAATTACCTTCTTTCCTTGGATCCAAATAAATGTACAAACATAATCATATCAAAAATATATAGCAGACCATTATAATGATAATGGTAGTATTAATCAAATCTAACCAATTCAAAACAAGTAAATATAGAAATGGCGGGAAGCAGACGACAGACCACCTAGCAAGTCGACTTAGTGATGGTCGTATCTTTAACAGGAAGAGAGAGAGAGGAATAAAGGAAGTGAGGGAGGGAGAAGCAGAGATGCGCAGAGGAAAACAAGCAAAGGTCGAGTATAACGAAGTGCAGGAGAGGTCGGTTTTATCGGCGTAACTCTCGGCCTGTGGAGCAATGTCACTGCTAATGACGAGTTGCATCTTTACTCTGGATGCCGCTTAGCTGAGACAAACCCAACCTGCACAACGAAAAGTCCATCTCGGTTAACCTATCAACTGGTAATTATTTAAACTTTTATCCTGGAGATAGCGCCAGGCGTTTTTAATCAGATAAGCCCCCCCCACACACACACACACAAGGGAAGGGTTAACGTTCCTCCTCTTCCGTCCCAGATCGAGCATGCAAAAAAAAAGTACAGAGAGCTAAGAAACGAAACCCGTCTCTTTCCTTCCGAGCGGAACAGCTGAAGTGGCCAGCGATGAAGCAAGACGCCGTCGCCACATCAGAAAACAGAGCTTTCTTCTTCTTCTTCTTCTTCTTCTTCTTCTTCTTCTTCTTCTTCTTCTTCTTCTTCTTCTTCTTCTTCTTCTTCTTCTTCTTCTTCTTCTTCTTCTTCTTCTTCGCATTCTTCTTCGCGTTCTTCTTCTTCGCGTTCTTCTTCGCGTTCTTCTTCTTCTTCTTCTTCGCGTTCTTCTTCTTCGCGTTCTTTTTCTTCTTCTTCGCGTTCTTCCCGTTCTTCTTCTTCTTCTTCGCGTTCTTCTTCTACTTCTTCTTCTTCTTTGCGTTCTTCTTCTTCTTCTTGTTGTTGTTCTTCTTCTTCATCTCCTCCTTCTTCTTCGCGTTGTTCGCGGTCTTCTTCTTCTTCTTCTTCTTCTTCTTCTTCTTCTTCTTCTTCTTCTTCTTCTTCTTCTTCTTCTTCTTCTTCTTCTTCTTCTTCTTCTTCTTCTTCTTCTTCTTCTTCTTCTTCTTCTTCTTCTTCTTCTTCTTCTTCTTCTTCTTCTTCTTCTTTGCGTTCTTCTTCTTCGCGTTCTTCTTCTTTTTCGTGTTCTTCTTCTTCTTCTTCTTCGTGTTCTTCTTCTATTTCTTCTTCTTCTTTGCGTTCTTCTTCTTCTTCTTCTTCTTCTTCTTCTCCTCCTTCTTCTTCGCGTTGCTCGCGGTCTTCTTCTTCTTTTCTTTCTTCTTCTTCTTCTTCTTCTTCTTCTTCTTCTTCTTCTTCTTCTTCTTCTTCTTCTTCTTCTTCTTCTTCTTCTTCTTCTTCTTCTTCTTCTTCTTCTTCTTTTCTTCTTCTTCTTCTTCTTCTTCTTCTTCTTCTTCTTCTTATTATTATTATTCTTTTATTATTATTATTTTATTATTATTATTTTATTATTATTATTATTATTATTATTATTACTATAAAAATAAAAATTATTATTATTATTATTATTATTATTATTATTATTATTATTATTATTATTATCATTATTATCATTATTATTATCATTATTATTATTATTCGCGTTCTTCTTATTATTATTATTATTCTTTTTCTCCTTCTTCTTCGCGTTCTTCGTGTTCTTCTTCTTCTTCTGCTTTGCGTTCTTTTTCTTCGCGTTCTTCTTCTTCGCGTTCTTCTTCGCGTTCTTCTTCTTCGCGTTCTTCTTCTTCGCGTTTTTCTTCTTTTTTGCGTTCTTATTCTTCGCGTTCTTCTTCCTCGCTTTCTTCTTCTTCTTCGCGTTCTTCTTTTTATACGTACTCTTTGTGTTCTTCTTCTTCTTCTTCTTCTTCTTCTTCTTCTTCTTCTTCTTCTTCTTCTTCTTCTTCTTCTTCTTCTTTTTCTTCTTCTTCTTCTTCTTCTTCTTCTTCTTCTTTTTTTCTTCTTCTTCTTCTTCTTCTTCTTCTTCTTCTTCTTCTTCTTCTTCTTCTTCTTCTTTTTCTTCTTCGCGTTCTTCTTCTTCTTTTTCTTCTTCTTCTTCTTCGCGTTCTTCTTCTTTTTCTTCTTCTTCTTCTTCGCGTTCTTCTTCTTCGCGTTCTTCTTCTTCTTCTTCGCGTTCTTTTTCTTCTTCTTCTTCTTCTTCTTCTTCTTCTTCTTCTTCTTCTCCTCCTTCTTCTTCGCGTTGTTCGCGGTCTTCTTCTTCTTCTTCTTCTTCTTCTTCTTCTTCTTCTTCTTCTTCTTCTTCTTCTTCTTCTTTTTCTTCGCGTTCTTCTTCTTCGCGTTCTTCTTCGCATTTTCTTCGCGTTCTTCTTCGCGTATTTCTTCTTCTTCTTCTTCTTCTTCTTCTTCTTCTTCTTCTTCTTCTTCTTCTTCTTCTTCTTTTTCGCCTTCTTCTTCTTCTTCTTCTTCTTCTTCTTCTTCTTCTTCTTCTTCTTCTTCTTCTTCTTCTTCTTCTTCTTCCTCTTCTTCTTCTTCTTCTTATTCTTCTTCTTCTTCGTGTTCTTCTTCTTATTATTCTTATTATTTTTCTCCTTCTTCGCGTTCTTCGTGTTCTTCTTCTTCTTCTTCTGCTTTGCGTTCTACTTCTTCGCGTTCTTCTTCTTCGCGTTCTTCGCGTTCTTCTTCTTCGCGTTTTTCTTCTTTTTTGCGCTCTTGTTCTTCGCGTTCTTCTTCCTCGCTTTCTTCTTCTTCTTGGCGTTCTTCTTTTTATACGTGCTCTTTGTGTTCTTCTTCTTCTTCTTCTTCTTCTTCTTCTTCTTCTTCTTCTTCTTCTTCTTCTTCTTCTTCTTCTTCTTCTTCTTTTTCTTCTTCTTTTTCTTCTTCTTCTTCTTCTTTTTCTTCTTCTTCTTCTTCTTTTTCTTCTTCTTCTTCTTCTTCTTCTTCTTCTTCTTCTTCTTCTTCTTCTTCTTCTTCTTCTTCTTTCTTCTTCTTCTTCTTCTTCTTCTTCTTCTTCTTCTTTTTTCTTCTTCTTCTTCTTCTTCTTCTTCTTCTTCTTCTTCTTCTTCTTCTTCTTCTTCTTCTTCTTCTTCTTCTTCTTCTTCTTCTTCTTCTTCTTCTTCTTCTTCTTCTTCTTCTTCTTTGCGTTCTTTGCGTTCTTCTTCTTCTTCTTCTTCTTCTTTGCGTTCTTCTTCTTCTTCTTCTTCTTTGCGTTCTTCTTCTTCTTCTTCTT
>NC_134803.1:5755897-5768397 GCF_046742065.1 Oratosquilla oratoria | reverse complement strand
GTTCCACACACTATCTTTGCACACCTTGTTAATCCTTCCTTGAAAACCCCATTCCTCCTCTACTCCTTCCTCTACTTTATCTTTCACCACCTCTCACACTCGTCTCAGCTTCTCCTTGTACTCCTGCTTATTTTCATTCTAATCCAAATAATCAATTCTAAGGACCTCTTTACCTTCCTCCAAAAAATTATCTAGGGGTTGTGTGGATCATATTTTTGTGGTAAGACAGATGTGTGAGAAAGCTTTAGCAAAATGTAAGGATTTTTTTTATGAATTTGGAAAAGATATATGATAGGATGGACAGGAAGACGCTGTGGGAGGTTTTGCAGATATATGGGATCGGGGGAAGCTATGAAGGATAGTCAAGAGTTTTTACGAGAGTAGTAGAGCCTGTGTTAGAATTAGAAATGAAGAGAGCGAGTGGTTTGAGGTAAAGGTAGGATTATGTCAGGGATGCGTTATGTCGCCATGGATGGGGTGGTGAGGGAGATAAAGGCAAGAGTAATGGGCATGGGATTGGAGATGGTTAAGGAAAATGAAGAAAACTTGGAGATAAGCCAGTTGTTGTTTGCTGACAACTATGCGCTTGTGGTAGGGTCAAAGGGGGGATTACGTGAGTTAGTTACAGTGTTAGGGAAAGTGTGTGACATGAAAAAGTTAAAGGTAAATGTGGATAAACGTAAGGTGATGAGATGTACAAAGGGAGAGGATGGGAACAATTTGGAAGGAATTCTTAAAGGAGAGAGGCTGGAAGAATTGGATAGCTTTAGGTATTTGGGGTCGCATGTGGCAGGAAAGGGAGGAATGGAGGTGGAAGTAAATTGTAGATTGAGAGAAGCAAGTTATGGCCTTATGGGATTAAAAAATGTCACAGGAAATAGATATTTGGGAATGGATGCAAAGAGTAAATTGCATGAAGTAGTGATTGTGTCGACACCACTGTGGGGGACAAAAACCTGGAATTTAAGTGAGGCAGAGAAGAAAATTTTTAATGTGTTTTAGGTGAAATGTCTGAGAAGTATGGTAGGGGCTGCAAGGTTAGAGTGAGGAACGAATAGGTGAGGAAGAGAGTGGGGATGCAAAAGAGATGGCTGATAAGGTTGATAAAGAGTATTGGGATGGTTTGGATACATGGAAAGAAGGATTAAAGAAAGATTAATAAAAGAATTGTGGAAGGCAGAGGTGAAGGAGTAAACATGAGGGGCGACCGAGGATGAGGTGGATGGATGGGGTTGAAGGGGTGGTTGAACAAGGAGGGGTGTAAGCAGGAGATAGGGATGTGTGGAGAATGGCTGTGTATAGATGATATTATGATGCAAGGAAGGAAATGAGTGGCGAATGAAGGGGTTAGTGTCAATGATATTTTGACGCAGCCCAAAAGGATTTCTCCCCGTTTGCTATTTTTCTGTATGAGGGGACGGAAAAGGGGGTCGCCGTTTAATTGAAGCAGCTTTGCTATGGATATAATGTGTCTTGGTGCATTGCTTCTGACCCAGGGCAGTGAGCGGGATACAGTGATGACCCATCATTCATGAGGAGGTGGTGGACGGGAGTGGAATGGGTGGGGATGAAATGGATGGAGAAAGGCTTTTGACGTAGGCTACCTCCCTGGTAAGGGGGAAAAGCCCTCGGTATAAAATAGATATAGAATAGTATATATTCATTATTCTTTAGTTTATTTTCTTGCTTTTTTATCTATCTATTTATACAATATATTTACTTATTGTCACTTCAAAAGTATGCAGACGCGAATATTTCTATTGCTTTCCTGATGACGCCTTTCTGTAAACACGGAATAGAGGTTTGAGACTTTGAAGAACTACAGTTCAATAAGCTACGCCCTTCACCGTAGAGCAGAAACCTGACTGGTTTATAAAAACAGTTTGTGACATATTTTCAGTTATCAAACTAACGGAGTCAACATTTGATATATATCTTTTTGTGAAAGGTTTCGAACATAAATTGAATTATAAATGACTTCATGGTATTAATATTTCGTTTGTGGAAAGACTGCTAAATATGCATCTTAAATAATTGAGTTCGGGATCGTACTTCCTTTTCAAATGAAACCTATTTAATATTCCTTTGAACTGTAGTAAGAGAATGTAACATTTTATCTAAAACGATTCTTAAATGGCCCAAGTAAAAGAAATAACATTAATATTTCATTCCTCTCTCACTTTTATCATCTGCAAAGGGACGAAAATTAAGGGAGAAAATATTACATAATGTGTGTGTGTGTGTGTGTGTGTGTGTGTGTGTGTGTGTGTGTGTGTGTGTGTGTGTGTGTGTGTGTGTGTGTGTGTGTGTGTGTGTGCGTGCGTGCGTGCGTGCGTGTGTGTGTGTGTGTGCGTGTGTGTGTGTGTGTGTGTGTGTGTGTGTGTGTGTGTGTGTGTGTGTGTGTGCGTGCGTGCGTGCGTGCGTGCGTGTGTGTGTGCGTGTGTGTGTGTGTGTGTGTGTGTGTGTGTGTGTGTGTGTGTGTGTGTGTGTGTGTGTGTGTGTGTGTGTGTGTGTGTGTGTGTGTGTGTGTGTGTGTGTGTGTGTGTGTGTGTGTGTGTGTGTGCACGCGAACGTGCAGGCGGAGTGTGTGTATTTGTGTGCTTGCAGAACGGACTTACATTGTAAAAGGTTCCCGCTGTTTTGGGTCCTTAGTTCTTGCATAGTTGATCAAATGGGAAGTTCCTCTGTTTCTTTCGGCGTTACTTTTTTAGTTTATATTTTGCCCTTCATTATATCCCTTCCAGTACACAATTCGGTCCCTATGTTTATTCCCTCTACTGTTTTAAAGATGCTATTCTGGCTAACGTCGTTCTCGAGCTTTGGAGTGATGATTCCTCTAAAGCTATAAGGTGGATGCAACAGAAGAAGATTTTAAAGAGCGAAGTTAAGTGTGATAATTGTGCTACTTGGTTGAGCTGAACAAAATACTCCAGATCGAATGATGGGTTTATCTGGAAATGCCAACGAAAAGACTGCTTGAAGTACAAATGGACCAAGTCAGTTAGAATAGGATTTTTTTTTTCTAATATTGCACTTCATAGGTGGATTCATGTTATATATCTTTTGCATAATGGAGAAAAAGCAGTAAGACGTCGGCTGAATCTTTCTGAGAAAACGATAATAGACTGTTACAATTTTTTCAGAGGTCTGTGCCGTATACTTTGTAGTAAATCCCGTTAAACTTGGTGCGCCTAAGGTTACAGTAGAAATCGACGAATCTTGCTTCTCCCATAAGCTGAAACATCATCGTGGACGTGGACCACGTTCTCCCATTTGAGACTTTGGTATCGTCGACACCAGCACAAAGCCTTCAGTTGGTTACATGGAAATTGTTGAGACAAGGGATGCTGTCACCTTTCTTCCTATAACACTCAAAGTTGGTCGACAAGGATCTGTCATTCACAGAGGTGAGTGGAGAGCATACAGGAATATTCAAGGTTTTGGATACACCTACAAAATTGTGAACCACTCTGTCAATTTTGTTGATGCTAACAGACATGCACACACAAACGACTGAATCTTATTAGAACAAGATAAGAAGTTACATCGAGACAATGCGTGGTTGCAAAAAGAGTTTTTTAAATTCTTACCTTCAAGAATTCGTGTGGCATGATCACTTTTTTCTGATAATGCTCTAGAAGTATTATGCGAACACGTTGCTGTTCAATACCCAGTTTAAAGTGCCTCTTTAATGATATGTTAATTCTTAATGGAATTACGTAATGAAATGTACATTTTACTATTTTCTTTATGTTAAATCCTAAACTATATTCCACTGTTGATATTCGGCAAGCTGGGGTGACAATTCTTCAGGTGGGGTCTCATGGGGTGGCGATTCTTCATGCGGACGTTCTGGGATGACATTTCCTCATGTGATCCCAAAAGATTTTTTTATCCTGCAACGGAGACCTGGTTAATGTAATCACGTTCAGTCAAGAATTCGATTTTCATGTAAACAAAATCGTCTAGCGTCAAAGGGAAAATCTGTATCTGTGTGTACATAACCCCCCTTTTCAGAGCGTATATGGCTATATGTAAATGTAATAACTACGTACAGTATTGTACTGTAATGAGAATGCACCACAGCACAAATCCAGCATATAATCTATTGGAAAGTAAAGGTAGTAATGACTCCTTCACGGAGATTCAGCGTTGAGAAGACACTGTCATTCAGAGCGAGGACCCACAGCCAAAATGTGTAGTTCCGAATTTGAATTGTATATAATGTGCATATTCCTAGTTGCTTGAAATATATTTCATAACCTAAGGCCGAAATCCCTTTTTTTTTTTTTACCATTTCTCACTGAGGGGTTGGGAGGAGTTTTCAGTACTTAACTTTAATAGATACGGCGAGCCACAAAACTGATTCCAAATATCAAAAAGAAATCATACGAAAATCGACTAAAACATATGAATCTGTTTTCCCTAAAAAAGTGTAGACTCAGAGGAAACTTGTTACAGGTCTTTAAAATTCTAAAGGGAATTGACAACATCAAAAGTGACAAAAATTTCACATTGAATGAGAATCAAACAAGAAACAATGGTCTCAAACTGTCCGGAAATAGATTCAATTTGGAAGTAGGTAGAAACAACTTCACCAACCGTGTAATTAATTAATGGAATAAATTTACTGCACAGGTAGTACAATGTAGTTCAGTTCGAAGCTTTAAGAATCATTTAGATAAACACCTAAGCAAGATGCTGTAATGATTATAATTTACTTTATATTATTTGTTTTTATTTTGTTATCATTTGTCTGTTCGATTTTCATTTATTATTATTTATATGTCAATTTGTTATTATTTACTATTTACCTGTTTGTTTACTATTTAATTATACCTATGCATTTATTATGTATTTTATAGTTTTTATTTATTATTATTATGATTTTTTCGGATCCGACCTAGATATGAACCAAAAGGTCTTCTGTCGGTATGCTCCGCCTTTGTAATCCTTTGTAATCCTTTGTAATCCTTTGACACTAACAAACAAAATAGCTCGGGAGCAACCTGCACTCGGCAAGGTCCGAGTTATTACCCCGGCCTCTCGCACCTCTGCCAGAAGGCGACACTCCGTAATTTACTGTGTTAGCTGGCTGTGTTCCGATGACATAAAGATGTCACAAGACAACAACTGTGGGAGAGATTACATGATTGCCTTCTCACTTCAGTAGATTACACCCTTAGGTCACTTGCATGCATTGCACCATAATACACTAGTATTCGTATGAGACCTAAAATAGGACGGATAGGAAATTCTTTCTCATCACAGAGGGAATACATGATCTTCGAAGTTTACCACTATCTTTTGGCTGAATAAGATAGTCTGGAGTTTGCAAAAAAAAAGTTATACATATTCGAGGTATAGAAAGGCTCTTTTGAAATGGATTCAGCCACAACTACAGAGCAACCACACGATTGAATAAAATAATCATGGGATAGCCAGAATAAAAACACATATGTGAAAGAAGGAGACCAGAGCGAAGGCAGAGAAGAGGGAAGGAGAAGTTTGTAGGAGTGACGTGGCAAAAATTCGTAAAATCATGTGACTCATGGAAGCCTCATAGAAGGGGAAGACTTAACAAATGGTAAAGAGACGAGACAGAGAAGTTTGCAGGAGTGATGTGGAGGTCTAGTAACCCGTGGAACCTCAGAAAAGAAAATAAACTTAGCAAAAGTCAGAGAACTTTGTAGGAGTGACGTAACAAAGTCGTTGCGGAGGCAAGCGAGACGACGCGGAGGTATTAAGAACTAAACCCGGAAAGAAGTAAACCCGGAAATATGGATCGCCCAACCCAGTTCGGAATGGAATTCCTTCTGCTTTCTCTCTGCAGCCACGCTATCGTCTAACCTCGCCTCCCGAGGACTGGAATACAACGGAGAACGAAGGATTTATGGGGATTTGGGAATTCATGAAATGGAACATCTGTCCCAAAGGAGTATTCGGATTGCGACGTGTATACGTGTGTGTGTGTGTGTGTGTGTGTGTGTGTGTGTGTGTGTGTGTGTGTGTGTGTGTGTGTGTGTGTGTGTGTGTGTGTGTGTGCGTGTGCGTGTGCGTGTGCGTGTGCGTGTGCGTGTGTGTTTGTGTGTGTGTGTGTGTGTGTGTGTGTGTGTGTGTGTGTGTGTGTGTGTGTGTGTGTGTGTGTGTGTGTGTGTGTGTGTGTGTGTGTGTGTGTGTGTGTGTGTGTGTGTGCCTACCATTCATTTCTAAACAGATAAGCAAATTTTCTCCATCAGATTTGCCTTAATAATATTGCTTTTCTCCAAGAGTTTCACAATTTTGTCTCTCAGGATAGACTCCATTAGTTTATAAACAATTGATGTAAAGCTAATAGGTCGATATTTACCAGTATTGTATTTGTCACCCTTTTTGCTAGTTTCCACTCATGTACAACTCTTCCAGATTGTAAAGATAAGTTAGATATAGCACTAAGGGGCTTGCAGATTGTTTCTTTACCTTCCTTGATATTCCCGTTTTTTTTGTTTTGTTTTTTGTTTTTTGTGGTCTGGGCGATTTGCATGCTTTTAGTTTATCTATAACGTGCATCACATCATGCTCTGCAATACCCATGCCAAGTAGGAGTGTGGATACTGACTGTCCTGGTGGTAGTGGCTGATTGATTCCGCTGTACTCAGTAGTGAACACAGACGCAAAATAATAATTTAGGATGACTGCGATTGCACTCTCGCCTCCTACTATTCCCCCTCCGCCCTGCTGATTGGAGTGGACCAATGGTGCTCTTGAGTATTTTCATATATATATGTATATATATATATATATATATATATATATATATATATATATATATATATATATATATATATATATATATATATCTGAAAAAATATTTAGAATTATCTTTGTACTTAGAGGCAATATACTGTTCTTATTATTTCCTACTGATTTTGATGGCTATGTGTTGATTTGTATCTCCTATATACGCATGTTTCTTGGCTAACAATATATTTTTAATATCAACATTCCATCATTTAGATTTGGCATTGCTTGATGGACGTCTATGGCGCATTGGAACACATTCTTCAACTTTTTTTTTTTTTTAAGTATATTAGAGAACATATCCCAAGTTTGGTCAACATCCTGGGTGGATTTTGTAAATTTCTGAGCAATCGATGTTTCCTAGTAGGCCTCTTAACTTTCCAAGGCTGCTTGCTGGAAATTTGGTACCTTTTCGAAGTTTTAGTTTTGCAGCTCGATATCACAAACTATTTAGAATGTAAGGGTAATGTGATTATTGGTATTGAATTTCGATCCAGCATCTACATCCAATACTTGGTTATCGTTAGTAAAAAGATCAATATCTAGAACATTCGGTCCACATGTTGGCTCGCGGATGTGTTGATACAAGGAGCTTTCCAAGGAGCTTTCCAAGATATTTGAGGGCCCAGTCACATCAAGCTTGCGACCTCTTTTCGACCACCGCCGACCAGGTGATCGCCGGCCAGTTGAAGATAGTCGGTAATAAGATAGATGAATAGATATATCGATAGATAGATAGATAGATAGATAGATAGATAGATAGATAGATAGATAGATAGATAGATAGATAGATAGATAGATAGATAGATAGATGAATAGATAAATAGATAGATAGATAGACAGACAGACAGATAGATAGATAGATAGATAGATAGATAGATAGATAGATAGATAGATAGATAGATAGATAGATAGATAGATAGATAGAGAGATAGACAGATAGATAGATAGATAGATAGATACACAGATAGATAAATAGATAGATAGATACACAGATAGATAAATAGATAGATAGATAGACAGACAGACAAATAGATAGATAGATAGATAGATAGATAGATAGATAGATAGTTAGATAGACAGATAGATAGATAGATAGATAGATAGAGAGATAGATAGATAGATAGATAGATAGATAGATAGATAGATAGATAGATAGATAGATAGAGAGATAGATAGATAGATAGATAGATAGATATATAGATAGATAGATAGATAGATAGATAGATAGATAGATAGATAGATAGATAGATAGATAGACAGATAGATAGATAGATAGATAGATAGATAGATAGATAGATAGAGAGATAGATAGATAGATAGATAGATAGATAGATAGATAGATAGATAGATAGATAGATAGATAGATAGATAGATAGATGAATAGATGAATAGATAAATAGATAAATAGATAAATAGATAAATAGATAAATAGATAAATAGATAGATAGATAGATAGATAGATAGATAGATAGATAGATAGATAGATAGATAAATAGATGAATAGATGAATAGATAAATAGATAGATAGATAGATAGATAGATAGATAGATAGATAGATAGATAGATAGACAGACAGATAGATAGATAGATAGATAGATAGATAGATAGATAGATAGATAGATAGATAGATAGATAGATAGATAGATAGATAGATAAATAAATAAATAGATACATACATACATACATACATACATACATACATACATACATACATACATACATACATACATACATACATACATACATACATACATACATACATACATACATACATACATACATACATACATACATACATATATTACAACACATTCTGAATAGTCCCCATTATATAGATTTTCATCTTATCAACCACATTAACTTTTTCTATTTCACTTACTTGCATAGGTTTTGGGTTGCCGACCAATCGCTTGATTTTCGGTCGAAGGTGGTCGGAAACAGGTCATAAGCTTGGTGTAACTGGGGCTTGAGTAGAGCCCATGAGCGGTGTGCGAATTTAATGTTCCGCCCCACACAGTCACTGGTAACTTGAAATCTCTAAAAATAAAAGCATCATTCTCGTTTCAGATATCTAAAATCTGCCCATATAGTTCAATATAAACATTTTGATTTTGGGCTGGTGGTCGGTAAACACGACCAAGAATAAAATTTTCAGACCCTGTATGAATTTGCACATAATGTCAATGTTTATATGCGGTTTAGTAATTTCCTGTGTTTGTGGGCGCGATTTTACATAAAGAGGAGCACCACAACCCTTTGTGACCGTTTACCACTGAACACCGAGTACCCTTTTATACTATATTCCGCTAAGAAATCTCTATTTTCAATGTTTATCTAATATTCAGTGACCCCAACAAAAGAAGTAAGAGCAGCAAGATCTTGGAATTTGTTTCGCAAACTACGTGCACTGACTAAACAGGCTTTTAACTGCTGTCTTTTAATGGATACTTGATTTCTATTTTCTACGACGGGAACCGAGGTCCTTTTTGCTCTCGGCTTTTTGCTCGATGTGTCTACAGTGCATCATTAAGAAGTCTACCAAGGCGGAGCCCGTCTCAATCAGAAATTATTTGTTGATCGTAGAAATAATCCACAAGCCTGTGAATTCGATATTTTCGTTTAAGTTCAAGGACTTTAAGCGATTATTTGTGCTGAAAGCCATCCTGTAAAATTTCCCTTCAACACCAATGCGAGGGAAAATACCGAATATCATGATCTTGTTACACTTTGACTTTAGTCCATTAACCTTCAATTCATCCTATTTCGTATTCATGATGTCATTCGTACCTGCATGCACTATGTAAATTGAATCAGCCTTTTCATAATCATTAAATACTTCGATGGCATTCGTGAAGTTATAAATTTCGATTCTGGTAAAACAATATATTCACAGAATTCGTCTAACTGAGGAAGAGGAAACTAAGAAAGAGGAAGAGGAAAAGGGAGAAGAGGAGAAGGCAAAAAAGGAGGAGGAAGAGAAGGAAGAGGAAAAGAAAAAGGGGTGAGATGAAATAGGGGAAAGAGAGGAGGAGGAGGAGGAGGAGGAGAAGGAGGGGGACTAGGAGGGGGAGAGGAAGGAGGTGGAAGAGGTATGAGAAAGAGGAGAAAGGAGGAGTAGGAGCTAGAGGTGGAGGGGAAGGAGGTAGAGGTGGAGGAGAATGAGGAGTAAGAAAAGAGAAGGAAGAGGAGGAGGAGAAGAAGAACAAGAAATGGAAGAGTAGGAAATGGAGAGGAGTAAGAGAGAAGAAGAAGGATGAGGAAGATGAGGAAGATGAGATGGACTAGGAGGAAAAGGGGGAGGAGGAGTAGAGGGAGGAAAGGGAGGATAAGAAGGAGAACGAAAAGGAGAAGGCGGGGAGAAAGAGGAGTATGAGAAGGAAGATGAAAAGGACGATGAGAAGGATAAACAGGAGGAACAAGAGAAGGAAGAGGAAAAGGAGGAGGGGTGGAGAGGATAAGAGGGAATGGGAAGAGGAGGAGGGATGGAGAGGATAAGAGGGAGTAGGAAGAGGAGGAAAGAGAGGAGTAAGAAAGGGTGAAGAAGAGGAGGAGGAGGTTGAAAAGGAGAAGGAGGAGGAGGAGAAGGATAAAAGAGAGGAACAAGATAAGGAATAGAAGGAGAAGGAAGAGGAGGAAAGAGAGGAGTAAGAGAGGGTGAAGAAGAGGAGGAGAAAGTTGAAAAAGAGAAGGAGGAGGAGGAGGAGGAGGAGGAGGAGAAGGAAAAATAGGAGGAACAAGATAAGGAATAGAAGGAGAAGGAGGAAGAGAGGAATGGGGAATAGGAGAAGGTGGAGAAGAAGAAAAAGAAAGAAGAGGAGGAAGAGGACAAGGTAGAGGTGAAGGAGGAGGTGGATTAGGAGGAAAAAGTGAGAAGGAAAAGAAAGGAGATGAGAGGAGGGGGAGAAGAAAGACAAAGAGGAGGAGGAGGAGGAAGGAAAGAAACGAAGGAGTGGGAGAAAGAGGAGAGGTGGAAGAGGAAAAGAACGAAGAGGAGGAGGAGAAGGAGGAGGAGGAAGAGGAGGAGGAGGAGAAGGAGAAGGAGGAGGAGGAAGAGGAGGAGGAGAAGGAGGAGGAGGAAGAGGAGGAGGAGAAGGAGGAGGAGGAAGAGGAGGAAGAGGAGGGGGAGGAGGAGGAGAAAAGACAAAAAGGAAGAGAGAAGGAAGTGAAAGGAGAAGGAAGAAAAGGAGGAGGAAGAGGAGAAAGAGAGGAACGAGGAGGAGGAGGGGGAGAAGAAGAAGTAGGAGGAAGAGTAAGAGGATGCAAAGTTAGGAAGGAGAAGGAAGAGGAGGAGAACGAGAGGGGGGGAGGAAGTGAGAAGGATGAGAGGGAGGGAAGGGGAGGAGTTGGAGGAAGAGGAGGAGGAGAAGGAGGAGGAGGAGAAAAAGTAGGAGGAAGGGTAAGAGAGTGCAAAGGTGGGGAGAAGAAGGAAGAGGAGAAAGAAGAGGAGGAGAAGGAGAAGGAGGAGGAAGAGGGGAGGAGGTGGAGAAAACAGAGAAGGAGGAGTAAGATTTAAAGGAGGTCAAGGAGGGGGAATAGGAGGAGGAGAAGAAGGAAAAGAAAGAATAGGAGGAAATTCAGGAAAAAGCAAAGGAAGAAGAGGAGAGGAGCAAAAGAAAGAACAAGAAAAGGAAGAAGAGGAGGAGGAAGAAGAGGAGGAGGAGGAAGAAGAGGAGGAGGAGGAGGAGGAGGAGGAGGAGGAGGAGAAGAAGGAAGAGAAAGAATAAGAGGAATTTCAGGAAAAGCAAAGGAAGAAGAGGAGATGAGCAAAAGAAAGAATAAGAAGAGGAAAAAGAGGAGAAGGAGGAGAAGGAGGAGGAGCAGTAGAAGGAGGAAGAAGAGGAAAGGGAGAAGGAGGAGAAAAGGAGAAGGAGGAGCTGATAGGCATGAAAGGAGTAGAAGGAGGAGGAGGAGGAGAATGAAGAGAAGATGGGCAGGAGGAGGAGAAGAAGGAGGATCAGCAGCTGACGAGGGGAAATGAAAAGGAAGAACAAGGAGGAGGAGAAGAAGGAAGGAAGAGAAAATGGATGAGAAAAAGGAGAAATAGTAAGAGGAGAAGGGGGGAAAGGAAGAGGAGTTTGCGAACCAGGATAAAGCGGAAAGGAGGAGGAGGAGGAGGAGGAGGAGGAGGGGAGAACTGCAGTGGAAGAGGAGGAGGAGGAAGAAAAGGAGAAAGAGAAAAGAGAAAGAGAGGCGAAGCAGCAATAGAAGAGGAGGAGGAAAATTAGTAGAAAGAGGAGGACGAGAAAGGTGATGAGAGGAAGAGGAGGAGGAGGAGGAGGAGGAGGAGGAGAAGGAGGAGGAGGAGGATGCTGTGCGCGTAAGATTGTGAGTGATTGTCTCAATGTATGGCTAAATCTTTTTCTTCCCCTGTTCTCTTACCTACCAACACCTTTTAGACATTACGTCTACTAAGGCGCCTTACACGCGTGAATAGTTTCTGGAGAACGCACAAAGCCTGACGAAGACGAAAGAAGAATGGAGGGAGCGATTGAGAAAAGGAGGGAAGACGACGATGATGGAAGGGAAACTGAAAGGGACGTGGATGTCTTCATATGTGGTGGAGAGTATGGGGGAGGGCATGGGAGTGATGAGAGGCTATTGGTGGTCCTTTGACCTGTTCGACATAACTCAAGGATGATTGAATGGGTTGACTGGAGGATTCAGAGGGAATGGAGGGTTGTGAGGGGAATGGGGTGATGCGTACGGGATGAGGGGTA
>NC_134803.1:5748397-5750897 GCF_046742065.1 Oratosquilla oratoria | reverse complement strand
TCATCAAAGAATGAATTCGAGTGTGAATATTCAGACGTCTGACTTGCTAGCGCTACCGAGCATGAGGAGGAACTCAACCAGTGAGAGAAGCCAAAGCGAGCAAGAGGAGAAATTACCCCTCACTAGGCAATCAGCGTGAAGAATGAGTTCATCACATGGCGCAACCAGCCCTTAAATACCGATCAATTGACAAGGACAGTTCATTCTCTTCTCTACCTCCGAGACGACCACATCTCACTCTTGCGCCACTGAAGAAGAGTCAAGGAGATTTGAAATCGCGACTTGGTATAAAGAGAATAAGACCATTTTAAAACACAAAAAGAATGTATTCAAGAAGATAGGTAACGCTGAAGTAGCAATCACGTTTAATGGTATATGTATATATATATATATATATATATATATATATATATATATATATATATATATATATATATGCACATTAGAAACACCATTTAAAAGTTCAAAGATAGACGTCTTGTCTTCAAGTCCCATGGTGAGACCTCGTTATTGCATCAAACGAATCAAAAACTTTTTAGGCGTCACTCTGGGAACTCCCGAACAATGTCCCGGATCAATTTATGGGTCCGGGCTTGACGGGTGTCTGGGGATATGGCTCTCCCCTTGTGACATTAGTGTCTTACATGTATACTGGTCGGGATTTGTTGTAGTTTTCTCACCCATAAGGGAGGGAGGGGGGGAAGGAGTGGATTTGTTTTTGACACACAGAGGAGAATTACAAGTGATTATTATTAGACTGTTAGCACGTGCAGAGAGATATCTATCCTTGCATTCTCCGTAAAAAAAAAAAAAAGTGAAAGTTCCACCGCTGTCTACCACCTGTCCCGGCTATCTATCTTCGCACTATTGGAGATCGGACGTGACACTAACACTAAGGATACAGAATTGAATGTTGTGCCACTGTAATGAAATTGTCTGGCAGTAGTCACCATATACGCTGAAATAGACCGCCATCTTGCCAATGGGGCTTACACTTATTGCAATCAAGTGGATCGCAATTAGATTGACCTTTGCACTGTTTGACTAATATATGTATCAAACGCCATTTTTTTCGCAAAAGCTGAGGTTATTGTATTAATAATCGTCATGTTGAAGGACTAAACAGATGTAAAAGTAGTTTCTAAAGTTTTTAGAATGTTGTCTTAGGTACAATAATCCCCCGTTGTCACGGAGAGTAACCAATTAATACAGACAACACTCTCGTTATGAGTACCCTTTTAGGATCAGCATCACTACTTAGCACAGGAAACGTTGATAGAGATTAGAGAATACTCAAAGAGTACGTACATACATCCACCAACGCCATTGTCACCATTTTTTTTTCCAAAGGAAAATATAGTTGATGGAAGAAATTGCCTTCCATCGTATAGTCCAACTTAGTACGTCCCAGACAGTCTCTTCGGGTGCACAGTTTTCTACTGCATTCCACTTCCTCACTTTAACGTTACCTGCTAAATACTGAGAACGCCACCAGGCGATTTTATTCGGCTAAATAGAACCACCTCCATAGCGAGAGGGTTTTACATCTCCTGAGCCGTGATATTTGTGCCATCTCCCGCCAGGCGATTTCTGTCAGATGAAAGAAATCCTTCAGCAGCCAAAGGGTTAATTAAAGCTTTGTAAGTCGGGGATCAACTCAGTGGCAATAAGGGAATGAGATCCTCTTCATTTGTAAACGTAACAGCAGCAGCAGCATGTAGCACCGGATTTCAAAGTCTACCCTTGACCTCTCCTCTATTCCTTTCTCCTCCCGCTTCTCTCCTTTTCTGTCCTAAACTTTTCTTTTGTTCCTGTTCCTCTTTCTCTTTTCTTCCCTTCTCTCCCTACCACTCGCCTCCCTATTCCCTTACCTTCCCTTCCTCCCCCTCTCCTATATTAAGTTACTCTTCCCCTCCCTACTCTCCATCACTTGTCCCTTGATTTTCTGACCCTCCCTTCTCTCACCACCCTTGCATTCGCTTAGTTGTAGGCTTGAATCCCGCACTTCTCTTCGATTCCTAGCAGTGACTGCTTGTTACCTGCTGCCCCAACAGAGAGATAGAGAGACAGAGATAGAGAGACTTGTGGCAATGCTGAAATCACGTATTGTGCTTTGAACGAGATGATTAAAGACTTGAATTGAATTTAACGTTTTCTGAATCAGAGCGAAGGACGTGGGCGTCCCAATCCATTCACTTTGACCTACTCGACTACAACAGAGCCCTAGAGTAGATCACAGCAGTATTTGAAAACCACTCCACATTTGATATACTGGTACTCCTTCTCTCTCTAACCCTCTTTCTATCTCTATTTCCACCTCTTTCTCTCTCCCTCTTTTCTCTTTCACTATTTCATCTCTATTTCTCCCTGTCACCCATCACACTCTTTTTCTCTCTCACTCTTTACCTACCTCCTCTTATTGCAACGCCAGCACCATAGCCATTCTTTCGAAGAATGTACTTTTACTTGTAATCTGCAATGCGGTCCTGGATGGACGTAC
>NC_134803.1:5728397-5735897 GCF_046742065.1 Oratosquilla oratoria | reverse complement strand
AAATGGTTGACTGGAAGCTTTAATCTCTTTATTTCAGTTGTTCTCACTAAAATGTATTCAAAATAAAATGCACAAACACGGCTATGTACGAGATAAAGTACTACATATATGTAAACACTAAACATATACACATGCACACACACAAACACACATACATACACACACGCGCGTGTACACGCATACGCACGCGCGCGCGCGCACACACACAACTCGTGGCGCAGTTGGTAGAGTTTCCTGCTGACACTACGGAGGTCTAGGTTCGAATCCCGCCCAGGGCTGAAATAATTTTAGTATCGCTGCGCTGCGGTTTGTAACTCCAACTCTCGTGGGCGGGGAGTTGGGTGTGTGTGTGCGTGGAAGATCACAGCATTACCCATAGATCGGTCATATACGAGCTCTGAGCTCTCCTGCGGGAGGGAAATAGCTGCTGATCACGAGTCCAACACCTGATCCTAAGACCATGGTGAATCACACACACACACACAAACACACACACACACACACACACACACACACACATACACACATCAACACACACATCAACACACACACATCAACACACACACACACACACATTGGTTCATTTTGTCATACATCCTGATGTACTTTGAGGACCAGCTTTGACTTTATGATGACCTAAAGTATTAGGTACTTTCTGTTTCAAATCTTCTCTTTTCTTTCCTCCACTTCCTTTTGATGTTTCTTCCTAATTATTTTCTTTCTATTTTTATGTATTTTATATATTTCTCTTTGCAACGAACGCAAACATTCCTGTGAAGAGTTCAATTGTATAGTGTTATCATTTTTCATCAATACGGCCGAATGACAATAACAGGAAAGGATTCTGAGAAAAAAAAATGCAGAATCAATTCCTTTCTAAATACCAGACCACCAGTGTTCCTATCTGGTGAGGACAATGACACCTACTGACTGCCATCAGCTTCTGGATGACCTCCGTCTTGAAGGACATTTTGTGTCAATCTCTCGTCTCGAATTGAAGGTCTTTCAATTTATTTCCTCCTCCAATAATATCCTCAGCCCAACTGTTGCAACCATAGAAATTCTTAAACATGTGTAGATACTCTGGGTATCACCAGACAATTTCATTCATCTGAGAAAAAAAAAAAAAAAAAAAGCCCAGAAGGCTCACTTCCTCCTCCAATAATATCCTCAGCCCAACTGTAGCAACCATAGAAATTCTTAAACACTTGTAGATACTCTGGGTATCAGCAGGCAATTTCATTCATCTGAGGGAAAAAAAAAAAAAAAAAAAAAACAGACGCCCAGAGGGCGAAGGAGAGGTCACTCAAGTACACCAGCAGATGTATTACGCCACTTTTCTCCCTTAACCCCACACGCGCGGGCTCTGAGGACCTTTGTCTCCTTTTCTCCTAAAGGAGACAACAAGCCATCACATTCACTCCCCTCCTCCGACTCCCTCAGACCTCCCATTGACCTCAGAGAGCTTCTCTCCTCTGGCGTGCTTGCGATATCGCAGCTGCTCCGAGGGGTCGACCGGTGCGGGGCCAGGGCGGATGTGAATCCACTTGAGATATCTCAAACAACATCATGATAGGGAGAACAAAATGGCGGCAGTACAGCAATTACCCTCACGGTCTTCCTTTGTCGAAGGACAGTAGATTCTGCAGCTGCACAAGAGGGTGTGCGGTGTAATTACTCCTTATCTATTCTTTTTTTTTTTTTCATCTTTTAAACCCTCGGTTTCTCTACTAAATAAATGTATCTCCCAATAACTAAAATAGCGCTATCATAGTGGGGATGGGTTGAGTATAGAATTCGTTTATACAGTATATACATAACTCGAGCATACATATACAAGAAATTGTGCTTAACTTATAGCCCTAATGATAGTGCAATTGGTCATGTTATTGTCTTTTTGTTAGGTATCGGCTAGGTTCAAGTCCTAGCCCCTGTTAGTCTTGATCGTGTTTGCAAGAAATTAAAATGGAAAATAGAATGTGGTTGATGAAATGAAAATCTATGTACTGGGAACCAGATTGTATCAGATCAGGCTCACCCAATAAACCGGAAAAAACCCATCCGCGTTTTTCACAAAAAAAAAAAAAACTCCAACATATCTTCCAACTCCCTTTCCATCCCTGTTCTCCTCCTCACCTCCTCATTTCTCACTCTATGCAGCATAGTAACCCCTATCATACTTCTCAGGCATTTCATCTCAAACACATTCAAACTCCTTCTCTCTCCCTCTCTTATGTTCCATGTTTCTGCCCCGTACAGGGCTGTCGGCACAATCACTCTTTCATACAATCTCTTCTTAGCATCCAATCCCAAATATCTATTTCTCATTACACGTTTTACTCCACCAAGGCATTTACTCGCTTCTCTCAATCTACATTCTACCTCCACCCCTATTCCTCCTTTTCCTGTCACATTTGCACCCAAGTATCTAAAACTATCCATTTTCTCCAATTTCTCTCCCTTAACCCATTAAACTCCAAATAAAACACCGAATAACCTCGCTTCGTGCGAGGACTGACGTCATATTTTTCTGGTGTTTGATCAAACATTTTGGTGTTTTATGATTTTTTGTTTAATTTGACCAAATGACAAGACATCTTGTCATCGGAGTTGAATGGGTTAATACTCACTTCCATTATGCTGCCACTTTCTCCTCTTGTGCATCTCATCACCTTACTTTTACCCACATTTATCTTCAGCTTCCTTCTTTCGCACACCTTCCCCAACTCCATCACTAACTTCCTCAATCTCACCTATGATCCTGCTACAAGCGCAGTGTCGTCACAAAACAACAACTGGCTTATTTCCCACTTTTCTTCATTTACTTTAACCATCTCCGATCCCTGACCCGCTACCCTTGTATTCACCTCTCACACCACCCCATCCATGTATAAATGGAACAGCCAGGGCGCAATAGCACATCCCTGAAATCTTCAGTACAAATTGATTACAAAGAGTAATAGTGACAATATATACAAAAAACATGTGGGACATTAGGAGAGACAGGGAAATCGGACAGCCAATCAGGAGACAGGATCTGTAGCTCCACCCACTGGGTCAACGGTGAACCTTAGCCTATGATCTATATACTTAGAAGTAGGAATGACGAATTGGGCAGGATTTTGTTTATTCATGGTGGGATTTTGTCCTTTAATATAAAGTGCTTCTAGGATGAGAAGGCACCTGTAGTTTGATTCCTTTTGTAGAATGAGGGTTCCTTCTTCCAGATCCTTCCTTGTGACTGGGGATTGATATGTGTCAATGTGGTGGTGTTTAATGGCTCCATTAGAGAGGTGAAGGGTGAGGGGTCTTGACAGTTTTGTCGTAGTCGACCCTATGTACTTTTCATTAAAGGTTTCACAGTTCCCTTTTGTACATGTGTATTCGTACACAAGGTGGGACGTTTTCCTATTCTGGTACCAATGTTCAAGTGGATTTTGTTCTCACTGTTGGAGGGTCTGACATTTTTGTCGATGATCTTCCTGATGGCTTCCTCGTGTGCTCTCTATTGGGAGGACATTGTGTTCTTGTAAAATATTGTGATCTTTTGTCCTATTTGAATGTTATCGGTCAGGGGTCTGTACCATCTGTCCAGGTGTGTGTTGATGACATTTTGTACCTCTTTGTTTGAGAAACCGTTGTTGACCAGGACTTGAGTAATCCTGTCTAGCTCGGCGTGGGTACGGTTTCAATCACTGCAATGTGACAGGGCTCTTCTGACGTAAGCATATATGGTGGACTTACGGTATCGCGATGGGCATTCACTGTTCCTGTTTAGGCATATATGCTTACGTCAGAAGAGCCCTGTCGCACTGCAGTGATTGAAACTGTACCCGTCATTCCTAATTCTAAGTGTATAGATCACAGGCTAAGGTTCACCGTTGGCCCAGTGGGCGGAGCTACAGATCCTGTCTCCTGATTGGCTGTCCGTATCCCCTGTCTCTCCTAATGTCCCACATGTTTTTGTATATATTGTCACTACTCTTTGTAATCAATTTGTACTGAGTATGCCTAAAGTTAGGCGAAAGCTCTACAAGTAAAATCAAGAAACTAGTATTGTCTTTAAATTCATTAAAAATTAAGTTTTGACATATAATAAGACAACTCAACGATATTCAACGTTCAAGTATTAGAAAAGTTGAACATGTCAGCAAGAAACTCGTGAATGCAGAAGCTGCTGCAAAATTTAATCGTATATATATACATATGTATATATACATACGCACACACACACACACACACACACACACACACATATATATATATATATATATATATATATATATATATATATATATATATATGTATGTATGTATGTATGTGTGTATGTATGTGTGTGTATGTATGTATGTATGTATGTATGTATGTATGTATGTATGTATGTATGTATGTATGTATGTATGTATGCATGTATGCTCCTACCTTAAGATGTGAAACATATGGTCTTATATAGAACTTTTTCCATTTTATTTATTGTATTATATTTTATTGCATTGCATTGTATTGTATTGTATTGTATTGTATTGTATTGTTTTGTTTTGTATTGTATTGTATCGCATTGTATTGTATTGTATTGTATTGTATTGTATTGTACTGTATTCTAGCTGTACAATATTGCATTCAATTAATTATAGATACATTTGCCAAGTAATGACCATTACATTCCGGTGACGAGGCGACACGTGGCCTTCGACGACCTCAAAGGGCCTGATTTGAATCGGAGATTACGATTGAAAATTGCAGTTCTGTGAACCAAGAGCTGGAAATTAGAGATCTGAATATAAGCTGATTGGGCGTCCGTAGGCAGGGCTTTGCGATCCACCCTTACGAAAGAAACGACCACTGCCCTCTGGAAGCTCCATTTAACGACGACTGAGTCAAAAGAATTCGAAACACATCTTCCCCCGTTTAGGGGTCTCAAGAGATCGTCCAGCAGGTCAAAAGAAAAATCTCCTGCAGGATTTGGCCGTTGCCATATGATTTTCTTTTTCTTTTTTTAAGTGAAACGACGGGACAATCTTTCAAGAATTCAGTGAAACAGTATCAAACTAATGAATAGAATCATTACCAAACTTGCAGACATCAGATGCCGAAAACTAACAGAAAAAAATGGGGATTGAAATAACCGGGTGATTATAGCTTTAGCCTTGCAACCTGAAGGTCGATGGTGATTCGAATTGATCTTATCGCGCCAAAACCGTGTCCAGTGTAGGGCAGTGTCATTTGTTTCCTTACGGTCTTCCTCGAAGTAGTGAGGACCCGTTTGACATTCCAGGAGAATGTGGCTCATAGTTTGTTTCTCCACATGGACATTCATGGATGATGTGTTAAACCCCCATTTGTGGAGGTTGTCCTCGGTTTTGCCTACTTTTGGCCTTCCAATGACAAATTAGGAAATTTTCTGTCCAGGATAAATCTGGTGTGTTGTGGGTTCACCAAGATTAACTCAGACAAATAACTCAACTGAATGAGATCGCTTGTCGTATACCAGAACGAATGTTACCAAGCAGTTGTCAACCTTTTTTGCTAAGTAATATTCCTTATCTTTACTTTGTTAATTATCTATTCTTTGCCATCTCATGTGACTTATCGTCTACTCTGTTTTATATTTCATGTTATTTTACAGTAAAGTCTACTTTTTCTTTGTTTCATCTCATTCTTCTTCTTCTTATTTCATCTTTTTTTTTCTTCTTTCATTTCATTCTACCTCATCCTTTATTTCATTATGCTTAATCTTCCTTCACCCTTTTTCAGCCTCTTACTCCATATAGATTTATTTGATTTTTATTAATAATACTTCATATTTTCATTTGCTTTTTTATCTCGTATTTCACCTTCTTATGTCTGAATTTTCGTCTGAATCTTCATGCGAGTGTCCTTTATTCTTCCCCGAGGAGAAGGAGGAGGTTGCCCGATCCACAATTATACTGTTATATCTAACGATTCAGCAGCACAAAGAAACACAACAGTGAACCCTAGTCGTTGTTGTAACCTAGGAAAATAGAAAACAGAGAGTTTGGGGTCGTGCCAGTGGCAACAAATAACAGGATTATTGATATAGTGTAATACAATACAATACAATACAATACAATACAATACAATACAATACAATACAATACAATACAATACAATACAATATAATATAATACAGTACAATACAATACAATACAATGCAATACAGTGCAATACAATGCAATACAATACAATATAATACAGTACAATACAATACAATACAATACAATACAATACAATACAATACAATACAATAATCCAATATAGTTTAAGAGAATGGTGATTAGTCCTTGTAATAATTTATAGTGTATTGTTATGCAACAATCTGGATTATTAAATATTATTGATTATATGATATTTGGCATACTATATAATATTGACGTGATATGAAATACACATCAAATTTTGATATAATATAAATCTATGAGGCATATGAATATTATATGACGAAATAAAAATTCATATAAATCAGCATCTTACTGTGTAGTACCAGTTAGCTTTGGTCAGGAAAGTCTTCTGCTGAATGGATTTTGTTTTACACAAAATATATGTGAATATCAATAGCCTTCTGACCCCTTACATAGAGGATAGCTGAGGCAAGGCACCCACCTACACCAAAAGACCAATTTACCCATCCTTTCTCCTCCCCATTCCAGCACAAAACAATATAAATAAAACACAACATAAAGCCAACCAATATCTTCGGAGTTAGGGAGAATAAAGAAGCTCAGAGACGCCTCATCTGCCAGACAATGAAAAATGAAAATCTTCTCTGTTTCCCCCCTCCCACCCCTCTCGGTCAAGGTGACAATTCCGAGGTCATTTCAGTCCACAGACGAGGACCACTTCCGCTGCTGAGACATTTAGTTCTCAAGAAACCAAAAGACTAAAACCCATTTGGAATAAACTTTTGACTACTTAGTTTGCATTATACGCTTACAGTCTGCTGCCAATTGATCTTATTCAGCTCGGGGAAGACTTCAAGAGTTCAAAGAGAATCATTCTTCTATCCTAAAGCCTTACTGAGATCACAGGGAAAGATTGTGAGAAGTCTGCAAGAGCGTCTAAATCCTCTGCAGACGTGAAAATTTATTAGGGAAGATTTGAAAATGTAAACGCTGGGGTTTTTATCAGAGACAAAAAGGCAAATTACTTACTTAAGTTGGTAAGTAAGTAAGCAAGTAATAAGTGAAGAAAAAAGAAAAAAGAACAGAGATAAGATGACCGCAGTGACCCGCTTCTGTGAAAAAAGTCCGAAGAACACACCAGTTCAAAAACAAATGCCGATGTTAGATACCATGTTTGATTGAATATTGATAATAGGAGTTTTTCTCATATGCTTCTAAAAGTGTTTGATTGGGTCTTCACTGCTAGCAATAATTTTTGTGCCCTTAACTAAGAACTCCCAGTTGGCAACTAGCTGATGGAAATTTTGTAAGTGTTGATTAGCTATTAAACAACACTTGCAAAATTACCATTACCAAGTTG
>NC_134803.1:5715897-5720897 GCF_046742065.1 Oratosquilla oratoria | reverse complement strand
TTATTTCTTCACCCCCCTGCCCACATCCTCCATCCCCTCCTTAAGATAAGTTGGAGAAGTAACCTTTAAAGGGGGCACAGTACAGACAAGGGCACAGACAGCAGGGGCAAAGGCAAAGTCAGGGCCAAGAGTGTAAAGGCAGTAAGGATTTACATGATGTTGATGCACTAGGACGGTTGCTTTATAGAATTTCTCCTTTTCCTCTTCTTTTTCTTCCTCCTCTTCCTCCTCTTTCTCTCCTCTTCCTCCTCCTCCTCCTCTTCCCCCTCTTCCCCGCCTCCTCTTCCTCCTCTTCCCACTCTTCCTCCTCCTCGTCATCCTCACCCTCGTCCTTGTTTCTCTGCACCATCCACTTCGTTCAGATCTCCACTCATTGCAAGAGATTCTTCATTCGTTACTGATTGGATCTGATAGTTGAGTGCATGTTTACCAGGAGGCCAATTGCGAACACAACTGTTCATTCAACTTTCTCCACTTCCTCTGGTTCCTCCTTTTCCTCCTTCTCCCCCTTCCCCTCAAATTCGAAGGAAGACAAAGGTATGTATGTATGTATGTATGTATGTATGTATGTATGTATGTATGTATGTATGTATGTATGTATGTATGTATGTATGCATGTATGTATGTATGTATGTATGTATGTATGTATGCATGCATGTATGTATGTATGTATGTATGTATGTATGTATGCATGTATGTATGTATGTATGTATGTATGTATGTATGTATGTATGTATGTATGTATGTATGTATGTATGTATGTAAATATGTATGTATGTATGTATGTTTCTATGTATGTATGTATGTATGTATGTATGTATGTATGTATGTATGTATGTATGTATGTATGTATGTATGTATGTATGTATGTATGTATGTAAATATGTATGTATGTATGTATGTTTCTATGTATGTATGTATGTATGTATGTATGTATGTATGTATGTATGTATGTATGTATGTATGTATGTATGTATGTATGTATGTAAATATGTATGTATGTATGTATGTATGTATGTATGTATGTATGTATGTATGTATGTATGTATGTATGTATGTATGTATGTATGTATGTATGTATGTATATACTGTATGTATGTATGTTGTGACGACTAGAGAGGAGGAGCCAGTTTCATAAATCTCTGAGTGTTACTAAAAAAATGGAATTGTTATTTTCCTTCAAAAATAAACAAGATCGAAAGATAGAGGTCGCCAAGCGAGCACAATAAGAATCCCATACATAGAAATGCACACAATATCGAATGTTTTGCCAAATAATAATAGAACAAGTCAATGAATCCTGTAGAATACGAATGGCTAAAGTCGCCAGGACATACGTAAATATTCAAAGTAAAAAAAATATATCGACTTGACAAAAGAGTACAAAGTCCTACAAGACATACGTAAATATTCAAAGTCGAGAAATATATCGACTTGACAAAAGAGTACAAAGTCCTACAAGACATACGTAAATATTCAAAGTCGAGAAATATATCGACTTGACAAAAGAGTACAAAGTCCTACAAGAATTAATTTCTCTTTGTGTAGGATTTGGCGCTTTCAATATCATTAAAAGTGAAAGCGCCAAATCCTACACAAAGAGAAATTAATTCGAGGTAATCTTTTTGAAAAAAATGAAGATCTCGTACCCAAAAAAGATTACCTCGAATTAATTTCTCTTTGTGTAGGATTTGGCGCTTTCACTTTTAATGATATTGAATACAGACAACATTCTGGCCTCGCCATGGGTAGTCCCCTTTCTGCAGTGTTAGCAAATTTATACATGGAAATACTCGAAACAGAAGAATACATGACTATAATAGGTAGGAATAGTAAATGGTTTAGGTATGTTGATGACATACTCGTAATTGTACCTAAGGATACAGACATTAATAACAAACTCAGGAGATTAAACAGTGTAAATGAAAATATACAATTTACTGCAGAAAATGAAAATAACGGAAAATTACCTTTCTTAGACACAATTATCCATAGAATAGATAAAAATGTGAAATTTTCAGTATACCGGAAACCCACCAATAAAGAAGACTATATACACTTCTACTCAGGACATGATGACAGAACTAAAACAGGTATTATAATGGGTTTCTTCCTCAGAGCATTTCGTATATGCAGTAAAGAATTTCTAGATCCTGAATTACAACATATTACTGAGACTTTCATCAAACTCAAATATCCAAAAGGTCTCTTATGTAGGTTGAAAAAGAAAGCCAAAGAAATAATTAACAAAAGTAAAGATGAAAATAAAAATAAGATTGATAATAAATGTAATAATGAAACCAGATATATCACAGTACCAAACTCTAATGTTAATTCATACCTAGACACTTTTCTCCTAAAAGCGGGCATCAAAATAGCCAGGACGTCAGGTAGCAAAGTAGGACATTTGGTAACACGTAGCGACAATAATCCCACTAACGAAAACAGCGTTGTTTATAAAATCCCGTGTAAAAGCTGTCCCTCTTCATATTTTGGTGAATCTGGTCGCGGAATTAATAAAAGGATAAATGAACATAAAAATGACGTAAAAGCCCATAGGACATCTAACTCCATAGTAATACATGTAGATAAACATGGTCACCTTCCAGACTGGAACAATACAACCGTATTAAATAAAGGATCATCCAAGAAACTAAGGAAGACAATTGAGGCAGCATATATCAACACTAATAACAACATTAACCACAGAGAAGGATTTATATGTTTAGCAAAAGCCACAAGCTTATTAATAATAAAAGAATACGCAGATAAAATAACAAGCTCTCCGAAGCGTCCCATAAGATGACCCGTCCGTGTATAAAATATCCGGTTACGTTTGAATTGTTAGCTTTGTGATCAAGACCCTGCGGGTCGAAACGTTAAGGCGTAAAATTCTCCCATTTTCTCCTCGTCAACTTCTTTCACCTTCAATCTTATTTGTCATAATATAGTCAATATATATATATATATATATATATATATATATATATATATATACATATATATATATATATATATTTTTTTTTTTTTTTTTTTTTTTTTTTTTTTTTTTCACGAAGCCAAGAATTTCTTGTCGGTACGCTTTCCCAATGCCACCAGACCCCCCAACCCCCACCCCACCCTACCCTCCTCGTAATTGTCGGCTAATTATTTGTGCTGACGACTGGTGCCGACTTCATGAGACATTGGTATTATATCCGCATGTACATTTTTTCCTCTTCATAAAATTTCTGAATGTAATCACAATTTATACAGACAACTTCCACTTTGCATAAATACCTAATGCCCCTGTCACATTATGCGGCGGCGTTGGATGCGGCTGGATGATGAACAAGTTCAATTAGTTTAATAAAATCACCTAACGATAGCCAAAAATTTATATAACGATCACCATCTCCCCCTGGCTGGTTAAAATACTATCATAGCCTTTCGAGTTGAATGACTCATAAGGGAGGCATTGGAATAGCCAACAAGAAGCCGAAACGGTGGAACCGGATAGTGTGACACAGGCCTAAGATTTTTAAGCAGCTCCATTACTAATGACAATCCATTATATTTCTTTCAGGTGTTCATACGACAGCTGTTCAGACCGACAGTGTTCCGGCAACAAGTGTTCAGATGATCCGTGTTCTGGTTTCCCTTTGACGTGTGGACCAAAAACTCATGAGCCCAGATTAAATTTGTTAAAAAAAAAAAAAAAAAAAAAAAACAATGTCAAAAAGTGACGTTCGTTAAATCGACTCTCCAGTCACGATGAATGTGTCGATCAAATAAATTGGCAAGAGAAACGAGTGTGTCGATCAAACAAATTGACAAGAGAAAGAAATAAAAACTTTCCATGGACGACATATCAGTTTGGAAATTAATTAGAATAAACAAGCACGTCTAATTTATGTGAGAGGAGTGTGGAAAAGGAAGTTGTTTTATTCGTGTGTAGTTACTGGAATTCGAAAGTGTCAGGAAGAAGAGGTTTGGAAATAGAAGGAAGAAAGAAAGAAAAAAAATCCTGGGTTTCCATTGCAAGAAACCAGTAGGATGATCATGAACGTCCAAAAATAATTCTTTGCCTTCGGACAATAAGAATTTTGTGAGGTTCTGGTGATAATTTGTCAATCTGGTTACACAACCTACTGAAAGAAAGGAAAAAAAAGTGATAAAAATAAGAAAACAACAAAATTGTGTAAGTGCTGTGACGTCATATCCAGAAACGCTCCATAACAGTTGGGGACATATATATCAATTAACAATTTTAATGGTATTAATAACAATGATAGTAACAATAATAACAATTATAATAATGAAATAAATATAGGAATCTAGCTCTGTTTTGAAAGTGGAACGACAAAAATAAGTGTTGGGTCAGAATTTGGCCTATAGTCCATCACGCCTGATGTTGTCATTGTAAATGTTTGAGTGAGCCATTCTTTGTCAAATTTGAAGAAAACATTTTCGTGCGAGGGCCTAGGATCAAGTGACCTTGAGAGCCAAAACATCAAAATCTAGCGTTGTAATAATTTGTAATGTAAAAAGTGGCCTCATCTGAGGTATATTGGTTAATATCCTCAGATTCTGAATGGAATTCAATGAAGAATCGGTCTCAGTATTGAAACTCAGTTATCCTCTAATAGATAATAGGCCCAAGGTTAAACTGGAGGGTTTCAGAACGTGGTAAAATAAGTTTTATTAAGAGAGGGAGTGCATGTAGCTCATGCTCGTGGTAGTCTACATACACAGCTTACTTTCCTCTCTACTTCCTCAGCCCCAGGAAGAAAATAAATATCCTTTTCTGGGTGTGCTGGTGAAGCTTATTTGTGCTGAGGTCTACTAGAAAAAGACCGTGGGTTACTTTTAAACACATAAACTGTGGGTTTCTTCTGGACACAGATACTGTGGGTCTCTATCAAACACAGAGACCATAGTTTTTATTGAACATAAACCGCAGGTTCATACTGGCCACAGAGACCGTGGGTTTCTTTTGGACGCAGAGATCTCCGTGAAAA
>NC_134803.1:5703397-5705897 GCF_046742065.1 Oratosquilla oratoria | reverse complement strand
CCTGAGTTTGTTATTAATGTCTGTATCCTTAGGTACAATTACGAGTATATCATCAACATACCTAAACCATTTACTATTCCTACCCATTATAGGCATGTATTCTTCTGTTTCGAGTATTTCCATGTATAAATTTGCTAACACTGCAGAAAGGGGACTACCCATGGCGAGGCCAGAATGTTGTCTGTATTCAATATTATTAAAAGTGAAAGCGCCAAATCCTACACAAAGAGAAATTAATTCGAGGTAATCTTTTTTGGGTACGGGTAGATCTTCATTTTTCAAATTATTTACTACTCGTTCAACAGCATTTAGAGCGCCTTTTATTGATACTCGAGTATACAAAGAGGTGACATCGTAGCTGGCTAGTTTCTTGTTATTGAAATCTAAAACTTTTAATCTGTTAATTAGATCCGACGAATTTCGTAGATGTGCATCACTAATAGTTCCTAAAGTATTGGATAAAGGTTTAGCTAAACATTTGGCTAACTTATGAGGTGCACTATTGATTCCTGAAGTAATGGGGCGCATAGGAATTCCTGTTTTGTGGATCTTAGGCAGGCCGTGCATTCTTGGTGGTATAGGTGCTTCTTCAAGTAAGTTTAAGATTTTTTCCCTTTCTCTGATTTCTATAATATTTTTCTCGCTTTTGTTGTAAATTTTTCGCCTTCGTTTTTTGCGTAACCATTATGTTTTTTCTCGTAAGTTTCACTGTCACTGAGTAAATCTAACATTTTATTATTGTAGTCTTGTTGGTTCATTACTATTATGCCTCCTCCTTTATCTGCACTTGTGATTATAATATTTTTGTCTTTATTTAGGCAAATTAAAGCATTGAGAAATCTTTTTGGAATAACACATTTGTTCTTGTTTGCTAAGGCTTGATAGCATGTGGTAATACCTTGAATAAAACCTTTGTCTACATCATCCATTTTCCATATATAGTTTTTGTTTAGATATTCACTAAATTTCTTTTTGTGAATTCCGACATCGAATTTCATACCTAACGATAGTGCTTGAGTTTCTGTATCTGATAGTTGTCTGTCTGAAAGGTTCGTTACTAATTCTGGATTGCCCGCATTGTTCCAATCACTATTTTCACATAACTGTTTTAATTTTCGCTCTAATTTCTTACTGTGTTCTTCTCTTTGTTTATGAAGTCTATTCGAAAGCCATCGCGGTATTGGTATCTCACTTGTTTCACTACATAATGTACTTACTTGGTCTTGTAGATTCTCTATTGCTTCTTCTAAGTAAGCTCTGGCCACATTTCCAAACGGGTGTTTTGTGTTTCTTAGTTGTTCCGGTGCTGATTTTGGGAGAACTTGCTCTTCTAGGCAATCTTTGAGAAATTGTCCGCGTAGTGTATAACTTTCCATTTGTCGTCTTCTGTTGTATTCTCTCCATATTTCCTCTCTTCTATCACCTTTCGACATGTTGACTATATTATGACAAATAAGATTGAAGGTGAGAGAAGTTGACGAGGAGAAATGGGGGAACTTTACGCCTTAACGTTTCGACCCGCAGGGTCTTGATCACAAAGCTAACAATTCAAACGTAACCGGATATTTTATACACGGACGGGTCATCTTATGGGACGCTTCGGGGAGCTTGTTATTTTATCTGCGTATTCTTTTATCATTAATAGGCTTGTGTTGATGTATGCTGCCTCAATTGTCTTCCAGCGTTGTTTATAAAATCCCGTGTAAAAGCTGTTCCTCTTCATATTTTGGTGAATCTGGTCGCGGACTTAATAAAAGGATAAATGAACATAAAAATGACGTAAAAGCCCATAGTAATACATGTGGATAAACATGGTCACCTTCCAGACTGGAACAACACAACCGTATTAAATAAAGGATCATCCAAGAAACTAAGGAAGACAATTGAGGCAGCATACATCAACACTAATAACAACATTAACCATAGAGAAGGATTTATATGTTTAGCAAAAGCCACAAGCTTATTAATAATAAAAGAATACGCAGATAAAATAACAAGCTCCCCGAAGCGTCCCATAAGATGACCCGTCCGTGTATAAAATATCCGGTTACGTTTGAGTTGTTAGCTTTGTGATCAAGACCCTGCGGGTCGAAACGTTAAGGCGTAAAATTCCCCCATTTCTCCTCGTCAACTTCTCTCACCTTCAATCTTATATATATATATATATATATATATATATATATATATATATATATATATATATATATATATATATATATATACCAAAGGCTTTTTCCCCCTTACAAGGGAGGTAGCCAAAAAAGAAAAAGGCATAGAAACCACTCCCAACCATTCCATCCCTTACATACTCCACTCCCCTCCACCCTCTTCCCTCTGTCACATCTTGGCACCTCCTGGATGACGGGTCATCCCTGCATCCTGTCCACTGCCCTGGGTCAGAAGCAGTGCCGCAAGACACAGCACATCCACAGTAAGACCGCTTCATTAATTCGGCGACCCCCACCCCCTCTCTCCATCCCCTCATGCAAAAAAAAGGAGA
>NC_134803.1:5688397-5698397 GCF_046742065.1 Oratosquilla oratoria | reverse complement strand
CCGACGAGAATCTAATTCTTTCTCTATGAATATTGTGTTCGTCTCTAGATCTTTTCTTGTTAGTGTTTAGTTGTGTGAGGTGATGTTATGTGACTCAATAGATCCATTAGATAGATGGCAAATTAAGCGTTATCTTAGTTTTGATGTTATCATGCCAATATATGTATGGGGCTCCTTACTGTTACATGTGTATTGGTATACAACACGCCCTTCCTATAATGGTGTTTTAATGATGTTGGATTGGTTGCGTATTATAGTCTAGCAGCCAAACCCTGATTTTCAAGTAGACCTTGCAAAAATACCCCACAAGCATGTTTTGATTGATTTTGGTAGAAAAAGTTCCATAGAATCAGAAACTGAATGATGTCCAGCTGGCATCTTTGGGCATTTTGAGAAATTCAACATCGCGTCCAAAATGGCTGCCGTGTAAATCAAAAAGCTATAAACGTCTCTCATTGCTTTGTTTTTTGGGCTATTTTATAATATGATACATCAATTCTAGGGTTGTGAGGTAAAGGAAGCCAATCTTAATGGAAAATATAGTGTAAACTCAAAACTTATTGAGTTGTTCATATTCAGTATAAAACTCAAATATTGTTTGGCCTATTTTATAATATGATACATCAATTCTAGGGTTTTCGAGGCCAAGAAAGCCAAATTTAATGGAAAATAAAGTGTAAACCCAAAACTTATTGAGTTGTTCATATTCAGTGTAAAACTCAAATGTTACATTGGTTGGAAAAATCGTGATAAAGAAAGTACACAAACATGCTGAATGTTTGGTCACTTTATCAGAAACTGATATCAGAAAATGATGTCACAGAACATTTATACTATATTTCAAGTGAGAATATTTTCTTTGTCGTTATCCCTTTCGTCGTTAGTGTCAGCCGCTTTATCTTCAAAATCCTGGAAAACTGTATTGAGAGGATTGTAACAGTTGAGACTGGAGTCGATATTGCACTTGCAAAAGGTGCTGCATGCAATATAATTTTTGCGACACGAACACCTCCTTGTGGAACATCCATCTGTTGACAATTGGCAGTTGCAACTGAGCAGGTTCAGCACACTCTTAGGAGTAGCCAATGTGCCAGGTGGAAGTAGTACTGGAAGAAGGAATTGACCGTCGTGGTTTGGTTTCTACCCGAAGTTCGAGGAGGCCAAAGCTGAAGGATCAGATTGCAATGCTGCTTTCCATAGGCACGCTTGGTAATGGGCTCTCTTGATATGTAAACTAAATGCTTTTGAGCTGGGAGGAAGGGTTGTGAGTTTAATTTTTTTGGATTTGTCTCTGGCCGTTTTGTGTTACCACACGCTAAAGCGAACCTTCGACATGGTGCCAGTTTCCTTGCTGCCATAGCACTTGGCAATGAATGCAACAGCTTGTGTTTCCAAGTCTTCTTCATACTGTTCATTGTCTCCAAGCAAAGGAGTATGATGTCCTTGTTTGAGGATTTTTAACGCTTTGACTTTTCCAATTCCATACAGTGTACTGACGGTATTACATCCAGTCAGGGCGTGGAGAGGAAGTAAATACTTGGCTATTTCTGCATGCTTGTTGACTGTCGCGCCAATATTTATAGTATTCTTCATGGGACGTGTTGGAACAAGGAGAATTTTGCAACTGAGACCTTTAGATGCAACAAAGTAGACCAACAGGACAAAAACATCCGTATCGTCACAAATGACATGGATCGTTTTCTGGGTTTGTCTGGCAATGTGGACTACACGCTTGGCAATAATGACATCTGCCTCTTCATGCGTTACTTTCAAGTCTATTCTTCTCTGATGCTTTCCCCTCTGAATGGAATATGGTACAGGATCTGACCCGGTGATGACCAGTTCCTTGTCAGTAGCAAGCTGTTGAAAACGATCCACCAATGTATCACAAAGCAGGTTAATGATTTGTACCTTGTTGTCCACAATAGACAACGATGCAGCTTGAGATGGCAATGGCGAGTTCAACGTGAGATGAAATTGACCACTTTCTCTAGTGGAAGACCGTCTACTTCTTGTGGAACCCTTTGGACTGTATGGATAGTATCTGTCGAACACCAGATATACATCACCTTTGATTAGTTTTTTTCTCAAGAATGTTTTCACTGCTGCAACAAGATGAACAATTCTTCCAGGACTCGGCCAGTGAATTGTCCAAAGGATGGCACAATCATCAAGCACAACAACCTCTGGGTCTGGTGTTGTTCGAGAGGACTGTTCAAAACCCAAACAATTTTTGAGTTTTGACTTTGATAAAGCTGGTTGGAGGTTACCGTCATCCGTGAAAAGGGAAGTTGCAATCTGTGAAAGGTTATAGTTTAACAGTTCCTTCATATTGAAGTCTTCAATATCCATGAGACCAGTGATCCTAGTGAAGATAATTTCGGTGTCAAAGGGTGGATCAGAGCGTCCAGAAAGTGGTGTCTGCTTTTGTTTGGTTGCCACTGTAGTTACAGGACAGCTAATCGGTTCATGGAATCCGTCTGGCAGCTTTACTTCGTACGCTTCCATAGACTATTTCCCCAGTGCCAACGTTTGGTCAACATTGGTCGCCGAAGAAGCAAGTTTTCCTGTGACAACGTTGAAGAGTTCTTTGGGGTGACCAGTTGGAGCAAGAGGATTGATATAGTGCTCCAACTTCTGTTTTAGGGTCTGTCATTGGCATCTGATCAGATCCGTGTGAGGGACTCTTCTTTATGGTAAACTGAGGGTTATTGAATGTTGTCTTGCATAGCATCAATGTCATGAACAAGCATACTCCAGTTGTGGAGGCTGAGGGTCCATATATTTGTGGCATTGCTATCCAGTGTGAGTCATGTCAATTCCCCCTGGCTGTGTCCAAACCGCCGCATAAACGCGTAGAGGCCATAATGAGGAGCACTGGCCGAATGAAGCAGTCCAGCCATAGGCTAGCAGTTTTACTTTTTTCTGACAAATCCATGTCTCAAAATCTTCGAATGGATTGATTTCTCTGATGTATTTCTGGAGAATGTTTAAAATTGAACTTTGAATGAGTTTGAGACAACCTAGTTTGTTTTGGTGGTGGCTGTTTAGTTAGACATCATTGCTGCCTCTTCAAGAGTTGTAATTTTGTGCTTTGACGTGTATGATGATACACATGATCGATGGCATTGAACAGTACAGTCCTGATAGACATTACTAAGTCTGTTGGCAATGTATCGCTACGCTGTTTGCTTGCGTTGATGATCGACTGGATTGTCTCTTCCTGTATCGGTCAAAACTTGGTTTTTGGCCTCGCTGCCCAGGCCCATCAGTTTGAAGTAGTAGTCAGCCATTTCTGCCTGAAAAGAGATGAAAGAGCTACGTAAGCAAATTGCACCGACATCACCATCTTCCCCTGCAAAAGAAGTCATATTAAAGAGCCTTTACCATCACTGCCTTGTGTGAATAAAATGTAAATATACCTAAAACAAGCATATGTCATGGAAATGTTAACTACCTAATTTATGAGGTTGAGATAAAAGATGACCAGCTAGTTTCCAGTAGAACGGATAATCTTGAAACTATTTTTGTTCTGAATATGAACAACTCAATAAGTTTTGGGTTTACACTTTATTTTTCATTAAGATTGGCTTCCTTGATTTCAAAGACCCTAGAATTGATGTATCATATTTGAAAATAGGCCAAAAAATAAAGAAATGAGAGACGTTTATAGTTTTGGATTTACGCGGCAGCCATCTTGGAAGCCATGTTGAATTTCTCAAAATGCCCAAAGATGCCAGCTGGGCACTATACAGTTTCTGATTCTGTGGAACTTTTTCCATAGAACCATTTTCTTGGTTGTATATTATTCAAAGTGTCAGAATGTCTTTCGGGATAAGTGGGCTGTACAATCTTGTTTATTATTTCTTTAAGTATTTTTTGTCTGCCTTGTATTCAGTGAACATGAGGTCTTTCCATTTCCTGATGTGTATTTCTCCAAGTAGAGCAGTGTGAGAGGGCACCCCTGATTTAAGCGCCAAAGGTAGAGCGCAAGTAACGAGTAGAGCATTCGCTTCTTCAATTCGGGCAGAGTCCAGGGTTTGTTGGCTCAGTGTGTACTGTTGTTAGGTAACCTGCTTGTTATGCGGTGATGAGGACGTTGAGAAAAGAAATGCGTCCACTGTTGGTCTCCTCGAAGGTGAAGTTGAGTCCGTAGGTATTAATGAGGCGATTTTTTAGTTTTTGTAACTCATCAAGATCTTTTACACGTATATATATATCGTTAACGTAGCGGCCTTTGCCAGGAATTCTGCTTGAGTGGTGCCGGTAAAAAAATTTGCGAACAGAACTACAAAAGGGCTACCCATTCTCATTCCGTCAGTTTGCTTAAGTATCTCTTCATCAGTGCAGGTAAAGTAGCATCTTTAAGCTTCTCTCTGGCATGTGGTACTCTCTGTTTAGAAATGAATTGTTAGTACAGCCCACATTTAAGTTTGTGAATAGGCTCTCCATATCCGACGAAGCGTTGGAAGGGGAATCACCTAGTATCTCTTAAGAAATCAGACGCTGAGGCAATAGTGTAGGTACTTGGAACAAATATCATGGGGCAAAGAGATCACTAAGTTTCTTGGCTATGGAGCATGTTGCCATCGACATTTAGGAAATGATGGGCCATAGAAGACTAACAGTTTTGTGTCTTGATGTTTCCAAGGGCATAACTAGGCGAGTATTTTCCTTCCAGCGAAAATACCATCACATCCTTATCCTCATCACCCACAAGGTCGTTGCGTTGACCACGTCAGATGTGACTCGCTCTTTCGATCTTCCCACGCTCTCCATCCCTTTCTTCCCTCCCATCTCCTGTCCCTCAATGCTTCTCTTCCTTTATTCCCTTTGTTTCTTTCTCTTTTCGTCTTTCTCCTTCTCCATCTCTCCTTTTTTTTTCTTCCTCCTCATCCTCCTTCTCTTGATTCTCCTCCTTCTCCCCACCCATCCTACCCCAACCCTCTTGTTAGTCTACGTCTGGAGCTAATAGCATAACGAAAGAATTAGGTTGACGTTAACTCACTCTCATTCACTCAAGCACTCGCGTTTCTGCCTCGATTCGTGAGGGAAGTGAAGTGAGCTGGTGATGGAATCCTCACGTAATTGTAAGATACGATCCGCAATAGAGTGAAGAGAGGTATATGGGATGAGGGAGGGAAATGGTAGAGTACGGGTACGGGAAATGGAGGAAGAGGAAAAGAAGAAAGGAAAAGGTCTGATGAGGAAGTAACGAGTTTCAACACAGAGAACTGATGTACTGTAGACTTGGAAAACAATCGACACGAGAGAGGATTTGTGTTGGAGGAGGGAGGGAGGAAGGGAGGGAGAGGGAAGGAAAGGAATAAAGGAGGGAGGGGAAGAAGGAGGGAGGGAGAGACGAAGGGTAGATGGGAGAGAAAATTGTGAAGTAGGGAAGGAAAGAAGGTGGAGGGAAAGAGGGAGAGCAAAAGTGAGTTAGATGAAAGAAAAGGCGGAAGGATGAAAAAAGAGGGACGATGAAAGAGAAGGTAGAGAGGAAGGGAGGGATTGGGAGGAAGGGAGGAAATGAAGAATACTGATGAATTATCGCAAACTCTAAAAATGAGAGCATTAGGAACGAGATGGAAAAGGGCAAAGAACAGTTTAAATAGAAAAAAAAGATAATGAACAGTCTTTTAGCAAAAATTCAGAATATGGACCTTTTTGTAAATCTAGTAATTGAGTGACTTCAAAGTATGATCCCTCTTGTAACTCTGGTATTTAAATGAAGTTTCAGAATACGAGTTCTCTTGTATTTCTAGTGTTTGATTGAAATTTCGGAATACGGTCCCTATTGTATCTCTGGTGTACAAGTTAAGTTTCGGAATACGACCCCTATTGCTCGAAAAGGTAGAATGAATGCAGGAGAAGCGGGGAGGAGAGGATGTAGTTGAATAAAAATCGCCTGACTACAAGTGGATGGTGATAGAGAACAAACGAGTGATCCAACATGTGGAGCTCTATCGAATCTAAATTAACCTGAAAATTAAGCCCCACCTCCTTAGCCATGTGTTGCTCATCCCATTTATCCCAACTCGCTAATGACGTCACTAGATGGAGAAAAAGGGGTGGGGATTAATTGCCAAGCTGATTACATCGGGAAAAAGAAAGACAACACAAGCGCTCCCACAACAGAGTGATCCTTTCGTGTACAAAATAAATACACGCAAACACATACACACACACACACACATACACACACACACACACACACACACACACACACACACACACACACACACACATATATATATATATATATATATATATATACATACACACACATAGACACAACACACACATACATTTTGATCTAGAGAAGGTTTTTGATACGTCTTTTGAAGGGTTTACAGTCGTCTTGTGTGGAAATTTGAGGATACTTAAGGACTAAGACGCAAACAAAACACAAACACAGACACACACAGACACAGACACACACACACACACACACACACACACACACACACACACACACACACACACACACTCACACACACACACACACACACACACACACTCACACACACACACACACACACATATATATATATATATATATATATATATATATATATATACATAGACACAACACACACATACATTTTGATCTAGAGAAGGCTTTTGATATGTCTTTTGAAGGGTTTACAGTCGTCTTGTGTGGAAATTTGAGGATACTGAAGGACTAAGACGCAAACAAAACACAAACAAACACAGCGCTCCCACAACAGTGATTATTCCGTGTACAAAATAAATACACGCAAACACACACACACACACACACACACATACATACACTATGCATGAATACTAAGTGTCCATACTCAGTTTATGTATTTTACATTGTAAATTATATATAAACCGTTATTTTGGCAACAGCCACCATTTGTATGTAAACCACCAATGTTTTTCTCGTGGAATAATTCAAGACATTGTACAGCCTAGACGGAGAGATAGAAGAGAAATCACAGCTTCGTTTGTCTCAACGCCTCCAACTACAATGTAGACTACAAACAAACCTACATGGTTAGGTCAGGTCAGGTCAGGTCAAATAAGATCAAGTTTGCTCGGGTCAGGTTAAATCAGGTTACATCGGGTTTGGTCAGGTCAGGTCAAGTCGGATGTGTGTTATCAGCGTGCACACGCGCGCGCACTTGCATTTAGAGCAAGCAGAACGTTTCCAGACCAACTCTAAAGATATTACCCAATGTCACGGATCACGAAGATTAGACTTTCCAGCTAACGCCCAGAACCGAACAATAGGCCTCGCCGCGTTTCGGGGAAACATCCAGGACACCTGCGTCGGACAAAAGGAACCTCGCGCCTTTAGACTACAATAGGCGCGGCGCCTGTGATAGTCGCTCCAAACCGACACGACAAACATTTTTGTTATATTTTTACCAATGTGAATATGGCAACCCCTATGAATATATAATATATAAAATCTGGCAACTTCCCAAGGTTACTCCGAAGGTTGCAATGTAGGTAGAAACCAGAAAAAATACCGGAATCAGTAAAGAAAAGACACCGCTCAGCCTTTAATCCCCAACACTCAGATTTTGTCTCTCCCAATAATGTAGATAGAACTACACATGTACAGCTGCACAGAAAACTATCGTTAGTAAATCACGCTAATCATTTTGACATAAAACAACGAAACAATTTGAGACAAGTTGAAGTCTCCATCGGAAATAAGATTATCATGTCATAGTGAATCCATATGAACTTCGGAACTATTATTCGATTCATATTCATTCAGAAGGAATTCGAACAATTCGAACCCCAGAAATACCAACCCTTTGGTATCATAAGGTTATGTTCATTCGCGAATGTTTCGACACCCCTACTAACGATAGTTTTCTGTGTAGCCGTACATGTGTCAGACTCCAAAATTTTGCTTAAGACCGCATTCGCTCGGAACAAAGCATAATTCAGTATTCATTAATTGCAAAGTTTTGTTTACATACGAACGCATTAGAATTAAATTACACGCGGCGCAGTCATATTACTCCTATATTTTTTTCTTTCTTTCTTCTTGGTGAGTTGAGAAAGAGAGGATGCAGTGATGTTGCAAAGATAATTTCGCATGCAAAAATATAACATTATAATGAACATGGCTACTTTAATCCGATTTCCTTCTTCTTCTTCCACTTCTTCTTCTTCTTCTTCTTCTTCTTCTTCTTCTTCTTCTTCTTCTTCTTCTTCTTCTTCTTCTTCTTCTTCTTCTTCTTCTTATGGTTTTTCTTCTTCGTTTTCTTTCTTTGCTACGAGAAAAATAAGTGATAAAGTGTGGTACGAAAGGAGTACGTATCCTTCACATAAAAAAAAAACATGTGAAAGGTGTCACCAAACGGAAAGGATCTAAACCCCCGAACTAAGAAGCGTCAGAGATTTTCTTCTGGTTAATAGTATGAGATCTTACCCAGTTGAAAAAGGACCCCACCCCAGGTGAGGCAAACTGCCGGCCAACAGCCTTAACAAACCTTCTGGCAGACGCGTCACCAATCTGAAAATGGTGAAATAATTCTCACTTGTTCACATCAAGGGGACCACCCTACATTCAAAAGGGACCTACCCCTCACACTACGGGGCCCACCTCTTACCCCAGTGGACTACACCCTTACACCAATGTTGATTGTATGAAGGCGTTAATTGGCCCTTTCATGGCCCTCTTCACTACCGCGGCCTTCTCTCTCCTTCCCATTCCAAAATACTTCCTCGCCGTTTTCTATGAGTCATGTTATTTACATTTTTCCAAAGCTCCTGCATGGAGCGCGAGGCTTCGTTCCCATCACGTGATTGTAAAGACCCCGATACGATTTCCAACGACTTCCACTGCCCTCCACTTGCTCCAGCTGTCCGAAGACACTGTGATAAATAGACAGCTTCTTTGACCTTAGCTAAACACCCCTCAGACGGTCCACATACACACACACACACAGTACCCAGTACCAAAAGGAATATAAAGAAAATTAAAAGAACCCAGAGAGGAACCACAAAAATTACTCCAACACTTTCAAACTTGTCATATGAAGAGAGACTGGCTAAATTGGAGTCACCGACTTTGGAGCAAAGAAGAGAGAGAGGCGACCTACTGACCACCTATAGAATAGAGAGGATTTGTTAAATTAGGAAAAGAGAAACACAAAAGGATATGGCAAGAAACTCAAAGAAGATAGTTATAGAAGAGATCTGAAGAAAAACAGTTTTCCACACAGAGTGGTGGATGTCTGGAACAAACTGGACGAAACAGTAGTGTGTGCAAAAACCATTCACAAATTTAAGAGCAAACTAGACACTGCGGGATACAAAGGCGGGACACCATGAGCGTAGCTTCCCTGTCCGCAAAATATAATTAGGTAAATACAATTAGGTAAATACAAATAACCACACATAAACTCACCAACACAGATATATCAAAGTCTGTTTGCGTGTATGCACATGTTCGCACGAATTGCTGGTGCAATGTTAAATGACTTGGACTCCCATGACATATTTCCAAATTTGCACCTCACTCACGATGAGGTGCATCTTTTTCCCATTCTACTTTGAACTTAATATTAGTTGTTAAATTGTTGAGTTTATCTAGAAAAATATCAAAGGGACCCCAACTCTCATCCCAAAGAGTGAAAATATCATCAACGTATCAGGACTATTCATCACCAAACATTTTGTCAACAAGCTTCCTCCCCCTCCCCCTGACCCGACCTCATGTCATCCTAAGGTCACATAGGGTTGGGGTAGTGATGTTTATTATTTTCCATGTTCCCTTTCTTTTGTAAGAGGTTGCTATTTAAGACAGCATCCTCCTTCCACTTTGTACTACTGAAGAGGATTGCAGTTAGCAATCGAAATATATAGTTTCGCTTACGCAACTCTTTCTTTCGTCCGACTGTGGTGTTAGTTGTGATTTACAAATGTGTTACTACATTTTTCACCAGTGATATATATATATATATATATATATATATATATATATATATATATATATATATATATA
>NC_134803.1:5675897-5680897 GCF_046742065.1 Oratosquilla oratoria | reverse complement strand
AAATTGAAACAGTAATTATTTTTTCTTTGGACAACCACAATGTGCACTTCTCCTCGTATACATTTACTCTTCTCTTTTTTCTTTTCTTTTTCTTTTTTTTCTTTTGCCATTGGTCATCAGTAGATATATGTACGAGATGAAAAGGGCTAACCGAAACATGACAACCCAACCCGTGTCATTTCTCAGAAGTTCACCCGATCTCGATTCTAGAGCTGCAGACACGTGTCTCAATGTCAGAAATTGACAAAAAGACTTTTACTCGGACGTGAAGAAAATAAGATATTACAATATACTATATATGATTATGTGTATATATTTATATATGTACATATATATACAAGTGCATGTTTATATATGTCTCTGTGTACATGTACATATATTTCTACATGAAAATATGTATGCATATATGTATTATGTATATGCTTCAATGAATTTATGTATGTATATATACTTCAATTTATACATGTATTTATGTATGTATATATGTTTATATGTATATATATATATACATATATATACATATATGTATTATATATACATATATATATATATATATATATATACATATGCATATGTATATAATATATATATATATATATATATATATAGACACACACACACACACATAGATATATATATATATATATATATATATATATATGTATACATAATGTATATATATATATATATTATATAATGTATCTATATATATCATATATATATATATATATATATATATTATACATGTGTGTGTATTCACTTGGTCTTTGGATCACGTGTTGGACTCGTGATCGACAGCTATTTCCCTCCTGGAAGAGAGCTCAGAGCTCGTAGGTCCGATCTATGACCTTGCACACACACACACACACCCAACTCCCCGCCCACGAGAGTCAGAGTAACGACCCGAGGCACAGCGATACAGAAATAATTTCGGCCCTGAGCAGGATTCGAACTGGCTACTGGGAGCACTTCTGCTTCCCAGTTCAGCGCTCTACCAACTGTGCCACCGAGTGTGTGTGTGTGTGTGTGTGTGTGTGTGTGTGTGTGTGTGTGTGTGTGTGTGTGTGTGTGTGTGTGTGTGTGTGTGTGTGTGTGTGTGTGTGTGTGTGTGTGTGTGTGTGTGTGTACATGAATATTTGTATGCATATAATACTTACACACACATGTATATGCCATAAGCTATTGAAAAGTCGAGGTAAATGACGTCTTCTCTCTCTCTATATATATATACATATATATACATGAGTAATTCGCTAATAGCAGCGACATCAAACCGATAATTTTTTTTATACATATACATATATATGCAATATATACATATATATACAAATATATACATATACATATATATACATATAAATATATACAAATATACATACACATATATATATATGGCTCGCTCTCTAAAGCTGCGATGATTTTTACGTGGTGGGCCAACAATTGTGAGAGGTAGGATCGGCCAGCACGGAAACCATATTGTTCATTGTTCAGTTTGTCTTCAAGGTATGCTGTGCACGTATGTGTACGTGTGTGTACGTATGTGTGTGTGTGTGTGTGTGTGTGTGTGTGTGTGTGTGTGTGTGTGTGTGTGTGTGTGTGTGTGTGTGTGTGTGTGTGTGTGTGTGTGTGTGTGTGTGTGTGTGTGTGTGTGTGTGTGTGTGTGTGTGTGTGTGTGTGTGTGTGTGTGTGTGTGTGTGTGTGTGTGTGTGTGTGTGTGTGTGTGTGTGTGTGTGTGTTCGTGCGTGTGTGTGCGTGCGCGTTTCCTTATCTATCCATATTTTCTTAAACATTTCTTTCAATAAAAGATCAGTAGTCATTGCATAACGTCTCCCATCTCTTAAACAGTTCCCAGCTAACAAATGATTAATTATCACCCACAGGCTTGACTTTCACCCGTGATAACGTGAACTTTTTCTACATGTTTGTTTATCATAACTTTTATCTATCCTTATGTCCTCACGCTTTTCTTCTTCTTTTTTATGTGTTTATGTTTGTCCATAGCCACTTCTCTTTCAATTCTCCTCTTCCCATTATTACTATCTTCCACTCCGTCTTCTTCCCCTCTTCAAATCTCTCCTTCAATTCCTATGTGACTCCACCTCTTCAGGGCGATATTGTAACGAAGGGGAGATATGTTGGTTACCACCGACAAAACATTTCTGTTCCCATCGTCCTTTTCCAATTTGCAGTCGTTACAATGAACCATGTGGCCCCTGTTCTAGTCAAGGGCTAAAAACCAACACCATTTCGAGGTAATCTCGCAAGTACCATCAGAATCAATACAAAATAAATACTGATTATTATAATAACTATAAAGATAAATAAATAGGTAAATAGATAAAAACAATTAATAATTTATTTAGTTAATAAATAAATAGGTAAATAGATAAAAAATGATTAATAAATTATTTAGTTAATAGATAAATATGTAAGAAATAGATTATGTAAATAAATGAAACAATGTACATATATAAATAAATAAATAAATACATACAAAAATAGATAAAAATAATTAATGATTTATTTAGTTAACAGATAAATATGTAAGAAATAGATTATGTAAATAAATAAAGCAATATACATATAGATAATAAATAAATACATAAATATATAAATTATTTGATAGATATACAAAAGATGAGGCTGTTATGCGTGGGAGAGGCATCCACACCCATTTCTTCCGCTCTAAACGTTTCCCCCTTTTACTCCTCTACGCTTCAGTCATTAAAAGATAAAACTAGACCTCATTATTCAAATGAAAAACAAAACTACTGGGAAAAGATATATGTTTGGTTCCATCACGGAAATGAAACACCTGAGCTCAAAGCGAACGAATGTACGAAAAATCCTCTCTACCTATAAAAAGAAAAATGAATTTAGATATTTTCGACGAGGCTTTGTACCACAAATGTGCGCTGTTCCGTTTGTATGCAAACCCGTAGAACATAGAAAGATGCCTTATAGGCTCTCTTCTGACTAACTGTAGGCAATACTGAACTGCTTATCTGATGATCAGACGAACAGTTTGAAAGGTTCATTGTTCAATAAGACTCAACTCCGAAAAGAATCAATTGTGAATGACCACCACCAACACCTTCTGAGATTAATTGGGACCAAGTTATCAGAGGACGTACATCCAACAAACTTCGGCCATAAAACAAAAGGTAAGAGAGAGAGAGAGAGAGAGAGAGAGAGAGAGAGAGAGAGAGAGAGATGGAGAGATGGGTAAGAGGCTAGTAGAAGCTCATTGCTCTTTATGCAAAGAGACCCGTTGACCTATTTCCGTGACAAAAGACAGATGTGCAGCTGTTCCCAGGACCACGAACCCCCCCCCCTCTCGTCGCCAACCTTTTCCCCTAAGAGGTCGCCAGACCACCATTGTTGCACGGAGAAGGAAGGGAATGAGCAAGGGCGAAATAAGAGAAAGAGGAAGGGAAAAAGGAGGGTGGGAGAAAGAAAAAAAAAAGGGAAAGGAGAAAGAGGAGGAGGGGATGGAGGAGGAGGACGAGGAGAAGTAGAAGGAGTAGGGGGAAGAAGAGGAGAGGCAGGAGGAAGAATAAGAGAAGGGGGAGGAGGAAAAGAGAGGGAGAAGCAGAAGGAGGAGGAGGAGGAGGAGGAGGAGGAGGAGAAGGAGAAGGAGGGAGAGAAAACAAAGAGCAAGGGAGAAGAATGAAGGGAGGAAGAGGAGGGGAGGAGGAGAGGAGTAGGAGGGGAGGAAGAGGAGGGGAGGAGGAGGTGGTAAGAAGGAAGGGAGGAGGAGGAGGAGGGAAGGAGGAAGAGGATAAGAGAGAAAAAATGATGAGGAGGAGGAGGAGAAAGTAAAGAGGAGGAGTAGGAGGGTGATGAGAAAAGAAGGAGGAGGAGGGGCAGAAAAGGAGGAGGAGGAGGAGAAAGAAAGAAAGAAGAGGTGGACGGGGAAGAGGGGGATAAAAGGAGGTGAAGAAGGAGAAGTGGGGAGGGGGAGGGGGAGGGGGAAGGTGTGAGGAGGAGGGGAGGAGGTGGAAAAGGACGAATAGGTGGGGAGGAAGAGGAGGAGGAAGAGGAGGAGGAAGAGGAGGAGGAAGAGGAGGTAGAGGGGACCAAGGAGGAATGAAGGAGAGGGGTGAGGAGGCTGGGAGAAGTGAGAATAAGAGGAGGAGGGGAGGAGGAGGAAGTAAAGGAGGAGGGGAGGAGGAGGAGGGGAGGAAGGGAAAAGATAAAGAGGGAAGGAGGAGGGGGAAAGAGGAAAAGAAGAAAAGGAATAGGAGGAGGAGAAAGAGGAGGAGGAGGAGGAGGAGGAGGAGGAGGAGGAGGAGGAAAAGGATGGATAAGAAGAAGACTGTAAGAAGAAAAAGGAGAGGAGGGGAGGAAGAAGGAGGAGAGGAGGAGGAGGGGAGGAGGAGGAGGGGAGGAGGAGGAGAGGAGGAAGAAGAGGGAAGGGAGGAAGAGTGGGAAGAAGAGGGGGACGATTAGAAGAGGAGAAGGAAAGGAGGAGAAGAAGGAGAGGTGGAGGAGGAGAGAGAAGAGGAGGGAGAGGGAGGAGGGCAAAGACGGGGAATGGGAGGAGGAGGAGGAGCAAGTGAGAAGGAATTTAAGATTAAGAAGAGAGAAGAAAAAGAAGAAGGAGGAAGGAATAAAAATATATATGTAGAAGAAAGGAAGAAGAAGAAGAAGAAGAAGAAGAAGAAGAAGAAGGAAGGAAGGAAGAATAAGAAAGGAATAATGATAATAATAAGAAGAAGACGAAGAAGAAGAAGAAGAAGAAGAAGAAAGGAAGAAGAAGAAAGGAAGAAGAAGAACAAGAAGAAGAAGAAGAAAAAGAAGAAGATGAAGAAGAAGAAGAAGAAGAAAGGAAGAAAAAGAAAGGAAGAAGAAGAAGAAGAAGAAGAAAGAAAAAGAAGAAGAAAGAGAAGAAGAAGAAGAAGAAGAAGAAGAAGAGGAAGAAGAAGAAGAAGAAGAACGAAAAAGGAGAAGAAGGAGAAGAAGAAGAAGAAGAAGAAGAAGAAGAAGAAGAAGAAGAA
>NC_134803.1:5653397-5660897 GCF_046742065.1 Oratosquilla oratoria | reverse complement strand
CTTAGCTATACTTAATCGACCTCTTGTGTTCATTTAATCTCGTCCTTAAGTCTCTCCCCGTCTGGCCTATGTATGAAAGATTGCAATCTATACAAGTATAGCCAAGAAAATTCAACCGTATTTCAACACGTAAATAAATTTAACCACTGGATGGGAGAAATCCGACCTTATCTATAAATCAGGTTGTGGGTTCAGAAGGAAAATGATGGAATTCACATTAATTGAATATGTGCCCACGATGAATGTTTCCAAGTGTTTCCTCCCACTCCCCGTGACCCGACCTCATGTCATCCTCAGGTCACATAGGGTTCGGGTAGTGACATTTATTATTTTCCAAGTTCCTTTTCTTCTGTAAAAGGTTGCTATTTAAGATAGCAGTCTCCTTCCACTTTGCACTCCTGAAGAGGATTTACATTCATTTACATACATACATATGTATACATATCATAAATATATATATATATATATATATATGTATACATATATATATACATATGTATATATATATATATATATATATATGTATATATATATATATATATATATATATCATATAATGGTCAATCATTGCACACCAGAAACATTAAGAACAGAGTACCACAGGGCTTTGTTCTATCCCCCACACTCTTTAATCTATACATGCATGATATACCCACACCAGACACCTCAGAAATACAAATCTCCTCCTACGCAGACGACATAACAATGATATGTACACATCGTAACACAGACAAAGCCGCAGAAATGATACAGCCATACCTTGATATACTCAACACATGGTTCATTACAAAGACTCAAAATAGCCCCAGAAACGCATCTCACCAACTGGACAAAAGAATACAAATACATATCTCATCTCTATATCAACAACACTTTAATACCACACCCACACACACACACCGAAAATTCTTGGTGTAACATACAATACATCCATGACATTCGAACAACACATCACAAACAAAAAACAAATGCACACCTAGACTGAACGCACAAAAAATCAAACACTGAAACAACATTTGGACAAAACAAAGAAATTAATACAACAATATACAAACAATGCATAAGCTCAGTGATGAATTATGCGAGTCCAATATAAGCACCTGATCTCAGTGAGACACACCTCAACACCCTTCATACCATACAAAACAAATCCTTAAAAAAAGTTACAGGCTGCACGTACCTACAGATCACCTTGACATAAGAGGCACACAAACACTTGCTGCAGCCTCCAGAAACACATAACACCCGCTACACTACATAGCAAAACACCCACACACACCAAAAAACATAAAGAAAACACCCAAATACCTATATTACACACAAATATTCTCTTCTCTTCCTCCAAAACGACCAAACACCAACCTACGGAATCATATTCATAATCACTGAAGAGGCCTATAGCTGTTAGCCGAAATATAGAAGTTACACTTTCTTCTAAAGTTTCCTTTTATTCCGACTGTGGGTTCTTCGTGATATATATATATATATATAATATATATATATATATATATATATATATAGATATATAGATATATATATATATTCCTACCTATCTACTTATATATCCATCCCTCTACCTATCAATCAAAAATTTGTTGGAGGAGTCTGAAACAAGGTTAAGGGAAGAGATTTATGGAGAAAATTATTGCACAGAGAAGATGGAAGAGGAGGGAGATGAGAATTTGTGATGGAGCCGATGTGTCGTTAAAGGAAGAAGAATAAGAAGGAGAAGATAAAGAGAGGAAGGAAGAACAGAAGGTAAACTTTCTTCTCTTCCTCCTAATCTTCTTAAATCTCTTCTTCTTCTTCCCTTTCCTCTTTCTCGTCTTTTTCCTCTTCCTCCTCCTCCTCCTCCTCCTTTTCTTAGTTTGTCTTATCATGGTCCTATTATTTTTCTCTCTCTTCCCAGTCTTCCTCCTCCTATTCCATTTCTTCTTGTTCCTCCGCCTTCTCCTAATCTTGCTCCCCCTCTTATGCCTTCTACTCTTCTATTTTCTCCTACTCATCCTCTTCCTCTTCCTCTTCCTATTTATCCCTACTCCTTCTCATTCTTTTTCTACTCTTGCTACTCTTCTTATGCCTTCTACTCTTCTATTTTCTCCTACTCATCCTCTTCCTCTTCCTCTTCCTCTTCCTCTTCCTCTTCCTCTTCCTCTTTTTCCTACTCCTCATTCTTTTTCTACTCTTGCTCCTCCTCCGCCTCCTCCTCCTCCTCCTCTTCCTCCTCCTCCTCCTCGAAGCGTCTGTGCACGTAGAAGATAGATAATGGAGGGAAAGAGCGCCGCCATCGTCATGTTGATTCGGAAACACCTAATATACATCGCGAAAAAGACACTGAAAAAAAGAAGACACAGAATAGACAAGAGGGAGAAATCAAAAAGAAGAAAAGAAAATACGGTCGACAGTCTTGACGAAATAGGAAATCGACAAGAAGGAAAAAATGCGAGAGTGACAAACAGAAATTCGAGATTCAAGTATCAAAGGGAATGTGGAAAAAAACTGTGACGAAGAAAGGAAGTGGATAGGGTAAGAGAGGCGAGAGTAGGAAAGAAAGAAGGAGTGGACGGTAGTAAAAAGAAGTGATAAAAGAAAGACGTAAAGTGCTATAGGAGTTAAAGTATAAATGAGTGAGAAAAGGAAGCAGTGAAAATAAGGAAGGAGAGGAGAAACGGACGAGAATGGAAAGGGATCAGAGTAGGCGGGAGAAGATTGACACCAAAGTCCGTATAAACAAACGAAGAAAGAGAGAGGCCAAACAAACGACCATCCCCTCACCCATCACCCACCACCACCACCCCCACCCTCCCCCACCCCTTCCCACGAACTCCCGAAGAAGAAAGGGCCTCTGTGCACGACCCCTGACCTGACCCTCCCGGAACCTCCTTCTATCCCCCCGTTCTAGCTCCTCCTCCTCCTCCTCCTTCCGAGCTACTCAATCTTCCTCATTTAGCATCACGTTTAACCATCACCACCAACACCTCATTCTCTTCCACCTCCTACTCCTTTTCTTCTCTTCCCTCTAACTCCCTTCGTTCCTTCTTCTACTTCTTCTCCTCTTTAACTTCGTATCCTTGGTGGTTTTATTCAAGTGAAATAAGACCTTTCCCCCACTCAGATATTTAACTATTTCTTCTCGGTCAACACTTTGGATGTAGCGTTCCACTTCTATTTTGAAGATTTCATTCATCTTAGGGAAGCGAATCTCGCACTTAAAGGGTTAAGACAGGGAAATGGGGTTGGTTAGTTAATTAGTTACTTGGTTTGTTAGTTACCTAGTTAGCTATTTAATCAGACAGTCAGTTCGTCAGTGTGCTGCATACTGCCACAGTGTAATGTGGACTCGGTAGGAAGCTATAGAACAGAGTCAATAACTTATCAAAAAACGAGGGAAAATACTCAGTCTGACAACAAATAATTACATTGATTTATGTGGTCGTCACTTCTGTTGTGCTGTCCTAGCATAAAGGGCAAAGGTTTGGCCTCCGTGAGTCGTCTCTTGTAGGCTTTTCTACATGTAATCAGTGTGTTTTCATGGGAAGATCTATGCGGATGACGCCACTGAAGAAAGAGATGAATTATGTAACTAATTTGAACATGAACTTCAATAAGTCCTTCTCTTCGCTTCATTCCTTCCTCCTTCACTTCCATCTGCTTACCAGACCTCCACTGGCACAACCTGCACGTCACGACTTGACGGCGCAGTGGTAGCGTTCGCGGCCGCCACTACGGCGGTCCGGATTCGAATCTCGCCCAGTGGTGAAACCATTTCAGTATTGCTGCCCTGCAAGTCGTTACTCCAACTCTCGTGGACGGGGAGTTATGAGTGTGTGTGCGTGTAAGGTCACAGCGTTACTCATAGATCGGTCATATATGAGCTCTGAGCTCTCTTCCGGGAGGGAAAGCTGTCGATCATGAGTCCAACATGTGATCCAAGACTATGGTGAACCTAAGCTTTCCTCACGATCACACCTCAACGCACGAGCCATCATCTCCTCTCACTCCCATGTCTTGGCTCCACACTTCAATCTCTTTTCCTCCCAAACCTAAACTGTCCTCCTTAAACCCAGCAAGCGCATACTCCCTCCTTCTCTCTCCATTCTCTTCCTCTAATTAAACAACGGTGGAGTGATATGGAGAGTACACACACAGACGCACACAAGCACACACGACGCACACACACACACACACACACACACACACACACACACACACACACACACACACACACACACACACACACACACACACACACACACACACACACACACACACACACACACACACACACACACACACACACACACACACACACACTACACACATCGTGGCGGAATGGTTAGAGTTCCCAGCTGCCACTACCCTAAAAAAGTATGCCTCAACTTGCATTTTCGTTATGTATAAACATGTATATGAATATATACATGTATATATATAGCCACTGTACCAAGGGGACCTCCCTATTTTGAAAAAAAAAAATGCCAAACAATAGCGCCCAACATTCGCTTGAAAGTTACATGGAAACATTTCTCGATAGATTTTATCGTGGTAAGGACCAGAGAATCTATCTATTCGATGAGGAAGACTCGGAGTGAAATGTTCTCTCCACTAATAAGTAAATCTCCCTAAGTACTAGCAAGAAGATATATGGAGGGACGTCACATTAGCAAAGCCATAATTAACCGATATTTATCTCATGTAATGCACACAAGAATGAGCTGAATTACAGAACATTCGACCAATCATTTGTTTCCTGTAATGGTATGATATAAAACCTCCCCAAATAAAATGTAACATAAAATCCGAAGAACAGGAGACCTTTGCTCCACAGTGACCTGTTTGGAACTCTTTAAATGGGTGATTGTGCCTACAGCACTGCATGAGATAGAGACTTGGAACTCGAGCGAGGTCGATAAGAGACATATTCAAATGTGTTTGAGTTGAAGTGTTTGAGAAATATATCACGAGTATGGAAAGAGGAAGAAAAAGAAAATCGAAGCCGAATGTCGATGGACGGAAGAATTCGCGTGTCGCGAACAAAGGCCAATGTGCTCTCGTTCCTTTGAACGGTTATAATTCTACAACGGCCGAATGAAGAGTTCATAAACAGACGATTGTGCGCGAACATCTGATGATAACTGAATCGTTTCTACATAAGTGAGCATTGTGAGAGATCTGCCTTTTGTGTGAGTCTTTATGTATGTGAATCACTACCATTCATCATGGTCTTACATCACGTGTTGGACTCGTGATCCACAGTTATTAACCTTCGATTGAGACCTCAGAGCTTGTATGGCCGATCTATGGGTAATACTGTGACCTTACACACACACACACACACACACACACACACACACACACACACACACACACACACACACACACACACACACACACACACACACACACACACACACACACACACACACACACACACACACACACACACACACACACACACACACACACACACACACACGCACACGCACGCACACACACACACACACACACCTTCCCACCCACGAGAGGTGGAGTAACAACCCGCAGCCCAGCGATACTGAAATTATTTCAGCCCTGGGAGGTATTCGAACCGGGACCACCGTAGTGGCAGGCAAGAACTCTAACCACCACGCCACGAGGTTGCATGTGTGTGTGTGTGTGCGCGCGCGCGTGTGTGCGTGTTTATGTTTATGTTATTGTGTGTATATGTGTTTCTGTGTGTGTGCGCGCGCGTGTGTGCGTGTTTATGTTTATGTTATTGTGTGTATATGTGTTTCTGTGTGTGTGTGTGTGTGTGTGTGTGTGTGTGTGTGTGTGTGTGTGTGTGTGTGTGTGTGTGTGTGTGTGTGTGTGTGTGTGTGTGTGTGCGCTTGTGTGTGTGCGTCCGTGTGTGTGTGTGTGTGTGTGTATGTGTGTGTGTGTGTGTGTGTATATGTGTGTGTGTGTGTGTGTGTGTATGTGTGTGTGTGTGTGTGTGTGTGTGTGTGTGTGTGTGTGTGTGTGTCTGTGTGTGTGTGTGTGTGTGTGTGTGTGTGTGTGTGTGTGTGTGTGTGTGTGTGTGTGTGTGTGTGTGTGTGCGCGCGTGTGTGTGCATTTGTGCGTGCGTGCGCGCGTGTGTGTGTGTGTGTGTGTGTGTGTGTGTGTGTGTGTGTGTGTGCGTGTGTGCGTGTGTGTGTGCGTGTGTGCGCGTGTGTGTGTGTGTGTGTGTGTGTGTGTGTGTGTGTGTGTGTGTGTGTGTGTGTGTGTGTGTGTGTGTGTGTGTGTGTGTGTGTGTGTGTGTGTGTGTGTGTGTGTGTGTGTGTGTGTGTGTGTGTGTTTATTGAAATTGAGGAAAGAATTTCTGGAGATGAAAGAACTAATGGCTGAGAATTTCTCGTCGCTCGAAGCTCGGTTGAATAAGGTGATTGGCATGGCCCCTAGTGGAGATGAACGTGCGTCACATCAGGTGGACGGGGCGCTGTCATTGCTGGATGATAGTGAACAGTTGTGGTCGGATGTTGTGAAGAAGAAAAAGAAAAATAAGAATCTGCTCGTTATAAGAGCCACAGATAATGAAACAGCAAGAGATAAGAGATTTGAAGTATGCAAGGCCCTTTCGGACGTTCAAATACAAGACTCAAAATTCACCCAAAGTGGAAACATTGTGATGAAATTTGACACGGAGGCTGCAAGGAAAACTGTTAGTGTGAAACTGAATAGCGTTGACAACGTTGCTGTGAAAAATGCCCTAGCGTGGTGGCGGAATTGAAGCGTATTGAGGAAAATACTGATCATGGCTATGGCCAATAATTTTCACAGAGTAAAGTGTGGTCTTCTAAACCTTCAGTCGTTAAGAAATAAATCTTTGGCCGTCAGAGACTTAATCAGTGAAGAATGCTTTGATGTATTTGCAGTTACGGAAACTTGGCTGTCTGATTATGATTCTACTGTTATAACTGAAATGACCCCTGCATCACATACTTTTCTTCATAGTCCCAGAATGGGGAGGCGTGGAGATGGTGTAGGTGTATTTCTCGCCTGCACCATTAAGAAAACTAGGAAGCGTAAGACCCATTACTGCAACACTTTTGAGGTTCTTCAAGTCGAGTGTGAGATAATGGGTAGTAAGGTGCTTTTCATTGTCATATATAGGCCACCCAACACGAGCGTTAGTGCATTTATAGAGGAGTTTCGACTATTCTTGGATACAGTTGATATGGTTAGTGCTACAGCAATTATTTGTGGTGATTTTAATCTGTGGTTGGACGATCCTGATGCTCGCTATGTATCCCATTTCATTGATACCATGGCTATCTATAACTTTGTAAACCTGGTGGATAAACCTACATCGATTGGAGGTCACATTATTGACCTGGTTTTCACTGACAGATCTCGTGATCTTGTACAGGGCTATAGTGTTGATGAAGTATGCACTATTTCTCCCACGCATATGCTTATAACTTTTGTTTTGTCCTTGGCAATACCTGTTCGAGAGAAGAGAATCATAAAATTCCGCTCGACTCG
>NC_134803.1:5635897-5648397 GCF_046742065.1 Oratosquilla oratoria | reverse complement strand
AAGTAAATATAAGATTATGCACATAGGTAAAAATAACAGTGAATACGATTACAAGTTATTTGGACACTCGTTAACAAAAGTGGATAGTGAAAAGGATCCCCGGCGAAATTATCAGTAACGATCCCAAATAGCCTAAGCAATGTATTTCAGCCTCTGAGAAAGCAAATAAGATTCTACCATAGATTGCGCGATCTTTTGATTTCAAAAGTTCATCTCTCATTAATAAGCTATATAAATCATTAGTTCGTCCACATTTGGAATATGCTGTTTCCGTATGGTCACCGAATCTCATTAAAGACATTGACAGATTGGAAAAAGTACAACAGCGAACCACAAAATTGATTCCAAATATCAAAAATAAATCATACGAAAATCGACTAAAACATATGAATCTGTTTTCCTTAAAAAAGCGTAGACTCAGAAGTGACTTGATACTGGCCTTTAAGATTCTAAAGGTAACTGACAACATCAAAAGTGACAAAATTTTCACATTGAATGATAATCCAACAAGAATTAATGGTCTCAATCTCTCATGAAATGAATTTCATTTGGAAGTGGGTAGAAACAACTTCGCCAACTGTGTAGTTAATGAATGGAATATACTTCCCGAAGAGGCAGTGCAATATAGTTCAGTTCGAAGCTTTAAGATTTGTTTAGATAAACACCTATGCAAAATGTTGTAATGCCTGCCATTTATCTCATATTATTTGTTAATTTGTTTGTTATTATATGTCTGTTTATTATTATTTGTTTGATTTTTATTATTATTTATCTGTCAATTTATTATTACTTACTATCTACCTCATTGTCTATTATTTAACTATACCTATGCATTTATTTATTTATTTTAATCATTATTATTTATATTATTATAATTTCTATTTAATTATCGTTACATATATATATATATATATATATTATATGTATATATATATATATATATATTATATGTATATATATATATATATATATATATTATATGTATATATATATATATATATATATATATTTTTTTTTTTTTTTTTTTTTTTTTTTTTTTTTTATCCCAACTAGTTATGGACCAAAAGATCTCCTCTCGGCATGTTTCTCCTTTGTAATCCTTTGAGAGAGAGAGAGAGAGAGAGAGAGAGAGAGAGAGAGAGAGAGAGAGAGAGGCGGGAGGGACTGAAAAGAGGGGTAGGGAGAGGAAGAGGGAGGAGAAGGTGGGAGAGGAATGGAGGGAGGGTCAGAATATGTAGAGAGAGAGGAGAAAAAGGGAAAGGGATGAAGGCGGAAGACAAGAGGGAGAAAAGAGAGTGGGAGGGAAAGAAGGGAGGATTAGGAGAGAGGGGGGGAGGGAAGAATAGGAAGGCAGACGGAGGAAAAGAGAGGGAAAGAGAGAGGGAAAAAGAGAGGGGGAGAGGGAAGGAGAGGAAGGAAGACGGAGGAAAAGAGAGGGAAAAAGAGATGGGGAGGGAAAGGAGGGCAGGGAGAAAGAAGAAGAGGGAGAGAGAGCAACAGAGGAAGAGAGGGAGAGAGGAAGATGAGGGAAGAAAGGAGAAAGGGTGAGGGCGGACGAAATTAGAACTCGCCCGAAAATATTTTTCTTGGTAGGCCGAGCCTACAGCATTGCATAGCTGCAAACTCGCGTCATTTACTTAGTGAAAAAAAATGGAAACTCAACCGTTGAGAATCGTCCGCAAAAGGAAAAATTGTGTAAAATTGTCCAACGATACCCTCCCTCCTCATCTGAATAAAATCGCCTGGCAGCGGTCATGAATTAAATATGCTAGCAGCCTAAAGAGGCATTCAACTCTCACATGAATTACGCATCAAAAAAGAAAGCATTTTCCAGAATATAATTCAATGCCAACCCCTGGAATCAATGTCATAAAATTCACTCTAAAGAAAAAAAAAATCAGGTTGAAAAGATTAGCAATTTCCGGCGGATTTGTAAAAACCCACAATTCGATGGAATAACCGGGCTATTGTGGTCTTATCAAGTTATAATAACGATTCCATTTTTCCTCTTCTTTTATTTCATTTTTCCTTGGCCCATACTGACGAAACTTGATCTTCACATCCAACTGGTGATCCTACTGACCCACAACACCAAAAAAAAAAGAATGCAGTAGCAGCTTGTAAAACACACTCTTAGATACACACAAGGCAAGCAAATAGACAACCCCTTGCCTTCATGGCCCTCGCAGTATTCTGCCCATGCCCTTGTAGTGTTCTGTAGCCAACACGTGTAATTACACGTGTTGGCTACAGAACACTACACCCTCACACCACACTACTTCGAAAAAAAATATGTATACATATATATATATATATATATATATATATATATATATGTACTGTAAAAATGTGTATATATATGTATATAACATATATATATATATATATATATACATATATGTATGTATATATATATGTATATATATATATATATATATATATGTATATATATATTTATATATATACAGTATATATACATATATATATATACATATATATATATACATATATATATATATATATATATATTAATTATATTGCTCAATTTCATAAACATTTAGAGAATCTAGAAAAGTACCCCTGGGAGGGAGGTAAATCTTAAGTGACTCCATAGCATGGGTTAACCGTGGTCTTGGATCACGTGTTCGACTCCCGAAACCCAGAGCTGAGCTTATATATGGTCTGATCTATGGGTAATGTCGTGACCTTACACACACATTCATGCTCACACATCTCCTTGCCCACCAGAGTTGGGTGCTACTTTAGTAGCACGCACTATTCTTATTTGTATCTACTGAAGAGGATTGTAGTTTGCAATCGAAATATATAGATTCCCCGTCTCCAGTCTTTTCTACTCCAACAGTGGCTTTCACGTGATTGACAAATGTGTTATTACATTTTTCACCTGTAATATATATATCAAGAGAAATCGTTTAATTTATTAAACAAGCAATTGATACAGTCAAAAGGCTTATAAATGGTCACAATGCGAATAAATAATACTTGTTTGATATTCCCTTTGCTTTTTTCAGTACAAGGACCCTTGCGTTATGTCACCTTGGCTGTTCAATTTATACATGGATGGTGGTGCGAAAGGTCAACACAAGAGAAATGGGCTGGGGATTAGGGATGGTAAAAAGAAAATGGACTAAAATGGGAGTTGAGCCAGTTGTTGTTTGCTGACGACACTGCCTTTTGTGGCAGGATCAGAGGAAGGACTAAGGAAGTTAGTGACAGAGTTTGAGAAGGTGTGCGAAAGAAGGAAGTTGAAGATAAATGTAGGTAAAAGTAAGGTGATGACACGTACAAGGTGAGAATGTGGCAACAAATTGTAAGTGAGTATTAAGGGAGAGAGACTGGAGGAAGAAGATAGTTTTAGATACTTAAGTGCGAATATGGCGGAACAGGGAGAAATGGAGGTGGACGTAGAATGTAGATTGAGAGAAGCAAGTAGATGCCTTGGGGGATTAAAAAGTTTAATGAGAAATAAATATATATATATATATACCACGTGATATATGACTGGTGGAAAATAGTCGTAGTGCGTAAACAAGGAATAAAAAAGCATCGGTGTATAGGGTGTGCTAAATCTTGTGAAGCCACTGACGGATGTATATTGAAATACCAAAGTGTTCCATATGACCGGTTGACCGAATGTTTATGAAAAACATTGGCACCTCCCTCCCCCCTAACGTGTGTGATATACATTTCTTTTTTACATACTTGAGCTTAGAGTTATTTCCTCATTTGCCCATTTTCCATCAAACGTTTCAGGAACATTTGGCATCAAACGTTTCAGGAACATTTGGCATCAAACGTTTCAGGAACATTTGGCATCAAACGTCTGTGGATCCCAACATTTAACTCTCCTTCAAACGTTGTCCTTGTTCGACACTTCCTTGATGTCACAGAACTCCTCTAATGAACCACATTAGGAGTAATTCCCAGGGAAGAGCTGTTATTTGATGCTATACAAAATTCCAAGAGGAAGAAATTTACAAATATTAACTAAAAAAAGATCTAAACTCAAAGGTCCCTTCTCCTATCTTTGACATCTTGTGTGTTCGGTGATGTCTTACGAATTGATAAGCATCAAATGAAGCAAAACCTAAGCGTGTTCAGTTCTACTTGAATGTCCACTCCACTGTCTCTGAGGTCACATGTTTATAGATGGCGTAACAGTTTCCAAACGTTAACTAAAACAACGTTATCTAGCACCTCATGACAGAGGGAGCTACTAGGATTGGTCCAATTAAGTACAACCATGATTTGCTCTTGAATTATCTTACTTGGCAGGGAAAGCATCTTCCTCTTATTCTTGCTGTTTCACCTACCCCGTATGGGATGCTCATGACATAAATTGATTAAATCATTATTTTTGGAACTTTGATGACATCCCCACGAACTTATATCATCCCCACTTTCTGCTGCCCTCCTTTACATCCTCTATGATTCAATCTCCTCGACGCAATTTTGATCTCATGGATAGAAACGTTGGTTGCCTCTTTCTGAAGTACTCTTGCTCTTTTCTTTCTGCCCTCCTTCAAGGTGCAAAGTAGCAATTTGTGCATTTGTCCTGCCTGTCTGCAGGCGAATTTTTTCATCCGGGAAAAACCCCTTGGACTTTGGAGGGTTTCAGAGAAAATTCCTTTCTACACATGAACCCTCTCTCTCTCTCTCTCTCTCTCTCTCTCTCTCTCTCTCTCTCTCTCTCTCTCTCTCTCTCTCTCTCTCTCTCTCTCTCTCTATCTATCTATCTATCTATCTATCTATCTATCTATCTATCTATCTATCTATCTATCTCTATCTATCTATCTATCTATCTATCTATCTATCTATCTATCTATCTATCAATCAATCTATCTATCTATCTATCTATCTATCTATCTATATATCTATCTATCTAGCTATCTAGCTATCTATCTCTCTATCTATCTCTCTATCTATCTATCTCTCTATCTATATCTATCTATCTATCTCTCTATGTCTATCTATCTATCTATCTATCTATCTATCTATCTATCTATCTATCTATCTATCTATCTATATATCTATCTATCTATCTATCTATCTATCTATCTATCTATCTATCTATCTATCTATCTATCTATCTATCTATCTATCTATCTATCTATCTATCTATCTATCTATCTCCTCTATTTTGATCAAACGTCCCAACAAACTTGATGAAAGAGGAACCAAGGAAATCACGACAAAGAAGATGAAATGTATTGCGCCACCAGCGTTCAACAACATCACAGCTCACCAAGGCCACTTTAGCGCCGACCATCCTAATTTACGAGGACGAAGGACGCACTTTGGGAACCTTGAGCTCCTCAGTGGCACAAAATTACATTGAAGCGACAATGCAAACCTTCTCATTAACGAGGTATCTTCAGAGTGGTTTCATGAAACAACACAATGAAAACTGCCCACACTATTGATACCATTCGATGAATGTGTGTGTGTGTGTGTGTGTGTGTGTGTGTGTGTGTGTGTGTGTGTGTGTGTGTGTGTGTGTGTGTGTGTGTGTGTGTGTGTGTGTGTGTGTGTGTGTGTGTGTGTGTGTGTGTGTGTGTGTGTGTGTGTGTGTGTGTGTGTGTGTGTGTGTGTATGTGTGTGTGTGTGTGTGTGTGTGTGTGTGTGTGTGTGTGTGTGTGTGTGTGTGTGTGTGTGTGTGTGTGTGTGTGTGTGTGTGTGTGTGTGTGTGTGTGTTTTTAGTTGTAGGTATACGTCTACACACACACACACACACACACACAAACACACACACATATATATTTATATATATATATATTTGTATATATATATATATATACATATATATCCATATATATACATTATATATATATATATATATATATATATATATATATATATATATATATATGAGTAAATTTGGCGTAGGAAAACTCAGAATGACGGCGGGGGTACTTTATTCCCTTACGTTTCGGATGTATGCCTTCCTCAGAGAGTGTTCCTACGCCAAATTCACACAAATTTGTCAACTATATATATATATATATATATATATATATATATATATATATATATATATATATATATATATATATATATATATTAAAACTTAAACCCACTCTCGGAGAAAGATAAGCTGAGATACAGAGTAAACCGTATATTTCGACCACTGACTGTGGTCCTCTTCAGCAGTTACAATTATAGGGTACATAGACAAGGGGTTATATACAGAGGAGGAAGTAACATTGGGGAACTCAGTAAGCCTCAGGTCACTTGCCCTGAGTGAGGTCGGACGTTACGTCCTGTGGAGATGAACTTGTCAACTGCCATACTAGTTATGGCATGTGACCAACACTAGTATGGCAGTTGACAAGTTCATCTCCACAGGACGTAACGTCCGACCTCACTCAGGGCAAGTGACCTGAGGCTTACTGAGTTCCCCAATGTTACTTCCTCCTCTGTATATAACCCCTTGTCTATGTACCCTATAATTGTAACTGCTGAAGAGGACCACAGTCAGTGGTCGAAATATACGGTTTACTCTGTATCTCGGCTTATCTTTCTCCGAGAGTGGGTTTAAGTTTTATTTTATTCGTGTGTTAAGACACCTACGTTACTTGAATTGATATATATATATATATATATATATATATATATATATATATATATATATATATATATATATATATATCGCTGTTGTCCGATCTGATGACGACAGCGTCTAGGAAAGGTAGGGAACCGTTGGTCTCTTCCTCTACATTTGACTTCACAGACAAACGTAACAATAGACGGTGCCCTTCGGGCTGTTAAAGAGACAGTACAACACATTGACACCGACAACTTACCCATCAAAAAGCGTGACTACTTGGAGTTGGTAGATAGGTGCATAAAGTTTGGTTCTTTTGTTTTTAACAAACAGGAATATAGACAACATGAAGGGCTTCCAATGGGGTCTCCATTGAGTGCGGTGGCAGCATCGCTCTACATGGAGACTTTGGAAAGGGACCACTTTCTACATATCATCCCAGTTAACTCCAAGTGGTACCGTTATGTTGACGACATCCTCTTCGTTTCACACAAAACAAATGACACAAGAAACCTACTGGAACAACTGAACAACGTGGACAAAAGAATTAAATTAACAGTAGAGGAAGAGTCCAACGGTTCCCTACCTTTCCTAGACGATATATATATATATATATATATATATATATATATGTATGTATGTATGTATGTATGTATGTATGTATGTATGTATGTATGTATGCATGCATGTATGTATGTATGTATGTATGTATGTATGTATGTATGTATGTATGTATGTATGTATATGTCTGTTCCGCTCATCTTTTCCCTTGTTCAACAACAGGCGAGGACCTTAGAGTGGTTATGACCAGAAGCGGGAGGAGGACTTCATCCACATCCACGCCAGAACAAAATCACAGACATTTGATCACTTGTGTAACTGTGACGGGAAAACGAGAACAACCGGCGAGGTAACCTCGCCGAGTGCACCGCATATATTGCTTTTTGTATAGAAAGGACGATTAACTGCCTCTCCATTGTAGCTCCTGAGGACGATCCCTGGATAGTATTCGCAACGTCAGAATTTGATTACCTATTTCTGAGTTCGGTGCCTTTTAATTTTTCCAATATATATATATATATATATATATATATATATATATATATATATATATATATATATATATATATATATATATACATATATATAATGTATATATTGATATATATTTGTTTATCTATCAACCACAATACACTTTAATTCTAAACCATCAGCATCGAGAGACTCGAGGAGGCCAACATGCAGAAATTGAAATGTGGTACAGCCAAGCCACGCTTCAATTTCTGCACGTTGGCCTCCTCCAGTCTCTCGATGTTGATGGCTTAGAATTAAACTGTATTGTGGTTGATAAAAATGTATATCTATTCACTGTAACCCATTCAGTGTTGAACATATATATATATATATATATATATGTGTGTGTGTGTGTGTGTGTGTGTGTGTGTGTGTGTGTGTGTGTGTGTGTGTGTGTGTGTGTGTGTGTGTGTGTGTGTGTGTGTGTGTATTTTTCACTTGGTCTTTGGATCACGTGTTGGACTCGTGATCAACAGCTATTTCCTTCCTGGAAGAGAGCACAGACCTTGCACACACACACACCCCCAACTCCCCGCCCACGAGAGTCAGAGTAACGACCCGAAGCGTAGCGGTACTGAAATAATTTCGGCCCTGGGCAGGATTCGAACCAGGAACTCCAGGCCACTATCGTGGCAGTTCAGTGATCTACCAACTGTGTGCGTGTGTGTGTGTGTGTGTGTGTGTGTGTGTGTGTGTGTGTGTGTGTGTGTGTGTGTGTGTGTGTGTGTGTGTGTGTGTGTGTGTGTGATACCTGACCTGTGCGTGCATAATCACAAAGCCAAGACGCTGGCAACCGAGCTATGTGCGATGGTACAAAAGGGCTGTACAATTCCCCGACCACACTCCACGTAGCTACAGAAGACGTAGTCTCATTTTCATCCAATCCCCATTTAGGCGAGCCCTCCGACAAGTTGTGTATGTTTAAGACAGATTGAACATTTTAGACGCTCTGCCAAGGGACTCGAACCATGACCTGTGCGTGCATAATCACGAGGCAAAGACGCTAGCAAACGAACTATATGCGATGGTACAAAAAGACTGTACAAGTCCCCGACATCTTCTGTAGCTATGTGGAGTGTGGTCCTCGGACTTGTACAGTCCTTTTGTACCATCGCACATAGCTCGGTCTTGGCTTCGTGATTATGCACGCACAGGTCATGGCTCGAATCCCTTGGCAGAGCTTCTAAAATGTTCAATCTGTCTTAAACATACACAACTTGTCGGAGGGCTCGCCTAAATGGGAATTGGATGAAAATGAGACAACGTCTTCTGTAGCTATGTGGAGTGTGGTCCTTTGACTTGTACAGTCCTTTTGTACCATCGCTCATAGTTACGTCAGCTACGTAGGTGGTAACTGGAATGGCTGGTTGCTCATCTTTGAAGCTAATGTCTAGGGAGAATCACCAATGATTGGGAATAGTACACCATGTACATTGCAAAGGTTGACGTTGCGGGGCTCCAAAATAGTGACACGTTTTGTTTCAGTGCTGAATTTGTGGAAACTGTGTACTGACATGATGTTAACTGGGGAACCCGTGTCGAGGAATATTGTCACTTTGATGTTGCTAGACTTAGCATTGAAAGTTAAGGAATGGGAAGACATATCTGGGATATCCAGGGTATGTACCGGTGGAATTGAAGATTGAATATGTTGGTATGGAGTAACTGTTCTGGGTATGTACTGAGTCTTTGTATTCTGTAGTCACAAAGGAGATGTGTTACGTGAATGCCTTGCAGGAGATGTGTTACGTGAATGTCTAGCAAGAGATCTTTTACGTGAATGTCTAGCAGGAGAGTGATCTGGAGATTCTGGTATGTATTGCCTCCTTGCTAGCAGCACACGGCAACGATCTCTCTTGTGAAAACATGTACCGTGATGATCGCAGAGTCGGTTCAGTTGTAACGGGTACCTGTGATAACGCGTGTTAACGAGGTTAATGAGAGCGTTGGAGTGAGCAATATTGCGTGGGTAATGTATGTCTTGATCTTGTGTTATGTGAGAGGGACCGTGTGACCTGAGCTATCGTGTGTATGGGTGCGATGGGTACTAACTGGTTCTGTACCTGAGTAATAATTTTGTTCGTGTCAGAGAATTTCCTGGAGAATTCGCCTAATATAATACATGGTGTGAATGCAATTGTGCTAGCTTTCTAGGGTGTGTTTGGGTGTAATTGGGATAGTAGGTGAAAGTATGCCATGAGGGAGTCTACGTGTTCCGATGAAAGTTTGTTGCCTGAGACCCAGTCTGAGTTTTTGAGGCTTTCTCTGAGTTCGCTCTTAAAAGCTGACGCTATTTTGACAATTTTTTCTTTAGTACTGTGTGGGCCATGACTGTAAATTTTTACCATAGAGTAAAGGGGTGAAAGTTTTTCAAGTGGCTCAAATACCACAAAGGACTTTTTAAATTGTTCTACGAATTGGTGATGGAATGCTCTTTCTTCAAATAAGTAAAAATAAATTACATCACCATCTAATGTGTGTGTGTTTTTTTTTCTATCTATCTATTTTGGATGTTAAGACGGATATCTTAGTCTTGTCGTCAGTGGCGTTTCTTCGCGTTATCCCTGATTCAACCTCATAGAGGAATTTGTGTACAGGAATGTTTGTGCCGTTGAAGAGGGGTAATGTTGTCTCATACTTTACTACGGTGATAAGGTTCTGTGTTGTCATAGTGTTTTGAGTAGAAGGTGAATTTTCTGAAGAGTTGCTATTATAAGGAGGGGGCATGGTTGGTGTAAGCGCAGCTTAGCTTCGTGTGCAGGGTCGGTATGTCGAGTTAGAGAGGGCTTTGGACACGTTCATTTACTGAGGAAAAAAATGGAGAGCGTCTTGCTCCTAGGTGAGAAAGAGAACGGAAAAATATCTACTAACCCAAGATGATGTCGGAGTGTTTGTAGATGACTGTGCTGCAGTGGAGCAAAACGATGGAAGGGTGCACTGCTGAAAACAGGGGAAGTAATTAGTGTATTAGTTTAGTATGTAACAAAAATGTGCAGATATAGAATGAAAAAATAAGAGAAATGAAGGTAGAGATCTTGTGCAGCTAGATTCGGGGAGTAGGGGAGCAATGGATCGTAGAAAAAGATCGTTGGAGAAGGGTGGTCGTCCAACTCGTGCAAAGATGGAGTGGAGGTCGTCCCACTCGTGCGATGGTGGAGTGGAGGTAGTCCAACTTGTGCGATGGTGGAGAAGGGGATCGTCCAACGTCTCTGTGTTGACGTGGTGGAGGCGGTGGGCCTCGTGGATGTTGGAGAATGCTTCGGAGGTGGATTTCCCCGTCGGAAATGGTGGAGGAATGCCGCTAAGATAGTTTTCTTCTTAGTAGATGCTGGAGAATGCCGCGAAGCAATGCAGCGGTGCTTCGTAGTAGGATGAAGAGAGATTTCCTCGTAGTGCTTGTATGATGGAGTGAATCAATGCAGCGGTGCTTCTTAGTAGGACGATGCAGCTAAGAGAGATTGCCTCGTATGTGATATTTGGCTATATAGGGGAGAGGGGGTCGTGCCTCATAGAGATGCTGGCTTTTGGCGGAGATTGTTAGCGTTGGGAGTTGTCGTAGAGTTGTGCCTTGGAGGAATATGTAGAGTTGCATGTAGAGTTGGAGTTTCGTTTCTCATCGCTGGTCATCAGAATGTAGAAGAAGAATGTAGAGTTATAGGTTACTTCTATATTGGTGAATTAAAGTCTGGGAGTGTTCTTTAATGTTCCAGACTGCTCTCTGGTCTACAAATACAAGGTAACCTCCGGAGTAATATCGGGGGTTGCCAGATTAAATATGTTTACAACTGTACAAGTAGGCTGTTGCCATATTCACATTTAGAAAAAATATAAGAAATATTGGTCGCGTCGGATTGAGCGACGATCGCAGGCACCGCGGCTATTGTACTCAGAAGGCGCGAGGTGCAGGTGTTTCAAGCAGATATTCCGGGTCTAACCCAACATGCGATGAACCCATTGTTCGGTTCGGGCGTTAGCTGGAAAAGTCGGCGGCTCTAGTCCATGTTTAGGTCCAGATACAATGGCAATGTCCCTTGGAAGGAAAATCCGGAACAATAGGGGATATCTTCAGTTACTTGAAAATTCACGCTCACTCTTTATGTGTGCGTGCGCGCGTATGCACGCTGAATATCGAAGGAGATTATAATAGACACGCTGAACATCGAAGGAGATGATAACAGAAACGAAGAACATCGAAGGAGATGATAACAGACACGTTGAACATCGGAGGTGATAACAGACACGCAGAATATCGAAGATGATAACAGACACACTGAACATCGAAGATGATAACATATATGTATATGTAAATATGTATATATATGTATACTGTATGTATATGTATATGTATATGTATATGTATATGCATATGTATATGTATATATGTATATGCATATATATATATGTGAATGTTTATGTACATGTCTCAGTGTAACCAGGTAGTATATTTTATTGAAGGCAAAGGAAGTATAAGGCTAAAGAGGATCATTCTTGCTTATTTTTTGCAAATATTCCCCATACATCGTACAATTTTCTTTTCTTATTCATTGAGATTGCCTAATAAGGTTTTGATGGTTGCCGACGTTTCGGAACTCCCTGGTTCCATCTTTAAAGCCTATGGGTATCATGAACCCATATAGATTACACAACCAGCTCCTGTATATGTACTTCCGTAAGCCTTTCTAATTCTCAAGCCATGAGCCCCAGTAAGAGAGGGTTTTCTTGATGTAGGTGCCTATGGTGGAGCACAAACAGCGTGAAGAGTATATACTTTTTCCGCAGCAGCCCGGCGTTTGTTGGTTTTGCGTTAACCGTCGTAAGTAATCCTGTTTCTTGCGCAGTGACAATGGTATAGAGGAAAAGG
>NC_134803.1:5620897-5628397 GCF_046742065.1 Oratosquilla oratoria | reverse complement strand
ATATTGGGTGAGACACAAGAATAAACTTAATCTAGGTTTACAGTAAATCGGGAATGGGGGTTGAAAGGTTTTGGAAGGTGTTACTTCGTGCAAAAGAATTTGGTTAATACCATAACTATAAAGAGGATGATTAAGATTGAGAGGGTTGTGGATGTGTAGGGCAGTTTTTGGCAATGGAGGTCGAAGGTGTCCATGTCAAGAGTAGTCGATTTATTCAGTAGGTATACCATGTCTATTTTACTTGGAAGGATGGTAGCGGGGACCTTAGGTATGGGTGGGTAGGGGTAGATTTCCGAAAGGGAGAATCTCTTGATCGAGTCCATAGGTATGTTGCTAAGAATAATTTTTTTTGAAAGATAGTTGATGTTTAAGGTGGGTAATTAATGATGTATTTCATTTTGGAGGATGAAGGTTATGTCTCAGTGAATGAGGATATGTTTATCTGACTCTCGCTAAGGTTATATTGGTCGGAAGGAAGTGGAGAAGTTTCATTAGATATGCGGAAGGGAGTTCTTATTGGAAATGGGCCATTTTAACCTCCACTGATAGATACATGACGTCCTGCATCTTCAGGGGCGAGAGCTAGAGTGCATGTTTAGTTGCGTCGACGCAGAGTCATGGGATGAGACTTGCGTTTGGATGAGTTATGTGTGGTCGTGGTAGGTGGGTTGTTGATGGGAAGTGGGATTGGGTCGAGGTTGAGTTTGACCTTTCTCAGCTTGTGTATTGTCACGGTTGTGTGATCGGAAGGATCCGTTAGTAGAAAAACATTGTTAGGGAGTGAGCTTGTGACTGTGAAGGGGCCTAAGAACTTGGGTCTGAGTTTGTTAGTCCTGGTTGAGTCTTTGACCATGACAGTGTCACCAAGCGCTATGTCAAGTGGGATTGAGCGTTTGTGTTGTTTTGTCTTTGTCTTTTCCTGGGCTTCTTTCAAGTTTGCTCTAACTTATTTGTAAATGGTTTGCATACCTCTTTTGATGCAGTGTGTGAGGTTATCTAGGTTGTATAAGGGTGGGGGTGGTTGGTTGAATATTTGGTAGGGTAGGCGCATTGGTTGGCCGAAAATTATCTCATGTGGGGACATCTTTGTTGCGGAATTGACTGTGCTATTGATACTGGCTTGTACCTGTGGTAGCCAATCTTCCCAACTGTCCATGAGGTCGTTGACCAAGGGTCTGAGAACCTCTAGGACCTTGCGATTTGTTCGCTCAGTCAGACCATTTCCCTGTGGGTGGTATGCAGTGGCAAATGTTTGGTCAATGTTGTAGAGGTGTGCTATTTCGCGCATCACCTCGTTTTTAAATTCTGATCCATTGTCAGATAACATTGTGTGTGGTATAATGTATCTACAAAAGATATTGTTAACTAGGGCTTTGGCTACAGTCTCTGCTGTTTTGGCTTGGAGTGGTATTAGGATTGTGTATTTAGAGAAATATTCTACTGCTGTGAGTACATAGTTGGAACCTTGATGGCTCGTTGGCATTTTCAGTAGGTCAATGCCAAGTGTTTCCCATGGCTCAGCAGGGAGTGGGATGTCTTTAATGTTGATTTGTTTCGGGTCAGGGCCTCTGAATTGGTTACAAGTTACACAAGACTCTATGTGTGTGGTTATATCTCTTTTCATGTTAAGCCAGTAATATGTGTGCCTAGCAGTGTTTAGTGTCTTATCTCTGCCTGAGTGGCCTCCCATTGCACTGTCGTGCAATATGTGTAGGACCTTGGGGACTTGGCTCTGGGGATAACAGTAACCTCTCTGGTGTTAGTGGTTCTCCTTATGACTCCGTCGACCAGTTTGAGTTCCTCTATAGGGACAGGTGGTCGGGACTGTAAGGGGGTTTGTGAAAGGAGATGTTGTTTTATTGGAGACCATATAGGGTCTCTTTCAGTTTCATCTCTGAGTTCTTGCATAGGTATGCATGTGGTTTGGGTTATGGGGGTGATGTAGGTTTGTCTGCTCAGGCAATCTGCCACTCTGTTAGCTTTCCCAGCTAAGTATACGATCTTGGGATCGTAATCAAGGAGAGTTGCTTTCCATCTAGCAACTCTCCCATGTAACTCTTTGGAGTTAAAAAGATAGACTAGGGGTTGGTGGTCTGTTAGTATGGTAATCTTGTAGCCTAAAATGAGGTATTTAAAGTGTTTTAGTGCCCATATGATTGCAAGTCCTTCTTTGTGTGTAGTTGAGTAGTTACTTTCAGCTTTATTGAGGACTCTACTTGCGTAGGCTATGGGGTGCTCTTTGCCATTGTCATCCTTCTGTTGTAGGACTGCGCCTATTCCTTTAGAGGAGGCGTCTGTGTAAAGAAAGAATTCTTTCTTCATGTCAGGGAAGGCTAGTACAGGGGCTGTGGTCAGAGAGTGTTTCAGTATGTCGAAACTTTGTTGTTCTGTTTCTGACCATTGAAATGGTTCGCCTTTCCTTGTGAATTTGGTTAGGGGGGAAGCTATGTGTGCAAAATTGTAAATGAAATGTCTGTAGTATGAGGCTAGCCCTATGAAACTTCGTGTTTCATTTGCGTTTCTGGGGGTTGGGAAATTGTTTATTGTATCTATTTTATCTGTGTTTGTATGAATCCCCTTTGCATCCACTTTATGGCCTAGGAAGGTGAGTTCCTTCATGAGGAATCTACATTTCCCTAATTGAATCTTTAACCCCGTATATTTGAGACGTTTGATGACAATCTCTAAAGTGTTAAGGTGGTCTCTTTCTGTGGGACTATATATAATGAGGTCGTCTAAATAGACGAATAATGAGACTCCTATCATGTCACTGAATATGCGGGTCATCAACCGTTGTTGGGTTGAGGGGGCATTCTTGAGGCCAAAGGGCATACGTTCGAAATGAAAGTGTCCCTTATCAGTGGAGAATGCAGTTACGGGTTTAGATTCATCAGATAATTCCACTTGCCAGAAGGCAGACTTAAGGTCGATAGTGGAAAATACTGTATTCCCGTTGCCAATGCATTGTAGTACATCTTGCATGGCGGGGAGGGGGTGTGGGTCAGATTGAGTGAGGTGGTTGACTTTCCTAAAGTCCACAACAGGGCGTAAGGTTCTGTCTTTCTTAGGGACCAAAAAGAGGGGACTGTTCCATGGGGAGTCTGAATGGGAAATTACGCCTTGGTGTATCATCTCTTGTACACTGCTATTGACTTGGGATTTCCTACTGTGAGGTATGCGGTAAGCGGGGGTGTATGAAGGGGGGGGTGTTAGGGGGAATTTGGATGTGATGTTTGATTATATCACATTTGCCTAGTGGTTCACCTTCTAAGGCGACAGCTGATCTATTCCTCTGTAGGAGAGCTAATAGCTCGTTATAGATTTCTCCGTCAGCTGATGTTATAATTTGGTCTGGATGGATAGGGGTGAGGGGTTGTGTTGGTCTTACTGGGTTGATGTGTTGTGGGAGTGGTTCCTGGATAGGGGAATTATGGAGGTGGACTGCGCAAATGTTTGTATTCTTCCTGATTTTACGGTGTTGGTCTGAGAGGTTAGTTAACATGGCTAAGGCCGTTCTATTTTCCTGGATTATGTCCCAAGAGTGTTCAATTGAGATGTTGGTAAGTCTAGACGTTTCTGAGTCAATTATGGCGTCCTGATGTCCGATTGCTCCGGGTATGAATAGTGGGACAGTCATGGAATGTCTAGGGGGAATGATGACTGTGTTAGACATCAATGCCTTTGAGGTGACATAAGGGGGTGGTCGGAAGGAATAGCTGTTAGTTGGAATTGGAGTATTTGAGGAAGGGAGACATGAGAGAGGTTGTGTGTCTGAGTCGGGTGTCTCAGTGACAGTTGGCTCATCATTCACATCTGAGAAGGAGATGTTATTTTTCTCTAGGTCTATAATAGTTTTCCATGTCCTCAATGATTTTAATCCTATTATACCTTGTTGATCGAGACTCCATTCGTCAGCTATGTGGAAAGGTGTGAAACCTACTTGGAAGTTGTTGACTTCTATGTTTAAGTCTATGGTGTCGTGTAGAGAAATGGTGCTCCCTTCTAGTAGGAGTCCTTCCATATTGGAAAATTGAATTTGGGGTGGGTCATTTAATGCTTCATAGAGAGCTCTTGGGATGATGTCCAGGTTTGTTCCTGTATCAACCATCATGTCAACTGTGAGTTGATCTAAAGTCACTTTTAGGGTGACGTAGTTGTGTTGTGTGTGAGATATTCCTATGGTGGTTTGGTGCGTGAGGCTGGTACACGTTCCCCCAATCGGTGTTGAGTTGTGCGTGTCGTGTGGGAGGGAACTGTTTGTCGAGGGGTGGTGAACGGTTTGTTAGTTCTCTGGTGAGGTTGTGGTTGTGATTTCTGTAGGTAACACTCTTCGTTGGAGTGAGTTGTTGTTTTGTGTAGGCTGCAGTATTTGTTTGGATGTGTTGGTGTAGGTAGGAGTGGAGGTTTAGAGGGGGGTGGAACTTGTATGGTTTGATATTGCACCTTGCATTGCGCATCCGTATGGGAGGTAGTACCATGAACTGAGCAAGGGATGGGGTGGTGTTGTACCTGCGGGTATTGTTGTTGCTGTGTTCGACACTGGGCATCGGTGTGGGAAATGGTTCCATGAACTGAGCAAGGGATAGGGTGGCGTGGTGCCTGTGTTTGCATTTGTTGTTTTTTGTATGCAGTCTCTAGTGTTGTGACTGGGTGATGAATGGTAGGAGCACCACTTAGAAGGTTGTCCTTGGTTGGTGGGAGGGGGCTGCTGTGACTGAAGGCTATTTAGTCTGGGGAGATAGTGGGGGGTGGATAAGGATACATTGCAAGCAATGATGATGTCTAGGATATAGGTATAAGCTAGAGGGTTTCTAGTGTTTAGTTCCCTTTTGGAGGCTTCCTTTGAACACTTTGGAGGGAGTTGGGAGAGATAGAAATGTTAGTAAGTTTTTTATGGTCATGACCTTTTGACCAAATTGGTCAGTGTGGATCCAAGGAGAGTTATTCTCCAGGTCCTCTCTGACTTCTTTAATTCCGTTTGCTACGAAATCCATAATGTCCGTAACGGAATGTGGTTGGACTCTAGTGTTATTGAGGAAAGTGAGAAGGAAAGTGATGTTGTTTGTTTGTTTGTTGTGAAAGACATTTAGAAGGTGGTGTTTATATTCTTGATATGTGATTCCATATGCAACTAAACTGTCTAGCATCCTTGCCTTTGAACGGCAAATGTCAGATGGGTCTATTTTCTGACGGCACAAATTTATTTTATCTGAGTCAGAGTAGTGTTTTTTTTTTTTTTTTTTTTTTTTTTTTTAGAAAAACAGGTCACATGCTGTCAAGAAGTCATTAATGGATAATCCACTATCTTGGGAAAAGGTTGGGATTTCTGTGAGGGGGGTTATAGTTTGATAGTTGTTAATTATTGTTGGTTGAGGTTGTGGGTAAGGATAATATTGTGGGTTTGGAGGAAGGTTAGGTGGTGGTTGGTACGGTGGCTGAATGGGAGGGGGGGTATTTTGTGTCGGGATATGGGGGTTGAACTGATTATGGCTTATAGGAGGTGTAGTTTGCATATTTGGCTGGATGGGAGGAATGGGTGGTTGTAGTTGTGAGGGGTGAAAGGGGTCTATTTGAGAGGGTTGGTTAAAAAATGCTAAGATATCATTCTCATAAAGAGGGATTGTAGGGGTACCTGTCTTAGGGGCGTCGTGGTCGGGGGTAAGTGGGCGGTTATGGTCTAAGGACTTTGTGGTAATGTCAACCTGTGGATTTAATTGGTGAGGATCTGGATTGTCTTTGTCTAGTTTTGAGTTGCTTGATGGGTTTTCCTCTTGAGATTTAGAGAGGATGGTTTCTAGCGCTTTTTTGAATTTGCTTCTCGTTCCTGTTGCCATGTTAGTGGTTAACTAGAGATGCATGTATTACTTAATAGTTAGGTGAGATGGGTGGTCTAGTTTAAAATAGTTAAATTATAAATATTTGGTATACAGTAACTAAGGGGTAATATGTTATGCTTAGATAAGGGAGGGGGGGTATAGGGTGTCAACGGTTATACAGTATAATGGGATTACATATGTAAAATCATAAAAATATATATATATACATATAATAATAATAAAATGTGGAAACAATTTGATATAGTAAGGAGTTAATTATTGTGATATTATACTTATAATAGAATTAACTATGGTTGTCATAAGGTTATACAGTATAACGGGATTACATATGTAAAATCATAAATATATATATATATACATATAATAATAATAAAATGTGGAAATAATATGATATAGTAAGGAGTTAATTATTGTGATATTATATTTATAATAGAATTAACTATGGTTGTCATAAGAAAAAAATTACAGCAGTAAAATAGGTTACATTTATAAAAATGTATAAGTTCTATCTAAATATAAAAGGGTAATACGTAGTGAAAGCAATTAAAGGTTATTGTATATAGAAATGTATATAGTTTAAACAAGAATTACTTAACTGGAAGAATGCATATGAATGTGATATTATGTAATAGTCAAATCTAGTAAAAGTTATTGCATATATAAATATATGTTGTTTTAAAAATTAGGCAAAATATAATTAGTGTTGAAACATATAATTATGAGAGCTACTGGTTAAATTATGAGAAAGGTATGATAACCAAAAGAAAAAGGTGTACATAAAGTTTATATATGGAGAGAAACCAAATATTTATGAATTTAATAAATGTGGAATTAATATATATTTATATATAGAGATGGTATAGAGTAAGGTTTACGTGCGTTGGGCACGTGGGTATCTGAAGGTATAATGGTTACCTTGATACCGTGAGCTGAATCGAGTGGTATGCCAATGTCCGGCAGGGGGTGGTGTTGCTGACGTTGCAATTGGAGTAGTCGAAGGCAACGTTCGGTGAAAGAGGTTGGGTGGTTGATGTGGAAAGTGGGTATGCGGTCTGGGGGGATGAGGTGGCTGTTACGCGGGTCTGTGCGCAGCCGGTGTGAATCCTCTGGGGCGGATGAATTATGCTCGCATGTTATAGAAAGGGAGACAAAGCGAGTATCAGGGATGGTTTGAATGGGTAATGTATGGTTATCATTACGGAATATATTGGAATTAAGTGGAAGAAATTTATGTTACCTTGAGATTGTTGATTTTAGTAGTGTGGAATCGGTTGTGACGATTGCCCTGGATTGTGTAGTGTGAACTAAGTTCTTGTTCGTGGGGAGCGGTTCGTTCCGTGCGGGTGGTGTTCGTACTTGATTGTAGGTGGAGAAAATGGACGGGTTTGAAGGTACACCGTAGAAGGTACACCGTAGTCTCTTCGGAGAAGATGGGTTGCGGGATAAGCTGCCACCAGTGATGTAACGGGATGGGTGTAACGGTATCGTTACATGATCTCCACCGAGCGTTACTTGTAGACACAAGATGTAACGGGGTCGTTACATCATCTCCAGAAGGAGGTTATTTGCACACACATTTTAAGTTTTGTTCTTTATTCGTCACACTTTAAAAGAAACTTAGTTGCACACTGTTACACAGTCTTAACACTAGGGCACGTCACAA
>NC_134803.1:5608397-5610897 GCF_046742065.1 Oratosquilla oratoria | reverse complement strand
AGAAAGGAGGAGGAGGAGGAGGAGGAGGAGGAGGAGGAGGAGAAGGAGCAGGAAAAGAAAGTGAAGGAGAAAGAGGAGGATAAAAATGAGAAAGTGGAGTATTGGTGGGAGGAAGAGGAGAAGGATGGCAAGGTAGAGGAGGAGGAGAATGGAAAGTGGAAAGGGGAATAGGAAGAAAAGGAGAACATGGAGGATAAACACGAGAAATGGGTGGAGAGGTAGTATAAGGAAGAGTAGTAGGAGAAGGAGGAGGAGGTGAAAGTGGAGGAGTGTGAGGAGGAGGAGAAGAAGGAGTAGGAGTAGGAGGGAAGAAGGAGTAGGTTATCACAAGCGTGAGAAAGAGGATTTTACTGTAACGAGTGATGTGTTAGTTACGAGTGATTCACTATTATTTACTACGGCGAATGCAAATGCAAAGTTTTGGACCAGCCTTTCCGTGCTCTATGAGTTAAGGTCGGAGACTCGATGAAATGAAGATTAGGATTGCAGTTACCAGTTAACATTGATCCTTCGGGGGTTAGGTTAAGTCTAAGTTCAAGTCCTTTTGTATCTCTAAACCGTATTTGGTGAGGTGACGACTTTGCATCAAGCTGGGTCTCGGATCGATTCCCGATGCCTTGGCTGGATAGATAACACTGTACAACAAATTTCAGGTTCAAAAATAAAACATAGTTCTCATGTGCATTTTATTATGAAGTTCAGTGTGCTGAATTCGAATTTAATAATAGAATTTTCACATCACGTCACATGTTCCCAATGTGCAACAGAACCGCTTTTATGCTGTAAAGGGATCCATCTATGAATAGCCTCCACTCATTTGGTTCAAAGGTCAGCTCAAGGGTAATGAATAGGCCTCTAATATCAGTACAATAAAAAAAGATGGGGAGAAATGCCTTCGTGCTGCGTAAAAATATCATTCATACATAATTACTCACTACATTCCCCCATCCCCTCTATATACAGCCATTCTCTACTCATCTCAATCTCCTACCTTCTCCCTTTCCTCCTCAACAGACACTTCTCTTTTGCTCAAAAATTTCATATCACGTCACATGTTCCCAATGTGCAACAGAACCGCTCTTATAGCTGTAAAGGGATCCATCTATGAATAGCCGCCACTCATTTGGTTCATAGGTCAGCTCAAGGGAATTGAATAGGCCTCTAATATCATTACAATAAGTCAAGTTGTTTTCCAAAGTGAAGAATTGCTGTAGATCTGCAAAACGCTTCCTAAATACCGTATTTCGAGCATCTTCATACAACAGGTTCCATTGTTGCAGACGTGAGGCCAGGAGTTCATTCTGTTGCTTAGTAAGTGTTAGATCACGAACTTGATCATTGAGTTCCGGTTGGGTGATGAGGTGTGGTTTTTTGTCAGATTCAAGCTGTGTCACATACGTTGGATCTTGAGATTCTGAATCGTCTGAGTTGTTCGTGTCATCGCTTGGTAGTTCAGAGGGCGGCTGTGCTACAGGAATATCACTTGAATGTCGAACTGGGCGAATAGCAGACTGAAGATCTGGATACATGATAGATTTCTTGCATTTCTGTTGCAACCTGCAGGGAAATAAAATAAAATGAGGCTAAAAATGGCTGTTATTGGTTGTGATCACGTGCAAAAATAGTGGAAGTAGAACATATTATGTATTTCGATATTTTTTATTGATACATTCATTGAAAATATATTAAAAAAAAACAGTAATGAATACACACTGGATACCCACCTATAATATCTGTTAAGCAGAAGTAGCAATCTGTTGAATTGTCCTTTGGCTCCCTCCAGACCATTGCTACGCAAAACACGAGGCCAGGCCCTTTGCATTTCAGCCAGGCAGAAAGGGAACTTGTACACCTGACACAACATATGTGAGGTGCCTGCCCAGTGTTTGTCCTGGTCACCCACTTTACGTCCACAGTACAGCTCATAAAGTTTCTTTACGTGTTGAGTCAACTGTCTCTTGTATTGCCTTAACAACTATCTGGCAAATTTTTACATTCTCTAGGTAGAGGATGTAAAAAGATATGCAAAGAAAAAACACTTATGTGAAAAATTATATAAATGGTAACAGCAACAAAAATATTAAATAAAAAAGTAAAAATAGGAAGTATTTATGGTAAGCAACAAAAAAGACTCATCGGTGTCTTTAGCGTAAGTAAGATGGTAGCTTGAGAGAAACAGGAGGGTCGCAGAAAGAAACGGATGTTATATTCGTGATCTACGCAAAAAATACCCCTAGAAAAATATATTCTCATTTCATTTTTCATTTTTTTCATTGTTATACGGTGTATTTAATTGATATGATGTCACTGGTGCGATTGATTCACTGGGATATATATATAAATATATATATGTATATATATATATATATATGTATATGTATATGTATACATATATATATATTTATTTATATATAATATATATACATATATATATATATATATATATAGATATATGTATATATATAGATATAGATATATATATATATATATATATATATAT
>NC_134803.1:5585897-5595897 GCF_046742065.1 Oratosquilla oratoria | reverse complement strand
TCATCTGGTCCACTGGGTCGTTTCTGTCTCACTTAAGAATTTGTGTTCCTATTCAAGGCAAGCGACTTTATTCAGCTTGAAGGGAATCCACAGGTCTAAAGCAGATTAACCCCCTTCAACAAGGCGCCATGTCTGAGTTCAGCGTTATTAATGGTCCACTGCAGGCCCCCCCTGGGGAACGATACTGACTCACTCCACAAACATGGTTCTAGATACCGATAAACGACTTTAAACCGCTGGAGGGGAAAGTTCGGCACAAATATAGGGTATTTACCCATTGACAATGATTCTGTTCTGTTTTAAACCACACCCTCTCTCGAAAACCTAAATGAAAAATATGTAGACAGTATCATTGGGTCGAAGGCGATCAAGATCATTGTTTCCTATATGTTCCCAATAGCCAGAGGGTGGAAGTACGCTAACTTTACTTCTAGACGAACTTTATGCTCCGAGTGTACACGACGTAGTGTCCCGCCTCGGGTGATCGCCCCGAAGGTGAGGATGGGACATGTTTTCTCATCCACACAAAGACTGTCAATATCAGAGATTGAATGCTGCATAGCTTGTGCGATTTACCACTGTTTTGGATCACATGTTAGACCCGTAATCGGCAGCTATTACCCTCCCAGATGAGAGCTCAAAGCTCATATATGGCCCGATTTATGGGTAATGCTGTGATTTTATACACAAAGGATCGGGGGAAGACGAGGAAAAGAAGGAGGAAAAGAATGAGGAGGAAGAGGAGGAGGAAGATGAGGAAAAGGAAAATTCGGAGGAAGATGAGGGAAAGGAGAAAAAAATATGAGGAAGAGGAAGAGGAGGAAGACATGGAGGAGGAGGAAAACCAGGAGAAGGAACACTCAGAACAGGAAGAGGAAAAAGAGAAGGAAGAAGAGGAGAAAGAGGAGTAGAAGATCCGAAGAAGAAAAAGAAACAGTAAGAAGAGAAGGAGCTGGAAGAAGAGGAGTTATAGAAGGTGGAAGAGGAGAGGGGAGCTAGATAGGTGTTGGTGTTGGTGTTGGTGATATTGATGGTTCGGCGACGCCTGTAGCGGCCTTGAGCTCGGAAAACCAGAAGATGGATGATATGGCTGCGCCTTGTCACTCATACGAGATCATTTCCTTTCTGTTGCTTGTTCCCTTCTTTTCCTTCCCCACCCCTCCTCTTTCCCTTTCTTCCCTTTCCCTCCATTTCCATCTCCTCGCCTCCCTTTCTCTTCCTCTCCTTTCTTCCCCTTCCCCCTCCCCTTCTTATTCGTTCTTTACCCTTCTCGCTGTCAAATCCTCCTTGCACAGCGTCTTCTTGATTTCACTCCCCTCCCCCTCCCCTCTCCTCCCCTCTACATCTTTCCCTTCCACATTCCTCCCTTCCCCTCCTCTTCACCCTGTTCCCCTCTCGTCCCCTCCCTCTCCCCTTATCTCCGTTCCCAACCCGTCCTCTTCGGCTCCCCCCCCCCATCTCCCCGAACATTCCACTACACTATCAGTACCAAGAATCCGCCAAAACAACAGCCTAAGAAACCAACACTTCCTTCTTCATTCGTCCCCTCCCTTCATTCATAACTCCTTCTCTTCCTCCTTCTCCTCCTCCTCTTCCTCTTATCCTTCCTCTCACTCCTCCTCCTACTCTTCTTCTTCTTCTTCCTTCTTACCTTTCCGTGTCACCATTGCCAATTACACCTTCAAGGTCATTAAAGGTGCCAACGATGAGTTCCTTGTACTGCAAGGTCGTCGGAGAGGTTCAGCATACCGTCGCTGATCTTTAAATCTTATTGTCCTCACCTCTATTTGTAGGTGCAACCCCTAGTGTCTGGAATTTGGTCTCCGGGCCCATCCCAAGATCTATTTCTATTCTTTTTGATTACCTTCACTATACATTTCCACATAAAATGAACTGACGGCCGACGATTGTTCTCGTCCTTCACTGGTGATAGAAACAATGCAATATCTTTTCCAGAGATTTATAAAACCAAAATGCGGTTGCTTGCTTCTGTGGGGCTGCAGGTTTTGTTGAAACTCGAGGTAACCATTCTTTATTCTTTTGTATGTTGCCATTAGTATTAGCACCAGCATTAACATTAGGGAGCTAGTCATCATTATCACTATTCATGGTCATCACCATGGCCAGTGGCATTATTTTGAAAACCCCATGACGTATAAAACCGACGGTGAGTGATTCTATTAACCCTTGTGAAGTGTCTAGTGCGTACATGACATTGTGGAATTACTACTCTTCAGACACCAAATACTACGAACACCGTTTATGCTAATTGGTACCGTTGGCTCAACCACCTACAAGGTACCTCCACCGCTACCCCCTTCCATCCGGTGCTGAGTCAAGAAAGCCACGATCAAAACTCAGTCCCAGTGGACCTGAGTCAGCTCGTGGTCACACACCCACTATTTACCTAGATACCATCAGCACCTCGGCAAGACCCCCACCACACACACACACACACACACACACCTTTGCTGTAAGCACAGGTATCACCAATACCGGGTTATACAAGATCCTCCCGAGTCATCACGATTCGCGCCAACTGACGTGATCTGGTATTCACCCCTACTCTTCACGATCCCTCAGACTTAGGAGTCCTGCGGTCCATTCACCATCCTCCTCCTCCCCAAGTAACAGGTCTGGGACGAACCTCCGCCCACACATTTTTTTTTTCTGCCCCCACACAAATTATTGTATTCACAATGTAATACCTACACTTAATGCTTGAAATATTAGAGGCATAGATCATCAAAACTCACTTCATTTAGAAATTATCTAAGTCTAAATAAAAATATTTTTTCTAAAAAACGCTGTGAAAGTCGGTGACAGGTGGTATTACGGTGACACTTTGTCCTAAAAATATTCTTGAAAAAGCGCTTGGGTAAGTCGGGGTCAGGTGGTATTCTTCTTCTTGTTCTTCTTCTTCTTCGCGTTCTTCTTCGCGTTCTTCTTCTTCTTCTTCTTCTTCTTCTTCTTCTTCTTCTTCTTCTTCGCGTTCTTCTTCTTCTTCTTCTTCCCGTTCTTCTTCTTCTTCTTCTTCTTCTTCTTCTTCTTCTTCTTCTTCTTCTTCTTCTTCTTCTTCTTCTTCTTCTTCTTCTTCTTCTTCTTCTTCTTTTCTTCTTCTTCTTCCTCGCGTTCTTCTTCTTCTTCTTCTTCTTCTTCTTCTTCTTCTTCTTCTTCTTCTTCTCGTTCTTCTTCTTCTTCTTCTTCGCGTTCTTCTTCTTCTTCTTCTTCTTCTTCTTCGCGTTCTTCTTCTTCTTCTTCGCGTTCTTCTTCTTCTTCTTCTTCTTCTTCTTCTTCTTCTTCTTCTTCTTCTTCTTCTTCTTCTTCTTCTTCTTCTTCTTCGCGTTCTTCTTCTTCGCGTTCTTCTTCTTCGCGTTCTTCTTCTTCTTCTTCTTCTTCTTCTTCTTCTTCTTCTTCTTCTTCTTCTTCTTCTTCTTCTTCTTCTTCTTCTTCTTCTTCTTCCTCTCGTTCTTCTTCGCGTTCTTCTTCGCGTTCTTCTTCGCGTTCTTCTTCGCATTCTTCTTCGCGTTCTTCTTCGCGTTCTTCTTCGCGTTCTTCTTCGCGTTCTTCTTCCTCGCGTTCTTCTTCCTCGCGTTCTTCTTCCTCGCGTTCTTCTTCGCGTTCTTCTTCCTCGCGTTCTTCTTCGCGTTCTTCTTCGCGTTCTTCTTCGCATTCTACTTCGTGTTCTTCTTCGCGTTCTTCTTCGCGTTCTTTTTCGCGTTCTTCTTCGCGTTCTTCTTCGCGTTCTTCTTCGTGCTGGGGATCCCGTGTTGGGGTTCCGCCCCGAGGCCGAGGCCGAAGGGGAAAACGAGGGATTAGAGCGCGGAAAGCTGCTGTTTGCGCAGCCAAGCCTCCGGCGAAGCCGAGGAGGGCGAAGCCCACGGCTTGTTTATTTAAAAAAATTCATAACATACTTCAACCCCTCTCCTAAAGACAATATCCCTCGTGTTTCAAATTATTAATCATCTACTGTAATTTTTTTTTTTTTTTTTTTTTTTTTTTTATAGGAATAACCCACAAAGGGAACCACCATCAGGCAATCCAATGACTCGCCCCCTTCTCTCCATCCCCAATAACTATACATCAACCATGATGAGTGTAAAGTACTTACATGTCCTTTTTAGTATTAAATGATACCTTATATATATATATATATATATATATATACATATATATATGTATACCGTACATATATATATTTATATGTATATATATATATATATATATATACATATATATATGTATATACATATATATACAAATTCATATATATATATATATATATATATATGATGATATGGTTTAACGTCACACACTACCACCTATCGGGAGGCTAGGACGGTGCCCCTCACAGAGGGCTTTGTAGCGTGGAATTTAATGAACCGTGCCCTTGGTTCAATTTCGCCGGTGGTAGGACTCGAACCGCCCTCACCTCAACCTTCGCCACAAGTAATGACGCCCTAACCCGCTCAGCCAGTGATTTTGAATAACTATATTTAACACAATTTTAAAACAAAACTGCCATAATATCACACAATACCCGGTCACAATCCGTAGCCAGAAACCTGGTCGCGTCCATTGACTAAAACTTTATGAACACTAATAACACAAACGACCTGAAGACGATATAACTTAGAACTTTATTAATCATTTAAACAGCCCCCCAGCCAACAGCCCTACCACCATTAGTTCTACTCAAGCTTCAAATCAATCTCAAACAAGCACAACTACAGCTCAAACCACTAACCAGCCCAGTACTTCTCAAACAACAATCCATTCTCTAAGACTCAACACATCACCCCGAGTCCCCCCACACTAGTTCATAACCATTATACTCTATCTACAACTAACCCCGATATTCCAACTTTCTAGAAAGCCGGTGGCATATCCATCTCCGACTATATCGCGGCATGCAATGCCCATTTTTTCTAACAATAACATAACCCAGGACAAACACAAAATCACAGTTCTTAATAAACATTTCGATCCTCACGACGGCTTTCATCAACTCGCCCGCCTCTTGGAATCTAAATTGGAATCCGGTCGTTCGTACGCAGAGTATTGTTCAGAACTCATAGGAAATTATCCAGCGATAAAGCAACCAACAACTTCCATTTCCTATTCAAGTTCCTAGAGTTCAAGCGTAACCCCCTCCTCCTCATTCCACTCCATTGTGGCACAGGTCGCAGAAGTGTCTAAAATAATCCGATCTTCCCTTAACAGCCCCTCCCCATGGGTCACAACAAACACCCACAGTGTAAACCTTGTCAAGGGAGAGGACTTAACGTGGCAAATTTCCTTGAGCTCGCCATGTTTTTCATGGCATTGCCCATAAGGTGTGAGAGAGAGGCCCAGAGAGTTGACATCAACATAAATGACACTTCCCCCTCTAAATACATTCTTGACATAACAGAGAAGTGCGAAATACATAGATTCAGCAATACAATCTCTTCCATAAACAGTACACCAACTCACCCAACCCCACTCCACCCCCCGTAACACAAGGGCACCTTTCAACAGCCCTCCTGGCACTATCTGGTGTGATTATCAACAGTCAAATTCCCACAATACTCACGACTACAGGCAACGCTCAAGACAAAATACAATATGTTCCATTCACAACACAACATCACACTCCGATGCCGAATGCATAGCTCAACAATCAATCAGGAACCCCCCACATATAACATACAACACAACCAACAACTGTTACAACCACTCAGGTAACGTAGGTAACAACCAGACAAGACCCCAAAGGTCATTAGGTAACCAAAGTCATACATACTGTTCCTTCCACAATTCCTATAACCATTCAGATAGAAACTGCAACCAACAAAACCAAACCACTCCCAGACCCAACCTTCAAGCTAGACCATACTCAATCCACAATACCTTCACCCACTCTGATAGCAAGTGCCGTGCTCAAGGCCCCTACCAACTAACAGCCACATTGAGTTCACGATCCATGACACAACATCAGACAACACAATCACCATCTCCCACACCACGACCGCAACCCTTCAATCAACAGCAGAGACGCCCTTCACTTTACAATAGGAACCCACAACCAAATATCCCCCCCACGCAACTCCCACACACAAAATAAACAGTCAGGGGAATGCAAAACAGCCTCCCGCAGCAGGATCCCATAACGTCACCCATAGGTGAACCTGAGGCCCTATTCTTCAAGGGCACAGTAGGAAACACCCTATGTACATTCCTAATAGACACAGGTACAAAGATGAATATATTATCACAGTCCATATGTGCACAATTAGGTGACAACTACCCTACAAACATATTATACCTTCGAGGCGCCATACTATGTGGCGCTCATCTAGACTTCACCTCAACTATAAAGATACCGATGAGTATCGGAAAAAATACTTTCCCACCCGCTACCCTTTACGTAATCAAAGATTGGACCCTCGAATGTGATGGTATACTAGGACTAGAGTTCCCAGCCAATCATAACATTTTAAAGGTCACCAACTCTGCTAAGCTCAAGTTAGGTAACATTGAGATTCCTTCCTCCCCTAACCAGGCGCTTTTAGGCGTCCTGGTAGGCACACTCAGCACTCACCCCCACGCTTTGCATCACTCCACCCGAGTTTCACAATATCCTGCCTGGGACCAGGTTTGTCTGCCTCAGCATCTGCTGACATCAACACCTCACAAGATGCTGTCGTAAACCCCTGGGTCAGCATCACGCAATGCCACCTTTCATGCGACACCCTTCCCCATCTCCACAGGAAAACCCAGTAAGACAAACCCAACCCACCCCTTCCCCCCCTTCCTCAACACACGGATTCTCACCAACACCAAAGTGACGATCTTACCTGGCGAGAGCAGAGTCATCACCACAACCATACCTGGTGCACTTCCAGACCAAGACATAATAGTTTCCCCAGACACATGTAGGAGAAAGAATCTCCATATGCCTGTTGTATGGGATAGAGTTAGGGAAGGTAAACTAGCACTAATTTTGCTGGAGAACACCTCACATACCCCAGTTAAACTGAAGAAACACACACAGGTAGGTATGGTTCAAATATACATAAATCCCATTAAGGAAGCACTTCCCACACCTATCAACACTATCATCACCATGACAACCCCCTCCCTCAATTCCTTTTGAGGACATCCCGGTTGTAGACTTCCAAGAAGCTAAAAAGAAACTTAAGAATCTCCTTCAATACCATCGAAAGGCGATCATCTTAGATGGTGAACCATTGGAAAAACCTCATTGGTGGAACACGCCATCAACACCCCTACCAATACAAGCCCCGTGTACATACCAGCATACAGGATCCCTCACAGCAGGAGGAAATTTTTTTCAGACCAAATAGATAGAACAAGATGTCATACGACACTCCCACTCCCCGTGGAACTCACCCTTATACCTTGTCCCAAAAAAGGACAATACTTACAGGCCGGTCATAGATTTCCGTAACGTGAAAAAACACGATAAATGATGCAATGCCAGTGCCAATCGTGGTCGACATTTTACAACATTGGGGAATAAGAACAAGGCCTTTTCAACATTTGACCTAAAATCTGACTTCTGGCAGATTGAAATGTCACCACCCTTAAAACACCACACAGCATTTAATACTGAAAAAGGTCATTTCAAATTCAATCGAATGCCCTTCAGGATAAGAAATACCCCTAGTACACTACAACACCTGATGAATAGCCTTTTTAAAGATAAACTAGGCAAATCCCTTTTTGTCTACTTAGACAACCTAATAATAATTTCCCCTACAGGAGAAGACCACCTTGACACCCTTCAGTACGTCCTACGCACCATCAGCAATGCTGGCCTCAAAATCAATTGACCAAATGTAAATTCCTTGAAAAGAAAATTATCTTCCTTGGCCATACAGTGGGCAAAGAAGAAATCCACACAAACTCAAATAAGATCAGAACCAATGCTGAATTCCCCAACTCAAAGAACGTGGACCGTATCCGTTTTTTTTTTTTTTTTTTTTTTTTTTTTTTTTTTCTTTTTTTTTTTTTTTTTTTTTTTTTTTTGCACGGCAGCATATTACAGACATTTTGTGAAAGGTTTTGCTGAAATAACTGCCCTACTTACTAAATTCACACGTAACAACGTACCTTTCAAATGAGACTCTGAGGAAGAAGAATGTTTCCAGAATATATATGTATATATATATATATATATATATATATATATATATATATATATATATATATATATATATATATATATATATATTGGAAAACTGTAAACACCAGACTCAATTGAAGGGTTTATTTTTTTCCAACGTTTCGATTCCCGTCCAGGAATCGTCTTCAGGGGGTATAATGGTTACAAGATTGTGAACTCCTTATGAATCGCCGAAATGGTAAACCTGGGAGAGGTTCACCCTCTCAATCACATGTACAAAGCATACCTCATTACAATAATAAATACATTACAATAGAAATGATATAGTGGTACCAATTAGAATAAGATAAAATACAAATAAAAAGTTACATGGCTGTGAACATAAAACAAGCAAAGCAAAAGTATCAATACGTGACACTACCAAAAAACAACAGACCATAGGACAGAGATGTAAATGGAAGTGGACCAAATGTCTGCAATGAAGTGTCAAGAACAAACGACTAAATTACAATCAAACAAAATACACTATAATAACACAAATAAGATGAGTTACATGGCTGTGAACAGCCATGTAACTTATCTTATTTGTATTTTTGTAGTGTATATATATATATATATATATATATATATATATATATACAGTATAATATATACATATATATATACATATATATATATATATATATATATATATATATATATATATATATATGCAGGGCACCTATTCTCGCATTCCCTGATTTCACAAAGGAATTATTTCTGTTCAAGGACGCATCCTCTCTTAGAGTTAGCGCCGTGCTTTAGCAAGTAGATTCAATAGGCAAACATAGAGCGATTGCATACGCATGACGCGTATTGAACCCTGCAGAGCGAAACTGCTCCACCACCCACTTGGAAGTCCTAGCAGTCGTCTGGGCTTTGAAACATTTCCGAGAGCTCCTCCTAGAACACAAGATCACGGTTATGACAGGCCATCAACCACTGACAGAGTTTTTCAATGGAAAAACCCCGCATGGTAAGATTGCTAGATAGCATACAACTATTTTGGGGTTCAACCTAGAGATTGCTTACATAATAGGCAAAGCCAATGTTGTGGCAGACGCACTTAGCAGAAACCCCTTGACTTCAACAGTACCAACCACCTACTGTACTTCCCCACAGGAACTTCGAAAGGAACAGAGAAATTAACCAATTTGGCCACAGGTAATACTCTCCCTAGAAACGGGAGTCACACTTCGAAGAAAGCCCCCTGTCCTCCTCCAGGAATTGCATCTGAATGATGGGGTTCTTAGGAGAGGCACTACTGGAACATCCCAAACAGTGATCCCAAACTCCCTGACTCCTAGAGTCCTTTCGATGGTCCACGATTGCCCCATTGCAGGACATCCCGGGAGAGACAAATGTTTGGCAAACACCAGGCGTGTTTATTTCTGGCCTAAGATGCGCACCGACATCACTCGTCACATAGAACATTGCACTACCTGTACCCAACTTCGTGGAACTGACCCCAGACCACTCCAGATTAGGGAGGTACCGATCCCCTCAGAACCTTGGTACACTATGGGTATTGATCTGTTGAAGTTACCTCCAAGCCGTCAAGGTTCCCACCATGTCTTGGCCGAGGTAGACTACTCCAAATACACGATCTTAGTACCTCTACCAGATAAATCGGCACAAACAGTGGCCCAAGCCTTAGTAAACAACATTTTTTGTAATATCTCCCACAGTGCCTCCTTGTTTATCCTATTATAAGCCTTTTCCAAATCCATAGAAGCCCCAAAAAAAGCATTCTTACATATCTGTCTTACCACAAAGATCTGATCTACGCAACCCCTACCTGTCTTAAACCTACACTATTCCTCACCAATT
>NC_134803.1:5578397-5580897 GCF_046742065.1 Oratosquilla oratoria | reverse complement strand
TGCGCTTGTGGCAGGGTCAGAGGAGGGATTGAGGAAGCTGGTGGCAGAGTTTGGGAGAGTATGTGATAGAAGAAAGCTAAAGATAAATGTGGGTAAAAGTAAGGTGATGAGATGTACAAGGGGTGAAAGTGGCAGTAGACTGGAAGTGAACATTAAGGGAGAGCGACTGGAGGAAGTGGATAGTTTTAGATACTTGGGTGCAAGTGTAGCAGGAAAAGGTGGAGTGAAGGTGGAGGTAGAATGTAGATTGAGAGAAGCGAGTAAATGCCTTGGTGGTTTAAAGAGTGTAATGAGGAATTAGACATTTGGGAATGGATGCGAAGAGGAGACTGTATGAAGGAGTGATTGTGCCAACAGCACTGTATGGGGCAGAAACATGGAACATAAGAGAAGAAGAGAGAAGGAGTTTGAATGTGTTTGAGATGAGGTGTCTGAGAAGTATGGTGGGGGTTACTAGGCTGGATAGAGTGAGAAATGAGGAGGTGAGGAGGAGAACAGGGGTGAAAAAGGATTTGGGAGATAGGGTTGATGAAAGAATATTAGGATGGTTTGGACACATGGAAAGAATGAGTGAAGAAAGACTAGTAAAAGAGGTATGGAAGGCAGATGTGGAGGAGTGAACATGAGGGGACGTCCTAGGATGAGATGGATGGATAGGGTGACGGGGGCTTTGGGGAAGAGGGGAATGTCTGTTGAGGAAGGAAGGGAGAGGACGGAAGACAGAGGTGAGTGGAGAATGGTTATATATGGATGATGTTGTGACTGCATGAGGAGGAATGGGCGGGGGGGTGGGGGGGGTGGGGTAGTAGTATCTGTGAGTAAATTTGACGCAGCCCGAAGGGATTGCTCCCCGTCCTCGCCTTATATGCAAAGGGGGACGGAGAGGGGGGGTCGCCGATTAAATGAAGCGACCTTGCTGTGGATGTACTGTGTCTTGCGACACTGCTTCTGACCCAGGGCGGTGGGCAGGGTGCAGGGATGACCCGTCATCCAGGAGGTGCTCAGATGAGAGGAAGGGTGGGAGGGTTTGTGGAGTGTATTTAGGGATGAAATGGGTGGGAGTGTTTTTATGCCTTTCCCTTTTTGGCTACCTCCCTTGGAAGGGGGAAAAAGCTTTGGTATATGTATGTATGTATGTATCTTTTTCAACCACATTTCACTTTTAATTCCGTACCATCGCAAACGAGACTGTGTGTGTGTGTGTGTGTGTGTGTGTGTGTGTGTGTGTGTGTGTGTGTGTGTGTGTGTGTGTGTGTGTGTGTGTGTGTGTGTGTGTGTGTGTGTGTGTGTGTGTGTGTGTGTGTGTGTGTGTGTGTGTGTGTGTGTGTGTGTGTGTGTGTGTGTGTGTGTGTACGCGCGCATTTGTATGTATGTGTGCGTGTGTGTGCATGTGTGTGTATGTGTATGTGTTTGAGTGAAAGAGATAGAGAAAGGAGGTCTAATTATTTATGACAATCATGAAAACTGCCGAGTCCCCTTTTGACGTACAAACAAAAACATAATCCCTTTACCAAGAATCGCTGGAATCAGCCGAGAAACATTGAATAAAAGCATGAATTCAAAGCATACACTCATTGTTTGCAAAATGGAAGGTGATGCCGTACCCACGGAAATCGCGAGAGTGCCGCCTGGGTTTAACACACACACACACACACACACACACACACACACACACACACACACACACACACACACACACACACACATATTTAAGAGCAAACTAGACACTGCGAGATACAAAGACGGGACACCCCAACCATAGCTCCCCTTCCTGTTAGATACAACTAGGTAAATACTAGGTAAATACACAAGTACACACACACACACACACACACACACACACACACACACACACACACACACACACACACACACACACACACATACACGACTCGGTGGCGCGGTTGATAGAGTCCCTGACTGTCACTACGGCGGTCCGGGTTCGAATCCTGCCCAAGGCTGAAATAATTTCACTATCGCTGCGCTTTGAGTCGTTACTCCGACTGTCGTGGGCGGGGAGTTGGGGGTGTGTATGCGTGTAAGGTCATAGCATTACCCATAGATCGGTCATACGAGCTCTGAGCTCTCTTCCGGGAGGGAAATAGCTGTCGATCACGAGTCCAGCACGTGATCCAAAGACCAAGGTGAAAGAATACACATAGACACATTGTGCGTCAGGTCACAGCATTACCCATAGATCGGTCATACATGAGCTCTGAGTTCTCATCCGGTAAGGTAGTAGCTGTCGATCACTAGTCCAACACGTGATCCAAGACCATGTTGAATTACACACTCATAACTGGGAACAATCAATGTGAACAGCACCTGGAGCAGCCACTAAGAGTACCTTTCTCCTTCTCCGAGACACACTGTATGACCAATTGTCCCAGATATCTCTTGAAGTACTACAAGGGGTCTTTAATCCAAAATGACTGGACTGTAGTTTACCAGTGCTTCTAGTTCTATGGACAATCGCGCTCTTAAAATGATTGGGAAAATG
>NC_134803.1:5553397-5568397 GCF_046742065.1 Oratosquilla oratoria | reverse complement strand
TAAACTGCTACAAATAGTACACTGGCTACTTCTCGTAGTTCTAGCAGCGGCCAATATATTGCATCTTTGATCACTGTACCCCATCACACCCCAAGGAGCGTTACACATATTGCAAAACATCCTAGACGGGGCACACGCGTGGAAGCAACAGTGGCGCATTAAGACCAGCGCGTCTAAATGCAAAGCTGTATACTTCTGCTGCAAGCAAACCAACAGAACGATCACGAGCACTCCTCTTAAAATAAACAACACAAACGTCCCACTGAAAGACCAAGCCTGTGTACCGGGTAACACACTGGATGGTGGCCTTGTCTTGACCCTACATTTCCACAGACAGGAAGCGAGGGCTAAGGCTGTGTTGGGAAGGCTAAAACACTTCAAAACTGCAACACTGTCCACCAAATGTCGATTGTACCTAGCCCTAGTCAGACCTATTTTGTGCCAGTCCCCGGGATTGAGCCAGCTGACATGTCCCACTAACAACTACGACCATCAGAAGGTTCTGAATGCCACAGTCATGTTCATCACGGGGTCGCGAGGAAGCAACTTTAGAACCGCTGAGTCCGTACACCGAGATGCCAACACTCAACCAACACAAACACAAACTTCACATGAAACACCTAGAAAGAATGCACGCCAAACACAAACACCTGATACGACACATCACACCTAGGCCACACAGTACAGACTACTTACAAAGGATTACAAAGGCGGAGCATGCCGACAGGATACCTTTCGCTCCATAACTAGGTCGGATGCGAAAAAAAAAATAAACGAATAAACAAACAAATAAATAAATAATATAATACTATAAACAATAATAAATTAAATTAGTAAATAAGTGCATGGGTATAGTTAAATAATAAACGAACAGGTAGAAAGTAAATAATATTATACTGACATATAACTAATAATAAATGTGAATCAAGCAAATAATAAACAGACAAATGATAACAAAACAAATAAACAAATATCATAAAATAAATGACAGTCATTACAGCATCTTGCTTAGGCGTTTATCTAAATGATTCTTAAAGCTTCGAACTGAACTACATTGCATTGCCTCTGGAGGAACTTTGTTCCATTTAACTACACGGTTGGCAAAGTTGTTTCTACCCACTTCTAAATTAAATCTATTTCCCGACAGTTTGAGACCATTGATTCTTGTCTGATTCCTATTCAGTGTAAAAATGTTGTCACTTTTGAGGTTATCAATTCCCTTTAGAATCTTAAAGGCCTGTATCAAGTCACTTCTGAGCCTACGCTTTCTTAGGGAAAACAGATTCATATGTTTTAGTCGATTTTCGTATGATTTATTTTTGATATTTGGAATCAGTTTTGTGGCTCGCCGTTGTACATTTTCTAATCTGTCAACGTCTTTTATGAGATTCGGTGACCATGTGAAAACAGCATATTCCGAATGTGGATGAACTAAGTTGGATTAGTGATTGGTTGAATGATCGAAAACAGAGTTGTTTTAAATTAAAAAACTTCTAGATGGAATTTTTTTATAATTGGAGTTCCTCAGGGTTCCGCTCTTGGGTCACTTCTATTCATAGTATACATAAATGATATAGACCATGGACTAAAATCAACTGTTTCCAAATTTGCTGATGATACAAAACTGTGCGGAATGGCAAACCAATTAGATATTCAAGAAGATTTAGATAAATTACAGCAATGGTCTGAAAAGTGGCTAATGAAATTTAACACAAGTAAATGCAAGGTAATGCACATATGTAAAAATAACAGTAAGTACGATTACAAGTTATTTGGAAATTCGTTAACAAAAGTGAATAGTGAAAAAGATCTCGGCGTAATTCTCAGTAATGATCTCAAATCATCCAAGCAGTGTATTTCAGCCTCTGAGAGAGCAAATAAGATTATAGGTCTGATTGCGCGATCTTTTGAATTCAAAAGTCTATCACTCATTAACAAGCTATATAAATCGTTAGTTCGTCCACATTTGGAATGTGCTGTTTCTGTATGGTCACAGAATCTCATTACAGACATTGATAGACTGGAAAAAGTACAACGGCGAGCCACAAAACTGATTCCAAATATCAAAAATAAATCATACGAAAATCGACTAAAACATATGAATCTGTTTTCCCTGAAAAAGCGTAGACTCAGAGGTGACTTGATACAGGATTTTGCTCGGAGAGGCCTTTACCTCAAAGACATCACTTAAAAGATGAAGAGCTACCTTGAATGTCACGTCAGTTAACTTATTGCGACAATGATTAACCACGAGATCATTTGATCTGTCTTTTTCAAAATATGTAATCAGTTCTTCATAGTTTCTTATAATTGCGCAAAATGTCTGGAGAGCCACTGTACTTCACTGAGGGGTCTGAAGGCAATAAATTAATTTTCAGATGCCTTAACAATTTCTTTAAATTCAGCTTTTTTCACTGTGGAACGAGAAAAGATTGTATAAACTGTTCTCATTAATGCATCAATACATTTCATTAGCTTGATTTCCTTCCATGTACCAGAGATCCCTAGATCCTCACGGTGAGCCACATAGTGTTGCATCTCTGAGGCTCCATCAGAAGTCAACATCACCATTTTTCGGAGATGAAGTTTCTTTTCTTGATAAAAGATTTTTAATAGCTAACACAATTGAGGAGGCATCACAAGCCTACAAATGAATTATTCCACCAAAATATGTTTTATATTCATTACAATTTTTGGGCCTAAACTTGAAATAAACATTTGTCAACAGTTATATCAGTTCTTTCATCAATGGTTAAGGTGTGAAAAATTGCAGATTCAATTTGCCTAAGCATGTCATTTTCAACAATTAAATTTATTCTTTCCAGAAATTTAAACGCATAATTTTTGCTTCACCAGCTGTCTAGAAGTTCAACATACTTTTCCATATGTTCATTGATATGCTGAATTGAAAGTAACGAGTTCTGCATCTTAACAGCAAATAAGACAATGTCAATAAGAACTTTAGTTTCCTCTGGATTCGACCTTTTTTGCTCTCCGTCACCTGAACTTTCCAATAGCATAGCCAGTTCTCATGTAGTTGGCAATGAACAATTTTGTTCACTAAGTTCGTGTACACCATTTAGATGTATTTTACTTGACAAATGGCGCTTCAAAAAGTCCAGCATCCAAGTGGTCTCCAACTTCTTTCCATCAGAAAAATCAGAAATCTTTGCATCGCGACAATAAATACAAACAACTCCAGTTGAAGCACCGTAAGTAAATATTTCATGCAGCTAAATGATTATCAACCTAATGAGCTTCTGGCGTAGTGATCAGTTTTCATTATTTCATCTAGCCATTCTCTTTTAAAGTTGCTAGCATTTTTTTTTTTTTTTTTTTTTTGTGCTTCACACCCTTTGTTTTATTAAAATATGACTTGGGTAAAAAAAAAATTGAAATTTTGATAGTTAAAGAATGATTTTCAGTTATTTTGCAAATTTACAAATCTTCACTAATTAGCAAACAACTTGGCAATTCAGCAGCTAAACCAACACTAAACGCCGCACCTGGCTGGATTGTGAAATCGTTTATAAACATTTTCAAACTATTTCTACACTCCAACCAGTCGGCAAAGTCATTTCTTTGCAATGGAAGCACTAGAGTTAGAAAAAAAAGAGCAATTATTGGTTTAACGGATGGCAAGTTACCATATTTTTAGAGAATCTATAAGTTGATGTTTGGGTAGAACTTCTTTAATGAATGGATTTTAATATCATTTGAAAACCTTGTGTCCGCACATTTTTATATGCGCTACCTGTAAAACATATGTGCACGCACATGCGCACAGCTTAGAGAAAACGTTGCTTATGTATTCATGGACACCTCCAAGTACCTGGTTAAAGTAGATAACATCCGCACTAACACGACAAAATTCAAGAACCGACAGAATATATATATTTATATATATATATATATATATATATATATATGTATGTATATACATATAGATACATATGTATATATATATATATATATATATATGAGTAATTCGCTAGTGAACAGCGACATCAATCAGATCATTTTTATGACCGTTGCGCAGAGGATTCGAACCTACTGCTCTGGCGCCAAGAGGCTCCCAAGTCAGTGCCTTAGACCGCTCAGCTATCGATGGTTTAAAACTCTTCCAACTCGAAGCGCTACTGGCTTCCGAGATTAGGAAAGACCACTCTCTGCGGCCCAAATTCCTATTTTCACAGAAGAGCCAACCACACTCGTAGCAGGGGGTAAGGACCGGAACAAATCCCTTTCACGCTATCGTCATTGTAACCATATGAGTAATTCGCTAGTGAACAGTGACATCAAACCTCCGCGCAACGGTCATAAAAATTATCTGATATATATATATATATATATATCATAATATATATATATATATATATATATAATTATATTTATCATTATATATATATCATAATATATATATATATATATATATATATATATATGCGGAAAAACCACCAAGGTTTTTCCGCATATTTAGAATCACGAGTTTATGTGATTTCTCTTGTGTGTGTGTGTGTGTGTGTGTGTGTGTGTGTGTGTGTGTGTGTGTGTGTGTGTGTGTGTGTGTGTGTGTGTGTGTGTACACACACACACACATATATTTATGTATATATATATGTATATATATACATATATATATATACATATCATAATACACATATATATACATATGTATATATATATATATACAGTATATATATATATGTATATACTGTATATATACATATATACATATATATATATGTGTGTGTGTGTGTGTGTGTGTGTGTGTGTGTGTGTGTGTGTGTGTGTGTGTGTGTGTGTGTGTGTGTGTGTGTGTGTGTGTGTGTGTACATACATATTTTGCTCGAAACCACGAGGAAATCAAAGATCGGAATACTGAACGTTTTCGTCTATTGAAGACATTTTCAAAGTACATAGTATCACAACAAAGTACAGCTTAAATACAATAGTGTAGAGACAGGAGAGGTCACTCAACATAAATACATAAGGATCGTTTTACAAATAAACAAAAATAGAAATGATAAAAATAAAAATTAGTAACAAGAATAAATGAATAAAATAGATGACAATTGACACAGGTGATAAAAGGACACACAAGATTGCTAAGGCGGAGCTTTGGGACATTGTCCTATAATTTGATTGATGACAAAATTATTTAGTTTGAAAAGACCAGCGCAAAAATTGAGATTATCATTAAAAGTCACTCAACATAAATACAAAAGGATTGTTTTACAAATAAACAAAAACAAAAATGATAAAAATGAAAATTAACAAGAATAAATGAATAAAATAGATGACAATTGACACAGGTGATAATAGGTCACACAAGATTGCTAAGGTGGAGCTTTGGGACAAGTTTCAATACAATCAAAGAATTTCTTATCAAGAATTCGCCTGATAATTCGGCGGGTTATGTCTACATTATCCCTTGGAAGAGTTGCAATTCTTGTTACATTGGTCAGACTGGCAAGGAATTGAAATCTAGGTTGAACCAGCACAAGTATAGTGTCCGTACTGGCCAATCTTCAAATGGGATTTTTGCCCATATTAGAGACTACAACCATTGCATTGATTGGGACAATTCCCAAAAAAAATTTTCATGTAATTCTTAATTGGTAAGGAATATAATCGAATCGTGTCTCATTAAAAAAACTTTTAATGATAATCTTAATTTAAGCACTGGCCTTTTCAAACTAGATAATTTTGTCATCAATTAAATTGTAGGACAATGTCCCAAAGCTCCGCCTTAGCAATCTTATGTGACCTTTTATCACCTGTGTCAATTGTCATCTATTTTATTAATTTATTCTTGTTAATAATTTTCATTTTTATCATTTTTGTTTTTGTTTATTTGTAAAACAATTCTTATGTATTTATGTTGAGTGACTTTAAATGATAATTTCAATTTAAGCAATGGTCTTTTCAAACTGGATAATTTTGTCATCAATCAAATTATAGGACAATGTCCCAAAGCTCCGCCTTAGCAATCTTGTGTGTCCTTTTATCACCTGTGTCAATTGTCATCTATTTTATTCATTTATTCTTGTTACTAATTTTTATTTTTATCATTTCTATTTTTGTTTATTTGTAAAACGATCCTTATGTATTTATGTTGAGTGACCTCTCCTGTCTCTACACTATTGTATTTAAGCTGTACTTTGTTGTGATACTATGTACTTTGAAAATGTCTTCAATAGACGAAAACGTTCAGTATTCCGATCTTTTATTTCCTCGTGGCTTTAAGCAAAATATCTTTATTCACGAGTTTTATGTGATTGCTGTTGATATATATATATATATATATATATATATATATGCATGTTTATATATATATATATAGTATATATACTGTATGTATGTATATATATATACATATATATATACATTATATATATATATATATATATATATATATATATATATATATATATATTTACAAAGGATTACAAAAGCGGAGCATTCCGACAGGAGACCTTTTGGTCCATATCTAGGTTGGATGCGAAAAAATCGTAATAATAATAGTAAATGAATAAATAAAAACTAATAATGTAAATAACAAATAATAAGTAAAATTTGCTACCTATTTAGGCATTGTACCATACTTAATCATTGTTTTGTTCTTATAAATAATCATGGCAAAATGTGATTATGATCATAATCTAATCATAATCATGCACAAAAAGAAAAAAAAATAATAAAATGATCAAGAACAGCAAAACTCAAGTAATCATAATCAAATTATAATCAGAAAAATAAAAATAAAAAACAAGTAATCATAATTTAATCATAATCAAAAAAGTATTCCAGACCATAATCAAAATCAACTCCTAATAATTTTTCGTAATCATGCCCATGTCTCTCCATAAAGGAGGAGGAGGAGGAGGAGGGGAAGGAGGGAAGGAGGAGGAGGAGGAGGAGGAGGGAAGGAGGAGGAGGAGAGGAAGAAGAAGAAGAAGAAGAAGAAGAAGAAGAAGAAAATCCTTACCTTTTCCTAAAGCTTTCTCACATATCTGCTTTACCACAAAAATCTGATCTATGCAACCCCTATCTTTCTTAAATCCACACTGTTCCACACCAATTACTTCCTCTCCTAATCCACGTAATCAAAAACCTCCTATAGGCCTCCCCAATTACTCTTAAACTGATCCCTCTGGAACTACTATACTCACATTTGTCCCCTTTTCCCTTGTAAAGTGGAATTATATAGGCATGTTCTCTGGCACTCTATCCTCCCTTAGACACACATTAAATAGCCTCACCAGTCAATCCACTATTACTGTACCTCCCTTCTTTAGACTCCACATGACACCCATCTAATCCACGAGCCTTACAAATTTCCGAGCTACTTGCACCTCATCTTTTCTTGTTTTTCCTCAATTTTCCTCTCCCATCACCGGCATTTTCTTAACGCCTACCACATCTAATCCATGAGCCTTACAAATTTCCGAGCTACTTGCACCTCATCTTTTCTTGTTTCTCCTCAGTTTTCCTCTCCTATCACCGCCATTTTCTTAGCACCTACCACAGCTACCACCAATCCCTCCCTATCCTCCTCCACATTCAACAGCTCTCTAAAATACTCTGCCCTTCTTCCCCTTACCGTCTCCCCTTCTGTCAAGATATGTCCATTAGCACCTCGTACCTTTTCTTATCTACTTGACTCACCTCCCCTTCCTCTTGATTTCCTTCCAAAACATCTTTTTATTGGTTTCAAAAATTTCTATCATATTTCTCCCCCTATTTTACGTCTGCTCTCCTTTATACTATATTTTGCTTCTCTCATTTATAATTCTCATGTTTTTCTCTCATCCTACTTCATAACCAGTCCGTGAATGTTTGCTTCTTATCTTCTACTTTATTTTTCACTTATTCATTCCACCACTCACTACCCTTCCTTCTATTCCCTCCCGTCCTTCTTGTTCCACATACAATCTTTCCACACCGTGTCACTTCCTCCTTGAAACAACCCCATTCCTCTTCCACACCAACTTCCACTCTATCCTTCACCACCTCCCACATTTCTCCCAGCTTCTCCTTGTACTCCTGCTCATTTTTCTTCTTATCTAAACTTTTTGCTCTAAACATCTCCCTACCATTTGTACTTTTCCTCTTTCTCCATCTATTCTCTACACTCAACTTCCCTTCCACCAAATATATATATATATATATATATATATATATATATATATATATATATATATATATATATATGTATGTATATGTATATGTATATCTTGATGGCCTAGTTGGAATGTCACTGTCGCACTTGTCATGAGGATACCCGGTTCGAGTCCTGGGTAGTACCACATTCCAATTTCAAGCATGCTGGCCTTTGATGTCTTAGAATTAAAGTGTATTGTGGTTGTTAATATATATATATATATATATATATATATATATATATATATATATATATATATATATCAGTAAGAAGCGACAAATTTAAAGATAGGGTGTAAAACAGAAGTGAGGGAGGTAGGGAGTGATGAAGCGAAGAAGAGAGAGAGAGACGTCGTATAAGCGCTAATGATCTCCCCGGTGGGCCACGAGACTGACGAACTGCAAGAAGTGTAGACGTCGGGAACTATATGAAGGTTAAGAGGAGGCGTCCGAGGAGATGTTTGAGGAGGAAAAGGATTAGGGAGGAAGGGGGAGAAGAAATGTGAGGATGGTGGGAGGAGGAGGAGGTGGTGGGAAACAGGGTGTTGCCTCTCGGCATGTAAGGGAAGTCTCAGAAGGAGATGGGGGGTGGGAGGAATGGTGTCAAGGATAAGCTCCCAGTATCACGTATTAAGACGTCAACAACAACATTAAAACGAACAAGGTGAAGATGAAGAGGAAGACGACAAGGTAAAGATAAGAAGACAAGGAAGGCAATTATGTTAATGATGATGGTGATGATGATGAAGATAATGATAATGATGACGATGATGATGATGATGATGATGATGATGATGATGATGATGATGATGATGATGATGATGATGATGATGATGATGATGATGATGATGATGATGATGATGGTGGTGATGATGATGATGGTGATGATGATGATGATGATGATGATGATGATGATGATGATGATGATGATGATGATGATGATGATGATGATGATGATGATGATGATGATGATGATGATGATGATGATGATGGTGGTGGTGGTGGTGGTGGTGATGATGATGATGATGATGATGATGATGATGATGATGATGATGATGATGATGATGATGATGATGATGATGATGATGATGATGATGACGACGACGACGACGATGGTGATGATGATGATGATGATGATGATGATGATGATGATGATGATGATGATGATGATGATGATGATGATGATGATGATGATGATGATGATGATGATGATGATGATGATGATGATGACGACGACGAAAGTGTACCTGCATGTATTTCACATTTGTCAAAAACTGAGATAATTCAACCGATTTTTTTTTTTTCTTAAATTTGGTCAAATAGTTGAAACTTTTGTCTTGTTTGGGAAAAATAGATCATGTGAACCTCCTATGTTACTATGAGAAACCTAGTTTACCAGAGTATTTTTGTAATGACAATTTTTCATCACAGACACATTTCTAATAAGGGAAGCTTCACAAAAAATAATCAACTTTTCGTGGAACACAAAAAAGGGAGAGTGACAAGAGTGACAAAGGTAAAGATTCCTATTAGTGATATTGCAACTTTTAAGTTTATTATTAGAAATTGTACTTTCCTTTAGGTTGTCTAGAGAAAGGATGTAATGAAGTGGATCTACAACTGGTATGTCAGCTTCAAAAAGTGAATTATTTACCTTCACTGGGAAAGGTATCGGCCTTTTCAAATTAAATCTAAAATCAGAAGAGAAAGGAACTTCTGTTATCACTGAAGAAAAATTTAAGTATGCAGTTAGCAAAGGGTAATAGAACGCTACATTTACTTCATCAAAGGTTTAAAATTCCAATCCTTCTTAACTGATTTAATTATTGACGAGTTAAACACCATATGAGGACAGAGCCTTTATTTGTACGACGTACGTTTCGCTTATTACAGCTTTTTCAAGTACTTGAAAAAAGCTGTAATAAGCGAAACGTCGTACAAATAAAGGCTCCGTCCTCATATGGTGTTTAACTCGTCAATCTTGTCGGCAACTGCCACTTTCATGAAAAATTATTTAATTATCCTAAGTTGAGGTATTGGGAGAAGAGAGAATGTGACTTGACCAGAATTTGCTAACACTAAATCTTGCACAAAGGATTCCAACTAAGATCGCATCTCAGTTATTTTCAAGTGCATCGTATCAAATAGTAATAAAATAAGTTGGGAGTTCTGTTGTTCAAATTGTTTTATACTGAGTTTCTCTAAATTATCTGTAATCTCAGAGATCAAATTCTCAATGTTTTTTACACATGTTTCTAAATTATCAAATTCTGCTACTTTCTCATTCAATCTTTTCATAGAAATCCTTAAGTCAGCAAAGATGGCAAAATTGGAGGTTGCTAATCCAGCAAGAGCTCCTAAAGCTACAACAATCACAATTCTCTTTCATCTGCCATTTCTTTTGAAATTTGAATTCATAAGATCAATTTTACTTTCTCACTTACTTCCAAATTTCCTCTGAACTTTATTTTAAATAACCTACATAATTCTTCCAAGATTTTGATATTAAAATCAGTACCATTGTCTGACAATAAGATCTTAGGAGTAGAGAAATTACAGATTATCTGATCATAGATTACTGAAGTAGTTGTTTCAGCTCTCTTATTTGGTGTGGGTTGTAAAATACAAGATCTTTAAAATTAATCAATGACAACAAATACATATTTATATCCATTTTCAGACATAGGTAACTTCAGTGTACCTATGTGAACTCTTTCCCAAGGTTTCTGCGGGATGGGATATGAAAGCATAGGAGCAGGTTTAGGTGCATTTTATTTTATCTCAGATTAGTGTTCGAGTCCTACTGCGGTTTCAGGAGAAAAATAGTTGAATCAGCATTAATTGAGGAATGTCCCAACATTAATATAACTAAAGGGCAATGGACTCCTGACATTATTTCACGCGCGGCAGTGAGTAGGCTGGTACGGAGCTTACAACCCCCCTCACCTCCTCCTCACCCTCCTCCGCCACCCCATTTTACCCCACGCCTGAGTAATGCCATCTGTCCACATTCCCTCTCTTTTCTGTAGCTTATAAGTCCCCTCTGTCCTCTGTCTTATGTACTTTCCTAAAGAGGGCTACAGCTGATAGCCGAAATATAGGCATCTTCTTTATTCGAAGTTTATTTTCTCCGACTGTGGGTTTCCTGTGTGTCTTTACAAATGTGCTACTACATTTCTGTTTTGATATATGTGTGTGTGTGTGTGTGTGTGTGTGTGTGTGTGTGTGTGTGTGTGTGTGTGTGTGTGTGTGTGTGTGTGTGTGTGTGTGTGTGTGTGTGTGTGTGTGTGTGTGTGTGTGTGTGTGTGTGTGTGTGTGTGTGTGTGTGTGTGTGTGTGTGTGTGTGCGCGTCGGAAAATGCTCAAAATAATTTTTATAGAATTAAAGGATAGCAAATAAAACATAAAAAAGATATTCAAAGAGGTGACTACAAAATAATCAGACAAAAAAAAAAGGGAAAATATTCGAAGAAATATCTTAAGCAGACGCAAGCACAACTTTATACGTACTCGGAGGCAAGACAATGCAATCTTGCACAATATACCCATTGCTAAAACCTGTGCTCAAGGGAATAATGCCCTTACAATTTCAAATACAATTGTGTCACTTAAAGTAACAAATTTATCAACTAATACGAACTTGGAGAAGATCTGCCTCAAACAGTGTTGTATTGTAAGTCAATGGCTTATATAAAGCGTTTCCCAAACTCCTTGAATAAAGAGTATTTTTCCTGATTTATGTAAGGCGATATTGCCAAATTCATTTAATGTCTTTTTTGAACTTCTATTTCAGTATATCAAAAATATTATATTACATTTTATGTATTACAAAGAAATAGATCTTTCCAAGTAAAATTCTCAACTGAGTTAGGATATGAATTAGATAAGTCAATAATAGAAATACAAATTTTAATATAAAAGCAACCCCGAATAAAAGACCACAAGTTTTTTTTCTTCTGTTTAGGAACAGTTCGACAATAAGTTTGGAGATTAAGCATTCCAATTGTATATGTACCATCTCGCAATTGATGTATACAATTGTGTCTCCACCAGCGCTATCTCCTTTCAAATGCATCAAATACCGGTTCAAATGTCTGTCTATTAAAATAGATTTAAAGTTGTTTGTACAGTTTCAAAATGTCATAAGTATCGTATTGGTAACGGCAAATACACCAAACGTGCTACACTACGAACTACTACTGGCGTGTATGAGCACGAATTAAGAACCATACAAGTTCTCGAGTCTTTGTCGAGGGACGACGATGCCTAATATAAAATTGTCAGCCATCTCGGGCATGTTAATATACACCGGGTATATATACTGCACACTCTTCTAATATCACTATCAATTCTAGATCATGAACGACTAATTAACCCTTTGTTTCTTTTTTTCCCTCCCTATCAGCCACTGCGGTAACTGCAAGCGTGCTCACCCTGACTGTGATCAGCTTCACTCGACTAGCGGTGGTCATGTATCCACTGGAGGTCCGGGTTTCAACCCACCGGGCCTGCCGGGTCATCGCGCTCGTCTGGATTTTATCAGCTGTTCTGTCCAGCCCCTTCGCCATCTACAGAGAACTCTACAGTTTCCAGGTGAGAAAGTGTTTGCGGTCACAAAAGGCTGCAAAAAGGTAAAGGATGTATTTGTTATTCATGCGACTATTTGTTTAGACGTTTAGTACATTTGCATGTCGCCCATTTGTGCAAGCTAAATGCATGAAAAGTCTCTCCTTTATTTCATCCCCACTTCTATTTTCATTTATATATATGTATATGTATATGTATATGTATATGTATATATATATGTATATGTATATGTATATGTATATGTATATGTATATGTATATGTATATTCATATGTATATATATATATATATGTATATATATATATATATATATATATATATATATATACATATATATACAGGTGTGTCCCTCTAAAACTACAACACTCACACTTGTCCCCTTTTCCCTTATAAAGTGGAACTATACAGGCACTCCGGCAGTCCTCCGGAACCCTACCCTCTCTTAAACAAACATTAACCTCACCAGCCAGTCCACTATCACTGTACCCCCTTTTTTCAGACATTATGCTTGACATCCATCCAACCCAGGTGCATTACCTACTCTCATCATCTTAACAACTGCCTTCACTTAATCTTTCCATATTTCTCCTCCATTTTCCTCACTCATCACTGTCATTTTCTTAGGGCTTCCCACTGCAACTACCTTTCCTTCCCAATCCTCCTTCACATTTAGCAACTCCCTAAAATACTCTGCCCATCTTCCTCTTACTGCCTTCTATTCCATTATCATCTCTCCATCCGCACCTTTTACCTTTTCTTCTCTACTTGATTCACCTCTTCTTCCTCTCTTAATTTCTTTCCACTTTTATTATTACTTTCAAAAAATTCTGTCATTCTCTTGCCCCATTTCCCATCTGCTCTCCTCTTTGCCTCCTTTATCTTATGTTTTACTTCTCTTCTTTTTCTTTGTACCTCTCATATGATTCCCTCTTCCTATTCTGTAACCAATCTGTAAAAGCTCGCTTCTTCTCTTCTACAACCTTCTTTGCTTCCTCGTCCCGCCAATCACTACCCTTCCTTCTGTTTCCTCTCGTCCTCCTTGTTCCACACACCATCTTTGCACACCTTATGACTCACTCTTTGAACTATCCCCACTCCTCCTCCACTCCTAGTTCTGCTATATCCTTCATTCCTCTCTCAGCTTCTTCTTATACTCATTCTCCTTTTCTTCCTCATTTAAGCAATTCACTCTAAGCACCTCCCAACCTTCTGTCCTTTTCCTCTTTCTCCATCTATCCTCCACTCTCAACTTTACTTCCACCAAAAAGTTATCTAATATTCCCCCACTCTCTCCCCTTACAACATGTACATTCTTAATTCTTCCTATTATACTCCTGGTTACCACTATATTGTCAATTAACGCTCTGTCTACCACCCTTCCATCCACAACCCTCTCCCATGTGTACTTGTGCTTGACTTTCTTCCTAACATTGTATTTGCTATCATCAACTCTCTTTTTAGACACATCTCCACCTTCAACTCTCCACTACGATTTTTTCCTTGACCTCCACACTTCCCAACCACTCCGTCTATTGGTTAATTTTCTATTACAACTACACTGACATTTCTCCTTAATCCCTCTATGCACTCAATTACATCCATCCAACTCTTCACACTGCCAGGCTCATATACACTTCACCTTCATTCATATTAACCTTGAAAAACCTCCTTCCATTCCACTACACGCTTACCTATCTAGTATAGCCACCCCTTCTCTCCCTCGTCCTCTCTTCACTCCTGAGAACCCCCCAACTACAATCCCAAATTCGCACTCGCCCCTCCCTCTCAACTTAGTTTCACTCAAAGCTAACACATCCATTTTTATTTCTCACAAACATACTGCCTATTTCTTCCCTTTTACTCTCATCTGTACCACATTCACACACATTAAAAGACCCAAACCTTAGGGTAATTTTGAAAACTCCTAGACCCTCTTCTCCCTTTACTTTTTTGTAGGAATGTCCCCTTTGAGGCTATAGGGAGAAGGATGCCTAGTCCTATCCCCGTCCCGTTTTTTTTTTTTTTTTTTTTTTTGTCGCCTCGTACGACTCAAGTGGGAAGGCTTGGTGACAGCATTCTTATACCACACCACAGGATTAGGCGAAAAAAAGGAAATGAATGTTCATACAACAACAACAACAACAGCAGCAACAATGACAATAATAATAATAATAATAATAATAATAATAAAAATAATAATAATAATAATAATAATAATAATAATAATAATAATAATAATGATAATAATA
>NC_134803.1:5528397-5538397 GCF_046742065.1 Oratosquilla oratoria | reverse complement strand
TCTCCCTAGATTTCTATAGTAGCTCCAAACCGAATCAAATTACCTCCCGTTCACCAGAATAAAATTCATAGAATATCTCACCGTAGCCATGGGATTAGATAACGAATGTATTCTTCAAAGATTTAGTACAAATAGTATTCACTTTCACAACGAAACCCCAGAATAAAAGCATAGTCAAGAAAATAAACAGACTGAGGAAAAAGTTTCCCCAGAGTACGCCATGTTTCATAATACTATGAACGAAAAAGCATTTCATGATTGTAAAACCAACCAAACAAGAATCCAAGCACATAACCTTCATACAACATGACAGATCGAACGAGAGGAGAAAAAATACTCATTTAGTGTTTAATTGTAGTCAGCAATGTTCCAGCTGGACAAAGTCGCCTGGTGTTAGCCAAAACAAATTTTGAAAGCGTCGTCATCGTAGCGACGAGTTTCACGACGTTGCTCACCTAAGGTTCGTTCCTCACGTATCTTTTCGCCGTGCACCGTCTACGACACGACGTCGTGCTCTCAAATAGCCATGGATGTCTATGGACACTTTCATACGTGGTCGTGGTTGTGACGTATGTAAGCATCCATAGGCACCCACATTTTTTGAGAGCACGACGTCATGTCGTGGACGGCGCACGGCGAAAAGTCGATACGTATAAACGAACCTATCCCAACCTAACCTAACATGCACAGGGAGCAAAGCCAGGTTGAATCGGTATAGCCAAGGTAGGTGCAATCTGTTTATGGCTAGTAGTAGGGTGTAATCAGGTTTTATATGTAAGGACAGCTCCTTAGAGCACTTAGTAGTCTTAGCAGAGAGTGATGATATTTCATTTATGGTATCCGAATCATGCTCCATTCGGCTCTTGGTGGAGGAGGAGGCGTATTCCATGGTCTGAGAGGCTGCAGCAGTATCAGTTGCCACTCTCCGGAGTCCATCAGAATTAAGTAGTGACCAATATTCTTCTGTTATTATCTTCTTTGCTTAATACGAGATCAGCCTCAACATCGGCAAGATGCCGGGTCCTGATTATCATATGTCGTCCTATGTCAGGTGTACGTATTTGAGCAATACCCACACCTGATTTGGGAAATTGGAAAAGTGACGTATTCGTGACGATGATATCCTCGTCACAGTCTTTGTATTGCACATGCTCAGACTTCATGAGTCCCGACCAGGGTCTTTGGCCAGACAAATTTCAGGCTAGAAATATTGATAAACACAGTAATTCGTATATTCATTGACGGCGCCAGACTGACCCCAGGTTGCTGACACTAATGTATATTCCTTACAAAATAGGATATTCTTACAGTGAGTTTATAGTCGACTCCCAACCACAGTGAAACAATATGCCCCCCAGAGAGAGAGGGAAAGAAAGAGAGTTACAGGGAGTTACAAGGTATCTCAGTACCTCAAAAGGTTTTACAACCCATACTGAGGAGGTACCGTTAAAAAGTTACCGGGGATTCACACTTGCACTAACACTAATGTGTGTAGCACCTTGTCTAACCGACTTTTAAACTGCTCAACTGAGGAACTCTTTACCGAGTCTGTTCCAAGTGTTGCAGATTTTATAGGTTAAAAAGTCACCAATCTTGTCACAAGAGTAACGAGGGGATTGAGCTTTCGCTCATGATTGTGGGTGGCATTCATGTTCAAGCTAAAGAGATGTCGATGGTCAATGTTACAAAATCCCTGAATTATTTTAAAAATCTCTAATAATTGTCCTCGCGCTCTCTTGGTTTCTGGAAAAGAGAGCCTCAAAACCTTGAGACACCTGTGGTACCCCATGTGTCTAATGACGGGAATAAGTTTCGTTGCTCGTGTCTGAGCTCGTTCTAGCCTCTGCATGTCCATCATCAAGTTCGGCGACCAGAAATGGACGGCGTATTCTAGACGAGGACGAACTAGAGAATTGTAAAGTGTCAAGACTATTTCTTGGTTCCGGTAACGAATTTGTTTTCTGATGTAAACTAATAGCCTTTTTGCCTCCTTTTCTCCTTCAGTACACTGTTTTAAGGACTTGAGGTCACTGCTACTCAAGACGTCTGAACCTTTTTCCAATTCTGTACTTTCTATGTCATGACCCAGCAGAAAATAGTCTGCCCTCTGGTTTGCATGCCCAATATGCATGATCTTGCACTTATCCAGGTTAAATGGCACCAGCCACTTCTCAGACCATTTTCCCACTTTCTCTAAGTTTGACCTAAAAATTTCTACACTTTCGGGTGTTATGACATTTGCTCCCAATTTAGTGTCATTTGCAAACTTAGCTATGCTGTTCACAATTCCAACATTTATATCACTGATATAGATGAAGAAGAGGAGCGAACCCAATACAGATCCTTGGGGTACCCCACTGGTAACAGGAGACCAGCTAGACGATGCCCCATTAATAACTACACGATGTCTTCTATCTTTCAATCAGGCTTCGATCCAATTTAACACTACTCCTCCATGGCTCGAACTTTCAACATTAACTTCTTATGAGGGACCTTATCAAAGGCTTTCTGGAAGTCGCGATGAAATATGTCGATTACTTTGTTCCTGTCATATTCTTGAAGCATGACATGGAAGAAATATATCAGGTTGGTTAAGCATGATCTGTGACGCCGAAAGTCATGCTGCGAGTCTAATAACAGATTGTTTCCTTCCAGAAACTCGACTATTCTATCCACAATGACATTTTTCAGTATCTTCCCTGCTATGGAAGTAGTGCTGATAGGTCGATAATTCCCTGGATTTGCGCGATCCCCTCTCTTAAAGATAGGAGTCACGTTTGCCTCCCGCCAGTCCTTAAGCACTTCTGTCCGCAGAGACTCATTGAAGATCTCCACTAGGTTGGGGAGGCACCCGCTCGTGACCCTCCCCCAGTAGCTTTGGCAGGAATCCATCTGGATCGGGAGACTTGTTTGTGCAAAGTTTGTCTGGTCTGGCTAAGACTTCGGTGTTCGCACACTGAATATTCTCCATGAATTCATTCTTGTGTACCAGAATTCGTTCAGGAATTGCCCACCCTACTTCCTCAGTGAATACGGAAGAGAAGTGTACGTTAAGGATATCAGCCATCTCAAGAGAGAGATAGAGAGAAAGAAAAATAGAGAGAGAGAGAGATAGAGAGCGAGAGAGAGAGGGGGAAGGGAGGGAGAGAGAGAGAGAGAGAGGGGGAGGAAGGGAGGGGGAGAGAGAGGAGGGGAAGGGAGAGAGAGAGGGGGGGAAAGGGAGAGAGAGAGAGAGAGAGAGCAATAAAATGATAAAAATATAGAAAATCATGAAAAATTAGAGCAGCTAATGACACATAATGATCCTGTTTTGAAAAACAAATATATTTCTTTACTTCAGAGGTTCTTATTAGGGATCCCCTCAATAACGTGGTGCACTTTACATATTTAGTTCTAGGAAATGACAAAGGATTTCATTTAGCATCTTTGAGTTTACACAATTGGGTCCACTAAGCCTTGTCTGCGTATGACAATAGTTCGGAGTTTCCCATACCAATAATAGTGATAAAGTATCGAAGTAGCAATGATCGTCTTATCATCTTAAAGAATAATTGATTTAATGATTGACTCAAATGATATATAGAAGACTAGTGATAGGCATCTGGATGAGGTGGTCTCAGGTACAAACGTTGGAAAGGAGCATCTCGCACAATTATGTCTTCAAAGCCCATCATCACCTTCACCTCCACCCTGTTGGCCCAGCAATTGGTCTCCTGGCCGAGCCTAAAATATATTATCAACTTCCATCACTTCTCTATTTTCTACTTTCTAACTACTATACTACTGTTCAACGGAACACATACTACTCGTAAGTACAACTTCTATCGTCATTTAATGTTTGACTTCGTTTGTGCCCGTCCGTAAGGGAATCCTAGTTGAAGGAAAAATATATCGAAGATTTATATCCTTCACATGGCATAACCATTTTGCCAGAAACAGAATCCCCCCCTCCCCCTTTCCCTTACTCCAGAAACAGCCCCCCACCCCCGGGGTGCACCCTGGTGAGGCCGGCACTCGATCTCCGTAGCAAGCCCAAAATGTCTATTCCAGCTTTCACAACTTTCTACCACTATCTTCAATTCATGAGCACTAGTAAACAGCAAATGCTTACAGCCGTTGAACAGTAGAGACTTCATTCTTTTGTATTACCGCCTTGGAAGAACCCTTCCCCCACACACCCACACACCCACACACCCCACGGAGGCACTCCAGAAACCCGGTGCCCGGTGCCCTGCGACATCGAGGCAGATATTAATACTTATGAGGAGCGTGGGCAAGGCACCAATTAAGAAGAACCACACCGGCACCAAAGGATAATTGTTATCGGCACAAGTGCTCCCTTCAAAGGAAAGTTTGCGGCCAATGACGTCACAAAGAAGAAGAGTCATAAAACGGACCCTAGGGCGTATCTTGGCGTACCGCTATGATATAAAGAGAATGGATACGACAAGACTAAACTCCACCACTCGAGTTGAGACTCAATATATGATTCAAGTGACAAACAGCCTTTGGAGTGGAGTACGTAATGGAGGAGATAGAATTGAGAATCTACCCGGTCGAGATAAAGAGAAGAGAAAGGAGAGAGAGAAGAGAGAGAGAGAGAAAAGAGAGACAGATAGACAGACAGGCAGACAGACAGAAAGACACAGAGAGAGAAAAGCGAGAGAGAAGAAAGAGAGAAAGAAGAAATAAGGAAAGAAAAAAAAGAAAGAAAGAAAGAGAATGAGAGAGAGAGAGAGAGAGAGAGAGAGAGAGAGAGAGAGAGAGAGAGAGAGAGAGAAGGGAGAGAGGGAGAGAGAGAAAGAGAGGTAGAGAGTGTGAGAAAGAGAGCGATGGGGAGGGAGAGAAGAGAGAGAGAGAGAGAGAGGTGGGGGGAGAGGAAGAGAAGGAGAGAGAAAGAGAAAGACAGACAGGCAGAGAAAGAGAAAAAGAGGGAGGGTAGGGGGAGAATTGTGACAGTATTGGAGGTGAGAAGGAAAGTAGATATAATAGAAATTAAGAAGCACAGAATAAGAAAGAAAAAGAGGCAGCTAACAAATAGGATTGGGAGAGAGATGGCAAGTGGAGAAACAAGTAAAGATGGAGAGGTTGCATGATAAGTAGGATGGCGTATGAAGAAAGGGACTGGTAAAACAGAGGTAAGATTTAAAGAAAGAAACTAAAGAAGGAAGGAAGGAAGAAGGGAAGGAGAGAAGGAATAAAAGAAAAAATTGAAAGACAGGGAGGAAAAAAAGAAGAAAAAAGAGGAAAAGGAGGGAAAGGAGGAGGAAAATAAGAGAAGTATTAAAGGCAGAAGTAGGAAATACATAAAAAGGGGGAATGGGAGGGGGAGGGGAAGTATGAGTATGAGTAAAAGAAGGAGAAGGAGGGAGAGTAGGAGGTTGAGAGAAAACTACTCCCCGCTCCCTCTCCCCATAACAACGATATAATCGTACCAATGTTACGAAGAAAGACGAAGAAGAGATCTTCTGACAAGTACCTCTGTTGACGTCATTCGAACATCGAAACCACTAATTGTTCTCAGCTTAACTGACCCCGACTCCTGAAGGATTGGCTCTCTGATCGTCTAATCAGAGAAAAGAAAAATAACATAGAGGCATTATTCCTCCCAAACTACCAAAGGGTTATACACGCATAAATACATATACCAAAGACTTTACCCCCTTACACGGGGGATAGCCAAAAAGAAAAATGCATAGAAACCACTCCCACCCATTCCATTTCCTATATATTCCACTCCCCTCCACCCTCCTCCCTCTCTCATATCTTGGCACCTCCTGGATGACGGGTCATCCCTGCATCTTGTCCATTGCCCTGGATCAGAAGCAGTGTCGCAAGACACAGCACATCCACAGCAATGCCGCTTCATAAATTCGGCGCCCCCCCCCCCTCCGTCCCCTCATGAAGAAAAGGAGAAGACAAGGAGAATTCCCTTCGGGCTGCGTCAAAAATTTTCTCATACATACTTCCTCACCCCCCATCCCCCACCCACTACCCCTCATGCATCACAGCATCATCCATACACAACCCTTCTCCATTCACCCCTATCTTCTGTCCTCTCCCGTCCTTCCTCAACAGACATTCCTCCCTTTTGTAATGCCCCTTTCACCCCATCCATCCATCTCATCCTAGGACGCCCCCTCATATTCATTCCTTCCACCTATGCTTTCCACACCTCTTTTACTAATCTTTCTTCACTCATTATTTCCATGTGTCCAAACCATCCTAATACTCTTTCATCAATCCTATCTCCCAGCTCCCTTTCCACCCCTGTTCTCCTCCTCACCTCCTCATTTCTCACTCTATCCAGCCTAGTAACCCCTATCATATTTCTCAGACATTTCATCTCAAACACATTCAAATTCCTTCTCTCTTCCTCTCTTATATTCCATGTTTCTGCCCCGTACAGTGCTGTTGGCACAATCACTCCTTCATATAACTTCCTCTTAGCATTCATTCCCAGATGTCTATTTCTCATTACACTTTTTAATCCACCAGGGCATTTACTTGCTTCTCACAATCTACATTCTACCTCCACCCCCACTCCTCCCTTTCCTACCACATTCGCACCCAAGTATCTAAAACTATCCACTTCCTCCAGTCTCTCACCCTTAATGATCACTTCCAGCCTGCTGTCTCTCTCTCCCCTTATACATCTCATCACCTTACATTTGCCCATATTTATGTTCAGCTTCCTTGTTTCACACACCTTCCCAAACTCTGTCAGTAACTTCCTCAATCCCTCCTCGGACCCTGCTACAATCGCAGTGTCGTCAGCAAACAACAACTGGCTTATTTCCCACTTTTCTCCATTTTATTTAACCATCTCCAACCTCTGACCCACTACCCTTGCATTTACCTCTCGCACCACCCCATCCATGTTTAGATTCAACAGCCAGGGCGATATAACACATCCCTGACGAAGTCCCACTCACGTAAAAACTTTTGACTGCTCTTATCAGCTTTCCTCCTATCCCATATATCTGCAGTACCTCCCACAGTGCCTTCCTGTCTACCCTGTCTTAAGCCTTTTCCAGATCCATAAAACCCCAAAAAATATCCTTACCTTTTCCTATAGCTTTCTCACATATCTGCCTTACCACAAAAATCTGATCTACACAACCCCTACCTGTCCTAAAAACACATTGTTCCTCACCAATTACTCCCTCTGTTCCTCTCCTAATCCTCTCAATCAAGACCCTCCCATAAGCCTTCCCAACTACACTCAACAAGCTGATCCCTCTGAAACTACTACACTCACACTTGTCCCCCTTTCCCTTGTAAAGTGGAACTATACAGGCACTCCTCCAGTCCTCCGGCACCCTACCCTCTCTTAAACAAACATTAATTAACCTTACCAGCCAGTCCACCATAACTGTACCTTCTTTCTTCAGACATTCTGCATGGCATCCATCCAACCCAGGTGCCTTACCTGCTCTCATCATCTTAACAGCTGCTTTCACTTCATCCTTTCCTATTTCTCCTCCATTTTCCTCCTTTCCCTCTTTATCCTCCTTCACATTTAGCAAATCCGTAAAATACTCTGCCCACCTTCCTCTCACTGCCTTCTCTTCCATTATCATCTCTCCATCTGCACATTTTACCCCCTCCTCTCTATTTGATTCGTCTCCTCTACCTCTTTTAATTTCTTTCCAAAACATTTTTTATTACTTTCAAAAATTTCTGTCATACTCTTACCCCATTTCACATCTGCTCTCCTCTTTGCTTCCTTTATCTTATGCTTAACTCCCTTCTCTTTACTATGTACCTCTCATGCGATTCCCTCGTCCTAATTTGTAGCCAATCTATGAATGCCTATTTCTTCTCTTCTACACCTCTCTTTGCCTCCTCATCCCACCACCCACTACCCTTCCTTCTATTTCCTCCCGCCCTCCTTGTTCTACACACCATCTTTGCACACCTTATGACTCCCTCCTTAAACCATCCCCATTCCTCCTCCACTCCTAGTTCTTCTCTATCCTTCACTCCCTCCCACTCCTCTCTCAGCTTCTTCTTATACTCATTTTCCTTTTCTTTCTCATTTAAGCAGTTCACTCTAAGTATCTCCCTACCTTCTGCCCTTCTCCTCTTTCTCCACCTATTCTCCACTCTCAATTCACCTTCCACCAGAAAGTGATCTAATATTCCCCCACTCTCTCCCCTTAGAACATGTACATCCTTAACTCTTCCTACCATATTCCTGGTCACCACTATATAGTCCATTAACGCTCTATCTGCCACCCTTCCATCCACCACCCTCTCCCATGTGTACTTATGCTTGACTTTCTTCCCAAACACTGTATTTACTATCATCAACTCTCTTCCAAGACACATCTCCACCATCAATTCTCCACTACGATTTTTATCCGGAACTCCATACTTCCCAATCACTCCGTCTATTGGTTCGTTTCCTACCCTAGCATTAAGGTTTCCCAATAGTACTACACTGGCATTTCTCCCTAATCCCTCTATGCACTCATAGGATTATAAGAAAGAATAATGTCATTTGAGCAAGAGGCTTTTGTATAAAAAGCAGTCGTAAGTATGAAGGATATTTCTAGGCCCCCAGTGAATCAGTTGGTAATTCCACAAACTCTTGTACCAGAGGTATTAAAGTTACTTCATGATAGTGATTATAGTTCTCATCCAGAAGAAGATAAAAACTTATAGACAAGCACAACTTAAATACTTTTGGCCAGGCATGAAGAGAGGTGTTTACTTACATATTGAATAATTGCTCGAAATGTGCTGAGGTAAAAGGGAATACGCATAAGCCTGCGCCTATGCTATCATGTCCCATACCACAGAAACCTTTGGAAAGATTTCACCTAGATACACTAGAGTTACCTATGTCTGAAAATGCATATAAATATGCACTTGTTGCCATTAATTATCTTTCAAGATTTTGTATCGTACAACCCATACCAAATAAAAGAGCAGAAACAATTACAAAGGATTACAAAGGCGGAGCATGCCGACAGGAGACCTTCTGGTCCATATCTAGGTCGGATGCGAAAAAAATCATAATAATGACAGATAAGTAAATGAATAAATAAAAACTATAATAATGTAAATAATAAATAAAATACATAAATAAATGCATAGGTATAGTTAAATAATAAACAAACAGGTAAATAGTAAATGATAATAGATTTACATGTAACTAATAATAAATGAGAATCACGCAAATAAAGCTAGATAGACAAGTGATAGTAAAAAAAAAAATAAAAAAAAATAATATAAAATAAATGATGGTCACTACAGCATCTTGCTTAGGTGCTTATCTAAATAATTCTTAAAGCTTCGAACTGAACTACATTGAACTGCCTCTGCAGGAAGTTTATTCCATTCATTAACTACACTGTTGGCGAAGTTGTCTCTATCCATTTCCAAATAAAATCTATTTCCGGAAAGTTTGAGACCATTGTTTCTTGTCTGATTCAGTGTGAAAAGGATATGAGTTTTTTCATACGGGTAGGGTTAGCAGGATTGGGGGAGGAGCAGCATTTTTCGTTAAAAATAGAGTATATTGTATTATCGATAATTCGTTTAAGGAAGAGAATACTACGGAATCTATTTTGGTGGAGATTATAGGCAAGAATAAGAACCTTATTATTGGCATCCTATGTAGACCTCCTAACATCAACATTCAGCAGACTGATCCCCTGATTCATGAAATTGGCAGGGTGTCCCAGTAGAAAAACGTTGTGATCATGGGATATTTTTATTATAGAAACACTGACTGGGAAATTTTAGTAGGAGATCAGGAAGCGATTTTTTTAGATGTGGTGCAGGATAATTTCCTAAAACAAATTATTACTGATCCTTGGAGAGGAGAGAATACTCTGGACTTACTTGTAACTATTAATGAGCACCTAACGAGTAACGTAAATGTAGGAGATAGTCTAGGCTCTAGCGATCATCAAGAAATAAGATTCAATATTATCTGGGAAGAATTAAAAAGTACCAATAACGTTCAAGTACCGGATTTCAAGAGCCA
>NC_134803.1:5508397-5518397 GCF_046742065.1 Oratosquilla oratoria | reverse complement strand
TGTGGAGGCGGAGGTAGAATGTAGGTTGAGAGAAGCGAGTAAATGCCTTGGTGGATTAAAAAGTGTAATGAGGAATAGACATCTGGAAATGGATGCTATGAGGAGATTGTATGGAGGAGTGAGTGTGCCGACAGCACTGTATGGGACAGAAAAATACAACACAAGAGAGAAACAGAGAAGGAGTTTGAATGTGTTGAGATGAGGTGTCTGAGAAGTATGATAGGGGTTACTAGGCTGGATAGAGTGAGAAATGAGGAGGAGAACAGGAGTAGGGAGTTGGGAGAGAGGGTGAATGAAAGAGTATTAGGATGGTTTGGACACCTTGAAAGAATGAGTGAAGACAGACAAGTAAAAGGTGTGGAAGGAGTGAACATGAGTGGTCGACCTAGGATGAGATGGATGGATGGGGTAAAAGGGGCTTTGGGAAAGAGGGGAATGTCTGTTGAGGAAGAACGGGAGAGGACAGAGGACAGGGGTGAATGGATAATGGTTGTATATGGATGATGTTATGATGTATGAGGTGGAATGGGTTGGTTGGGAATGGAGAGTGAGGGAGTATGTGTGAGAAATAAATTGACGCAGCCTGAAGGGATTTCTCCCCATCTTCTCATTTTCTGCATGAGGGGACGGAGAGGGGGGTCGCCGATTTGATGAAGCGGCCTTGATGTAGATGTGCTGTGTCTTGCGATACTGCCTCTGGCCCAGGGCAGTGGGCGAGATGCAAGGAGGACCCATCATCCAGGAGGTGCCAAGATAAGAGGGAGGGGAGTGGACTGTGATGTGAATGGAGTGGGTGGGAGTGGTTTTTATCCCTTTGTTTTTGGCTACCTCCCTTATAAGGGAGAAAAAGCCTTTGGTATATATGTGTATGTATATTTCCATCAAGCCCTGTAAGAGGGTAGTAGAAAATGGTTGATCGGGACAACCAAGGGTAGCTGCCGAGCCCTGTAAGAGGCTGGTAGATAAAAGTAGACAAGTAAGGTAGATAGAGGGGTAGGTGGTGATAATTTCATTTTTATGAGTTGGATGTTCGGTAGATAACAGTCTAGGCAAAGGCGTTAGGCGTTCCATAATCTCGCTCCTCGTCTAAAGTTTATAAACAACCGCTAGGGACCCGATTTTATTGCCGTGTTATGCCGATGTAACAATATGTAAACTAAGCCAGTGACACATTGATTTTGAGATTGCTTGAGTAAGCAGTATTTCTTAAGACGTTTGTAACAGTGTTTCTGATTGGAGAAAGGGTGGAGGAGGAGAAATTTTAATTGGTTCATGGGAGTAAAGTCACGCCCTTAGGGGAGGCACTTAGATGTAAGAGTAAAGAGCATTGGACTAAAGAAATCATGACGTCAATGTGAACTGACCTAATGATCAAATTGAGGATTCCGGATGGGAGTCCTCTGGAGTACCTTCTGTAAGACAATAACATTGTAGGAGAATTAATGACGAAAATAAAAAAAAAATTCAACGGTTTAATTCCCCCTACTGAAGATATATAAATACGCACATCATCCACGTCTTCCTAATCCCTCTAGTAGTCCTTGTAGCCGTTACAATTCCCCTTGTTCACTGTTGCTTGTAATCGTTTTAGTTCCCCTCGTTCATTGTTGCTTGTAGTCGTTGTAGACCCTTTCGTTCACTTTGCTTGTAGTCGTTCCCTCGTAGTTAGTACGCGTGTGCCTGCGTGCTTGTAGTTGCGTGTGCATGTTTGGAGCACGCACACGCAACTGAACTTAAATTTTCTGTCGTTTCTTCCTGAATATTAATCAACTTGGCTATCTAAGTTACATCAAGGGACTCCCGTCTGGAATCCTTAATTTGTTCACTAGGTCAGTTCGCATTGACGTCATGATTTCTTTAGTTCAATTATCTTTATTTTTACTTCTAAGTACCTCCCTTAAAAGGCGTGACTTTACTCACATAAACCAATTGAATTTTCTCCTCCTCCACCCTTTCTCCAATCAGAAAGGCTGTTACAAACCTTATATGTAATACGGCTTGCTCAAGTAATCTCGAAATCAATGCACTATTAACTTAGCTTACATATTTCATACTACATCAACATAATACAGCAGTGAAATCGAGTCCCCAGTGGTTGCTTGTAAAATCTTAGGCGAGGAGCGAGGTTGTGCAATTCTTTCGTCTACGAACTCTTGTTTATCAAACATCCAACTCATAAAAATAAAATTCTCGCCACTTACCCCTCCTTCTACCTCACTTGTATACCTTTATCTACGAGCCCCCTACAGTCCGACTTCAAGGAAATCATTAAAAATATGATACAAAACTGATTCTCCATTCACGTAGGCAGTCAGTGAAGACTATAATAAGTTGCTTATCAAGTCCAGTGATACAGATCTGATGTTGCTTCTCTTACACTTCATGCCAGGCAAGGCAGATGAAGTATGAGTGATCTCTGGAACAGCAAGGAGGAGGAAATGTTATTCAGTACACAAAACATCTGAGAGACTCCCACCACCTATTAGGAAAAAGCTGCCCAGTTTTAATGCGCTAGCAGGATGTGACACAAAATCTGTTTTCAATGGATTTGGTAAGAAGACATACAAGTCAAATTTCCTTAGTCAACCTCTCCTGGTTAGTGGAATTGGCTCTGATAGAGAACTTTCACCAATTGAGCAGTTTGTGTGCCTTCTGTATGGTTCTTTACATTATCAAACCAAGCCAGGCTCTAGCTCTTTAAGAAGGCCAAAAACGACCTTGAGATGTTGCCCCCAACTAGGAATCCACTGAAACTACACATTTTACGTGAAAGTGAGGAGTTATTTGCGCGATTCCGGGATGCGCTAGGGATAAGGGAGGGGTTCCTGTTGTATATGGAATCCTTCCGAGGCGTAGAGTTGGAAGCATGTGGTATTACAGTGCTATTGAAATGAATTGCTGTCTGGCTTAAAATTGCAAGGCCAATGGATAGGTATTTGTCGACAACTTGGATCGCTTTGACGGTAAGAATCATCTATATACAAGGGACGGGGTGCACTTGTCACCCAAAGGATTTTGGCTCCTTTGGCCCCTTGAGCGAGGTTTTTTTTCGGGTAGATTATATGAAAGTTGAGGGGGGGGGGGGAAGTATCGGAATATAGTTTAGGCAATAGAAACAGTTCAGAGAGGGACTGTGAAAAGAATCACCAAATCAGGTGGAGGGAGGATAAACTAAAAGTTTACTATACAAACAGCAGAAGCGTAATAAATAAAATTTATTTGCTGCAAAGTAAAGCATACTTAGATAGATTTTATATTTTAGCTATTACTGAATTCTGGATCAATATGGCTAATAGGCATTTCCTCCCAAAAATCTAGATAGAATTATATGTTTTTCACAAAGATAGGGTTGGCAGTAGTGGAAGAGGAGTAGCACTTTTCGTTAAAAAGACAATAAATTGTATTATCAACAATTCGATTAAGTAAGAGGATAGTATATAATCTATTTGGGTGGAGATTATAGGCAAGAATAAGAAACTTATTATTGTCATCCTATATAGACCTCCTAGCCTCAGCATTGAGCAGACTGATCCCCTGATTCATGAAATTCGCAGGGCATAACAGTACAAAAACGTTGTGATCATGGGAGATTTTAATTAAAGAAACAATGGCTGGGACATTTTAGTTGGAGAGCAGGAAGCACAAATTGACCTTCTTCACTGCACCTAATGTGAATATTGTACGATGTCAAAGTCCAATGTATAGCTTCCGCTGATACAATGTCCTGAGTGATGTCCTTCTTTCCAGTGGTTGAACTTCAAGTCTTGGCATTGCGACGAGATTTGGCCCGTGACAGTGGTCCGAGACGAGAATGGCCACTGCGTTAATAAACACGAACTACAAAAGATCTTCTACACCGTCTTCACCATTGTCCTCTACTTCCTCCCCGTCCTGGTCATGCTCGTCAACTATAGGTAATCCTCATTATCAATATCATTATTATTATAGCTATCATTATTATCATTATGATTATTATATTTGTTGTTGTTACTATTGTTATTATTATTATTATTGTTATTATTATTATTATTATTATTATTATTATTATTATTATTATTATTATTATTATTATTATTATTATTATTATTATTATTATTATTATTATTATTATTATTATTATTATCATTATTATTATTATTATTATTATTATTATTATTATTATTATTATTATTATTATTACTATTATTATTATTATTATTATTATTATTATTATTATTATTATTATTATTATTATTATTATTATTATTATTATTATTATTATTATTATTGTGTATACATTGTGACGAATGTGGATAGGAGGTAAAGGGAACACGGGCTGAGGGAAATACTTTTATTCCTGACTAGTTTCGCCTGAGTGGCTTTTTCAGAGGAACATAGTTTGAAGTCAAGTTGGTCAATATACAGTACATATGGCAAAAGAAGGAAAGTGGCAAAGTGTCGAGTGGGGGACCAACCTGACACTTTGCCACTTTCCTTTTTTTGCCATATATATATTGACCAACTTGACTTCAAACTATGTTCCTCTGAAGAAGCCACTCAGGCGAAACTAGTCATGAATAAAAGTATTTCCCTCAGCCCGTGTTCCCTTTACCTCCTATCCACATTATTATTATTGTTATTATTATTATTATTATTATTATTATTATTATTATTATTATTATTATTATTATTATTATTATTATTATTATTATTATTATTATTATTATTATTATTATTATTATTATTATTATTATTAATAATAATAATATTATTATTATTATTATTATTATTATTATTATTATTATTATTATTATTATTATTATTATTATTATTATTATTATTATTATTATTATTATTATTATTATTATGTGAAATGGGGTAAGAGTTTGACAGAAAATTTTGAAAGTAATAAAAAGAGGTTTTGGAAAGAAATTAAGAGAGGAAGAGGAGGCGAATCAAGTAGAGAAGAAAAGGTAAAAGGTGCAGATGGAGAGATGATAATGGAAGAGAAGGCAGTAAGGGGAAGATGGGCAGAATATTTTAGGGAGTTGCTAAATGTGAAGGAGGATAGGGAAGGAAGGATTGCTGCAGTGGGAAGTGCGAAGAAAATGAGAGTGATGAATGAGGAGAATGGAGGAGAAATAAGGAAGGATGAGGTGAAGGCAGTTGTTAAGATGATGAAAGCAGGTAAGGCACCTGGTCTGGATGGATGCCATGCAGAATGTCTGAAAAAGGGATGTACAGTGATGGTGGACTGGCTGGTGAGGTTATTTAATGTTTGTTGGAGAGAGGGTAGAGTGCCAGAGGACTGGAGGAGTGCCTGTATAGTTCCACTTTACAAGGGAAAAGGGGACAAGTGTGAATGTAGTACTTTGTTGAGTGTAGTTGGGAAGGCTTATGGGAGGATCTTGATTGAGAGGATTAGGAGAGGAACAGAAGGAGTGGTTGGTGAGGAACAGTGTGGATTTAGGACAGGTAGAGGTTGTGTGGATCAGATCTTTGTGGTAAGACAGATATGTGAGAAAGCTATAGGAAAGGGGAAGGATGTTTTTTGGGGTTTTATGGATCTGGAAAAGGCTTATAATAGGGTAGACAGGAGGGCATTGTGGGAGGTTATGCAGATATACGGGATGGGAGGAAAGCTTCTGGGAGCTGTCAAGAGTTTTTATGAGAGTAGTAGAGCTTGTGTCAGGATTGGAAATGGAGAGAGTGAGTGGTTCGGGGTAAAGGTGGGACTTCGTCAAGGATGCGTTATGTCGCCCTGGCTGTTCAACTTATACATGGATGGGGTGGTGCGAGAGGTAAATGCAAGGGTAGTGGGCAAGGGATTGGAGATGGTTAAAGAAAATGGAGAAAAGTGGGAGGTGAGCCAGTTGTTGTTTGCGGACGACACTGCGCTTGTGACAGGATCGGAGGAGAGATTGAGGAAGTTGGTGGCAGAGTTTGGGAGAGTATGTGATAGAAGAAAGCTAAAGATAAATGTGGGTAAAAGTAAGGTGATGAGATGTACAAGGGGTGAAAGTGGCAGTAGACTGGAAGTGAGCATTAAGGGAGAGCGACTGGAGGAAGTGGATAGTTTTAGATACTTGGGTGCAAATGTGGCAGGGAAAGGTGGAGTGAAGGTGGAGGTAGAATGTAGATTGAGAGAAGCGAGTAAATGCCTTGGTGGATTAAAGAGTGTAATGAGGAATAGATATTTGGGAATGGATGCTAAGAGGAGACTGTATGAAGGAGTGATTGTGCCAACAGCACTGTATGGGGCAGAAACATGGAACATAAGAGAAGAAGAGAGAAGGGGCTTGAATGTGTTTGAGATGAGGTGTCTGAGAAGTATGATGGGGGTTACTAGGCTAGATAGAGTGAGAAATGAGGAGGTGAGGAGGAGAACAGGGGTGGAAAAGGAGATGGGAGATAGGGTTGATGAAAGAATATTAGGATGGTTTGGACACATGGAAAGAATGAGTGAAGAAAGACTAGTAAAAGAGGTATGGAAGGCAGATGTGGAGGGAGTGAACATGAGGGGACGTCCTAGGATGAGGTGGATGGATGGGGTGAAGGGGGCTTTGGGGAAGAGGGGAATGTCTGTTGAGGAAGGACGGGAGAGGACAGAGGACAGGGATGAATGGAGAATGGTTGTATATGGATGATGTTGTGATTGCATGAGGTGGAATGGGCGGGTGGATGGGGGTGAGGTAGTATGTGTGAGCAAAATTTGACGCAGCCCGAAGGGATTTCTCCCCGTCCTCTCATTTTATGCAATGGGGGGACGGAGAGGGGGGTCGCCGATTTAATGAAGCGGCCTTGCTGTGGATGTGCTGTGTCTTGCGACACTGTTTCTGACCCAGGGCAGTGGACAATGTGCAGGGATGACCCGTCATCTAGGAGGTGCTAAGATAAGAGGGAGGGTGGAGGGGTGTGGAGTGTATTCAGGGATGGAATGGGTGGGAATGATTTTATGCCTTTTTCTTTTTGGCTACCCCCCTTGTAAGGGGGAAAAAGCCTTGGTATATGTATGTATGTATGTATTATCATTATTATTATTATTATTATTATTATTATTATTATTATTATCATTATTATTATTATCATCATTATTATTATTATTATTATTATTATTATTATTTTTATTATTATTATTATTAGTATTAGTATTATTATTATTATTATTATTATTATTATTATTATTATTATTATTATTATTATTATTATTATTATTATTATTATTATTATTATTATTATTATTGTTATTATTATTATTATTATTATTATTATTATTATTATTATTATTATTATTATTATTATTATTATTATTATTATTATTATTATTATTATTATTATTAATTATTATAATGATTAATATTATTATAATTATTAATTATCATTACAATTTATTTATTATTATTATTATTATTATTATTATTATTATTATTATTATTATTATCATTAATTATTATTATTATTATTAGTATCATTATTACTATTATTATTATCATTATTATTATTATTATTATCATTATTAGCACTATTTTCATTATTATCATTATCATTATTATTATTATTATTATTATTATTATTATTATTATTATTATTATTATTATTATTATTATTATTATTATTATTATTATCATTATTATTATTATTATTATTATTGTATAAGAAAACTTTGGGAAAAGGTAAGGATGTTTTTTGTCTTTTATGGATTTAGAAAAGGCTTATGACAGGGTAGACAGGAAGGCACTGTGGGAGGTATTGCAGATATATGGGATAGGACGAAAGCTTTTAGGAGCTGTCAAGAGTTTTTACGAGAGTAGTAGAGCTTATGTCAGGATTAGAAATGGAGAGAGTGAATGGTTTGAGGTAAAGGTGATATGTTTTGTCGCCCTGGCAGTTCAATTTATACATGGATGGGGTGGTGCGAGATGTGAATGCAGGGGTAGTGGGTTAGGGATTGGAGATGGTTAAAGAAAATGGAGAAAAGTAGGAGATAAGCCAGCTGTTATTTGCGGACGACACTGCGCTTGTAGCAGCATCAGAGGAGGGATTGAGGAAGTTAGTGACAGAGTTTGGGAAGGTGTGCGAAAGAAGGAAGTTGAAGATAAATGTGGGTAAAAGTAAGGTGATGAGATGTACAAGGGAGAAAGCAAGGCAGCAGATTGGAAGTGAGTATTAAGGGAGAGAGAGACTTGGAGGAAATGGATAGTTTTAGATACTTGGATGCGAATGTGGCGGCAAAATGAGTTGGGGTGGAGGTAGAATGTAGATTGTGAGAAGCGAGTAAATGCCTTGGGGGATTAAAAAGTGTAATGAGAAATAGACATTCGGAAATGGATGCTGCTAAGAGGAGATTGTATGAAGGAGTGATTGTGCCAACAGCACTGTATCGGACAGAAACATGGAACATATATGTGTGTGTGTGTGTGTGTGTGTGTGTGTGTGTGTGTGTGTGTGTGTGTGTGTGTGTGTGTGTGTGTGTGTGTGTGTACACACACACACACACATACACATACACACACACACACATACACATACAAGCGAGATTCAACACAAAGGGCTTCTTTTATCTCTACAGAACAAAAAAATAAAAAAGGATAGGCCCAATTAAAAATGACGAAAATGGCATGATAGAATCATAGGAAAAAATGAGTGAGGCGTTTACCACATATTTTCTCTCGGTGTTAACTGAGGAGAGGTTAGATAAGGTATCTGGGTCGTTCCAAAAGTAATGCCTTCTATTTTTTAACTCAAAAAGTTGAAGAGTTACGAAGACGGGAGTGGCACTATTAAAACGAGCCTCCTTTTGTGCTCCCAAATTCATTTTTCTACGTAGTCACCACCATTCTCAATGCATTTTTGCCAGCGATGAATGAGAGCCTTGTTGCCTCGGTCGTAAAAGTCAGCGCCTGCCGAGGCCGTCCATTTTTTTACGGCTGCGATTACGGCGTTGTTGTCGGGGAAACACTGCCCACGTAATGCGTCCTTCAGAGGTCCGAACAAATGGAAGTCTGACGATGCCAGGTCGGGACTATACAGTGGGTGAGACAGTACCGTCCAGCCGAATATTGTCACACATTCCGTGGTCTTCAAACTTGTATGTGGCGTGGCGTTGTCGTGTTGCAAACGGAATATTTCCCTTTTCTCTGACGTTACAGAGGCAATCCGGGCCTTCAGCTTGGTCAACGTTTCAACGTAACGGTCAGAGTTGACAGTCGCCCCTGGTTTCAAGAAATCCAGGATGATGACGCCCTTCCTGTCCCAGAAGACGGTGCACCTCACTTTGCCTGCAGATGTCTGCGTCTTGAACTTCTTCTTTGCTGGGGAGCGTGAGTGTTGCCATTCCATCGACTGCCGTTTGGACTCCGGCTCGTAGTGGTGACACCACGTCTCGTCACCAGTGATGATGCGGTCCAAGATCCGTCACCTTCGGCTTCGTACCGATCCAACAAGTCCTGATAGACATCCCGTCGGCGGTCCTTCTAGTCCTGTGTGAGCATTCGTGGAACCCACCTAGCATATACTTTGCTGTATCCTAGGGATGACAACATTGTTTCCAGTGCACTGACACCCACATCCAACTCTACACGCATTTCATTCACCGTTATCCGCCGATCATCGCGAATGATTTGATCGGGGCGCACTTTGTTTTCCGGGGTGGTGGCTGTGCATGGGCGTCCGGAGCGCACTTTGTCACTCACATCTCTGTTGCCACTCTGAAATCGACGAACCCATCTCCTAACTGTGCTGACATCAACTGCATCGGCTTCGTAAACGTTCACCAGGCGCCGGTAAATGTTGATTGTTTTTTTTTTCTGCATGGAGGAATTCAATGACGCGTCTCTGCTTCTGACGCACGTCCATGACAGGGATTGCTTTCTTAGAGTGTCACACCATCAATATCTGCAACAGAGAGATGAAACTTTCAGGTCATGAGTGCATAAGTTCAGTCATCATAACAATGCAATTTGCAATCCCCTCGGATCCCTCCGGGCGGAATGAAAAAATAGGAGGTATTACTTTTGGAACG
>NC_134803.1:5490897-5493397 GCF_046742065.1 Oratosquilla oratoria | reverse complement strand
ATAATTTCTAATGGAACAACAATCTCATTTTTCATTTCCTTTAAGATTCTTGGATGCCAACCGTCAGGCCCTGGTGTTTTATTAACTTTGAGTTTGTCTATACACCTTTTAATTTTTTCTTTTGTTATATTTACCGTACCGAGTAAGTTTACCCTAGACTTTTCACAGGTTTCAGTTTGGAATTCACCTTGAGGTGTTTCGTTTACGAATACCGAGCTAAAATAATTGTTTAAGATATTACACATTCCTTCATTTGAATATTCAGGTCGCCGTCAATACTGTCAGTTACTGTTCATGACAATAGCCATGCATGTACGCACTACTGTGTGTTTCAGCTTCTACGCACAACAGAAGTCACCGTCAGCGTCCTCCTGTGTGTGTCAGCTTCTCTGCATAGACGATGGTAATTTCGTCAATGTCAGTTCCTACGCATGACATGCAAGCTCCTGGACCCACCATTCTATGTGCCCGTATAATTGCGTCAGCCGATTGGAAATAACCACAGGCCTAATGACTGCAAAGTTCTTTGTGCTCTAAGCATTAAACTAAACAAGCTTAACAAGTCCTTTCTTCAAACACAAAGAGTGGTTTGTTATTAATTCTCTAAATTCTCACTTTTCTAACGGCTCCATGACCACCCACCCCAGGAATAGATGTCGAGAACTCTAGTTCGCGAATGTAAGTGTTTGCTAACCATATCCCTGCCATTGCGGCTTTCGCGACCCCTGACCGTGGTAGGGTCTCAGACAACCAATACAAGATGGCGACAACACACGATTCTATTCGGCCCCTTTTAAGGGCCATATATCCCAACTGGGACCTTTAAGGACTCTGTTCCGGCAACCGCCAGGAAAATTTATTTAGCTTAATGAAATTCCCTTCACCTTAGAATCATGGAGTCATCCTGACGAACTCCATCCGACCTGGTTCTAGGGTTCTAGAGGCTTTATTCAGGTTGACGCCAAAAAAGCCGACGCGATTCTTTGTACAAACCCAACCACTTGTACAAGCACGCCCTCAAGCACGTTTCTGCTTGCACAAGTACACACCTGGGCCTCGGCTCAACAAACATTCCAACTTGACCGTGGCCACTTTAGGCAGAAGACCGACCCTCAGGTGGATCAAATCGCCTGACGGCAACTTTAGACAAAAGACCGTCAATTACGCAAGTAGGTTGAAATAGAGTCTGGAATTAGCAAGAATAAAGACTTTGAAGAGTGACACTGGGTTGAAATATACTCGAACTTTCTACGGTCGGCTTCGTCCTCGGCTCGCGAGTTCGAAGTGTCTCATGCCTTTCGAACGTTCTGTCCCTTCATATCACCCAGACGGTCTCTTTGCACCATCTCGGATGTTTCCTCCACCGGGTCACCCAGTTCCTCTGTGACTTTCGTTGATAACCTTTGGCAATTTCTTTCACTCGCTCTTAACACCAATGACCTTTGTTCACTTTATATATGTACGGGTGTCTACCATAAGAACATAAAACAGATAAAAATGGTTTCTTGAGGATCCTCATTTTATCACTGTCATTATTACAAAGGGAACATGTCGGCAGGAGACCTTTTGGTCCATAACTAGATCGGATGCGGGGAAAACAAGTAGATAAATAAGATTATTAAATAGTTAATGACAAATAATAAACAAACAGAAAAATAGCAATAATTTGTAATGAATAATGAATGAATAAATGATAAAAATAAAGAATAAATAATGATAAATTAATTAGTTAATTAGTTAATTAGTTGAATTAGATAAATGGCAGGCATTATAGCATATTGCTTAGATGCTTATCTAAATAAATCTTAAAACTTCGAACTGCAGAGCTTTACCGAAAAATCTGCGCACACATACTGCGCATGCGCAGTATCACGGACCGCTCTAAGGATTAAAATCGGTAACGCACTGACGGAAATGCAACAAAGGTTTTTTGGTAACGTACTACCTGTCCAGCGGTAACGCGCCCAGCTCTGTCGAACTATAGTACATTGCACTGCCTCTGTAGGAAGTTTATTCCATTCGTTTACTACACGGTTGGCGAAGTTGTTTCTACCCAATTCCAAATTAAATCTACCTCCTGAGTTTGATTTGCATTCAGTGTGAAAATTTCGTCACTTCAGGTGACGTCAGTTACCTTTAGACTCTTAAGATTTATATCAAATCAACCCTGAATCTATGCTTTTTTAGGAGAAATACATTCATATATTTTAGTCGATTTTTGTATTATTTCTTTCTGATATTTGAAATCAGTTTTGTGGCTCACCGTTGTACTTTTTTTAATATATCAGTATCTTCAATGAGATTCGGTGAACATACGGGAACAGCATAAAATTATTCTAAATGTGGACGAACTAACGATTTATATAGCTTGATTGCGCAATTAGTCCTAGAATCGTATTTGCCTTCTCTGAGGCGGAAATATATTGATTAGATGATTTGAGATCACTAATAATTAAGCCGAGATCCTTTACATTATTTTTGTTTACGAATTTCCAAATAA
>NC_134803.1:5485897-5488397 GCF_046742065.1 Oratosquilla oratoria | reverse complement strand
TAAGTTTATTGATTTAACCCAAATCTAAAAAGATCAGAGTAAAAAGGAAGAGATAGGCAGTATGTTTGTGAGAAGAATGATGGATATGTTGGCATTGAGGAAAACTAAGTTGAAAGGGAAGGGCGAGTTTGGGAGTGTAGTTGGGAGGATCTCAGGAGTGAATAGAAGATAAGGGAAAGAAGGGGTGGCTATACTAGTAAGTGAAGAGATAGATAAGCGTGTGGTGGTGTGGAAGGAGGTTTCTTCAAGGTTAATGTGGATGAAGGTGAAGCTGGGAAGGGAGATGTGGGTTTTTGTGAGTGCATATGGGCCTGGTAGTGAGAAGAGTGTAGAGGAGAGGGAGGCTTTTTGGTTAGATTTAAATGAGTCTATAGAGGGGTAAGGGAGAAATATCAATGTAGTTGTATTGGGAGACATTAATTCTAGGGTAGGAAATGAACTAATAGACGGAATAATTGGTAAGTGTAGAGTTCCAGGAAAAAATCGTAGTGGAGAGTTGTTGGTGGAGATGTGTCTAGAGAGTTAATGATAGTAAATACAGTGTTTAGAAAGACAGTAAAGCATAAGTACGCATGGGAGAGGGGGGTGGATGGAAGGGTGGTAGATAGAGCGTTAATGGGCTATATAGTGGTAACCAGGAGTATAATAGGAAGACTTAAGGATATACATGTTCTAAGGGGAGAGAGTGGGGAATATCAGATAATTTTTTGGTGGAAGTTAAGTTGGAGGATAGATAGAGAAAGAGGAAACGGAAAAAAAGTAGGGAGATGCTTAAAGTGAACTGCTTAGATGAGAAAGAAAAGGAGAAGTACAAAAAGAAGTTGAGAGAGGAGTGGAAGGGAGTGAAGGATAGAGTAGAACTAGGAGTGGAGGAGGTATGGAGATGGTTCAAGGAGGAAGTCACAAAGTGTGCAAAGATGGTGTGTGGAACAAGGAGGACCGGAGGAAATAGAAGGAAGGGTAGTGAGGGGTGGGATGAGGAAACAAAGAAGTTTGTAAAAGAGAAGAAACGAGCTTTCACAGGTTGGTTACAAAATAGGACGGGAGAATCTTATGAAAGGTACAAGGAAAAGAGAAATAAAGCATAAGATAAATGAGGCAAAGAGGAGAGTAGATGTGAAATAGGGTAAGAGTATGACAGAAAATTCTGAAAGTAATAACAAGATATTTTGGAAGAAAATTAAGAGAGGAAGAGGAGGCGAATCAAGTAGAGAAGAAAACGTAAAAGGTGCAGATGGAGAGATGATAAAGGGAGAGAATGCAGAAAGAGGAAGATGGGCAGAGTATTTTAGGGAGTGGCTAAATGTGAAGGAGGATAAGGAGGGAAAGGTAGTTCCAGTGGGAAGCGCTAAGAAAATGGCCGTGATGAGTAAAGAAAATAGAGGAGAAATAAGGAAAAATGAGATGAAAGCAGTTGTTAAGATGAGGAGAGCAGATGAGGGTTGGATGGGTGTCATGCAGAATGTCTAAAAAAAAAAAAAGGAGGTACATCGATAGTAGACTGGCTGGTGAGGTTATTTAATGTTCGTTTAAGAGAGGGTAGAGTGCCGGAGGACTGGAGGAGTGCTTGTATAGTTCCACTTTACAAGGGAAAAGGGGACAAGTGTGAGTGTAGTAGTTTCAGAGGGATAGTTTGTTGAGTGTAGTTGGGAAGGCTTATGGGAGGGTCTTGACTGAAAGGATTAGGAGATGAAGACAGGGAGTAATTGGTGAGGAACAGTGTGGGCTTAGGACAGGTAGGGGTTGTGTGGATCAGATTTTTGTGGTTAGACAGATATGTGAGAAGATTTAGGAAAAGGTAAGGATTTTTTTTTAGGGGGAAGCCCTTTATGAATCTGGAAAAGGCTAATGACAGGGTAGACAGGAAGGCACTGTGGGAGGTTTTGCAGATGTATGGGATAGGAGGAAAGCTTTTAAGAGCAGTCAAATTTTTTACGACAGTAGTAGAGCTTGTGTTAGAATCAGAAACGGAAAGAATGAGGGGTTTGAGTTAAAGGTGGAACTTTGTCAGGTATGTGTTCTGTCGCCCTGGCTGTTAAATTTATACATGGATGGGGTGGTGCGAGAGGTAAATGCAAGGGTAATGGGTTGGGGATTAGAGATAGTTAAAGAAAATGGAGAAAAATGGGAGATAAGCCAGTTGTTTTTTGTTGACGACACTCCGTTTGTAGCAGCATCAGAGGAGGGATTGAGGAAGCTAGTGAAAGAGTCTGGGAGGGTATGCAAAGGAAGGAAGTTGAAGATAAATGTGGGTAAAAGTAAGGTGATGAGATGTGCAAGGGGAGAATGAGGTAGCAGACTGGAAGTGAGTATTAAGGGAGAGCGACTGGAGGAAGTGGATAGTTTTATATTCTTGGGTGCGAATGTGGCGACAAAGGGAAGAGTGGAGGTGGAGGTAGAATGTAGATTGAGAGATGCATGTAAATACCTTGGGGAATTAAAAAGTGTAATGAGGAATAGACATTTGGGAATGGATGCTAAGAGGAGAGTGTATGAAGGA
>NC_134803.1:5475897-5480897 GCF_046742065.1 Oratosquilla oratoria | reverse complement strand
TATCTGGCATATATACCTGGAGGAGGATGGTTTTGAAAGGTCCTTTCTTCCACTTTGGCCATATACATATTAGCAAAAAGGACTCCTAAAGGGGAACCCATTGCCACTCCATCTACTTGTGTGAATAGCTCTCCTCTGTGGGAGAGAAATGGGGCCTCCTTTGTGCAGATTTCGAGCATGGCTCGCAGGACGTCTTCAGGGATGTCAAGTGCGGGGACATTGCTTCTGTAGACTCTCTCTAATATGATACTAATTGTCTCATCGACGGGAACATGGGTGAATAAACTTTCTGCATCCAGAGAGGCGATATCATTGCAGGGTGGAGCCGTCCGGAGCAAGTCGATGAATTCCGTAGCTGAAGCGACGGATCTCCCTGTAGGCACATAAGGGGTGAGGAGAGAGTTCAGTGTCTTAGCTGCCTGATAGGTGGCGGTAGTCATTTGTGAAATTATGGGTCTCAGAGGGTTGCCTTCTTTATGTGTTTTAACAGTGCCATAACAGTATCCAGGTCCAAAGTCACCAATAGCTTGAGTGAAATTTTTCTTCGAAATATTAGCCCTCTGGATAAGGTCGTTGATTCTTCTTTTCACATTGTCAGTTGGATCTTTTGATAGGCACTTGAATTTGGACGGGTTGCTAAGCAGGTGATCCATTTTCTCCATGTATTCTTCTCTGTTCATGATGACGTACACAGATGACTTGTCACCTCTTCGTATGATGATGTCATGTCGATCCCAGACTTCCTTTGCAGCTTTCTTTAGTTCTGGTGTAAGCATTTGGCTCTTGTATCTTCCTCTATCACGTCCTGCTTCACCAATGAGTTCTTCTTAAATTAGTTGGCGAGATGGTTACTTTATTTTCTTTTTGGAGCGCTAGAAGTTTATCTATGAGGCGTTCGATCTGGATCCGTTTGCTTTTTGGGTGAGGTTGACGGATATAATGACAATTAAGTCCAAGGTTCAGAAGTTTTTCTTGTTGCTTTGATATGGTAGTGTTGGAGAGATTGGTGAATCCTTGGGCGGGTCGCTCATTTCTCACTGGTCCCAGGTGTAAGGACGTAAGCTTTTTCTGAATTCTGGTGGGAGGAATTCATTGTTGATATATTTTGTATTCTTCTAGATGTTCAGCTGCAGTTTGCCGTACAAATTCTTGGTCTGGGGCAAACGTATTCCATAGAATCTCCTTTTCTTCAGTGGCATGTTGGAGGCGATTCTGTGCCTCCTGCAGTCTCTTCTTAAGGGTGTTTTTGGTGATGTGTTTACCTGTGTGTCGACTGTTAATACTTCTTGGGCACAGGTTTTCTCTCAGACAATTCTGATTAAAATCAACTGCACTGGATGCTTTGATGATTTTAAGGTAGGAATTCTTGATCTTTTGAAAGATCTTCTTAACCAGAATTGTATGAGAGAAAACCTGTGCCCAAGAAATATATATATATATATATATATATATATATATATATATATATATATATATATACATACATATATATATATACATATACATGTGTATGCATATATATATGTATATATATATATATATGTATATATATACACATATATACAAATATATATATACATATATATATATATATATATATTTGTGTGTGTGTGTGTGTGTGTGTGTGTGTGTTTGTGTGTGGGTTGTGTGTGTATATGTTACAGTAAGAACACGTACCTAGGGATTACGCGTAATCCCTAGGTACGTTTCAGTGAATACGCGTAATCCCCGTTTCACTAACCTAACCTAACCTAACCTAACCTAACCTAACCTAACCTAACCTAACTTTAGGTTAGGTTAGGTTAGGTTAGGTTAGGTTAGGTTAGGTTAGGTTAGGTTAGGTTAAGTTAGGTTAGGTTATGTTAGGTTAGGTTAGGTTAGGTTAGGTTAGGTTAGGTTAGGTTAGGTTAGGTTAGTGAAACGGGGATTACGCGTATTCACTGAAACGTACCTTGGGATTACGCGTAATCCCTAGGTACGTGTTCTTACTGTAACATATACACGCACACTTACAGATATACATTCACATAAATCGAATTTGTAAGTCCCATATTTGGCGAAAAGAAAGACTTCAGAAGGTGATCCGTATATTATAACCATTGCGTTTGGCCCTTTCCATCGTAGTTTTACATTTTGCTGGTTGGGTTTTTATACTTCGTGGGCGGATACAAGTCTGGATGTTGCGCTGCTGGACATCTTGTTATTGGTCAGGTTACACGCCTGTCAAGGAATCTGTTCGGTCTGGACCGACAACTTTAAAAGCGAGTATATTAAATGGTAGGGACCGTCCTTTAGAGTTATCAAAATTCAATAGATGTTTTATCAAACAGGATTCCATTGTTTTCTTTCTATCGTTGCAATTAGATTTAGGGATTATAGCAGCCATATCCCAACACATTCGGTGATTTAAAATGTCAGTATGTTTAAATACTCTATGATCCACGTGGGTTCTCTTTCTGTCTATCTCCAATAAATTTTAGCATAATATTACCATGCTAACTTATAAACGCCTGAGCTGTTATTACATCTTTTAAACATTAGATGAATGTTTTGGTTTCTTTTAAAGATATTTTTGGGGTAGTTGTAAATAGTTTTAATATATATTTTTTTACATACATACATATACCAAGGCATTTTCCCCCTTCCAAGGGAGGTAGCCAAAAAGGGAAAGGCATAAAAACACTCCCACCCATTTCATCCCTAAATACACTCCACACCCCTCCCACCCTCCCTCTCATCTGAGCACCTCCTGGATGACGGGTCATCCCTGCACCCTGCCCACCGCCCTGGGTCAGAAGCAGTGTCGCAAGACACAGCACATCCACAGCAAGGCCGCTTCATTTAATCGGCGACCCCCCCTCTCCGTCCCCCCTTGCATATAAGGAGAGGACGGGGAGAAATCCCTTCGGGCTGCGTCAAAATTTACTCACGCATACTACCCCCCCCCCACCCCCCCCGCCCATTCCTCCTCATGCAATCACAACATCATCCATATACAACCATTCTCCACTCACCTCTGTCTTCCGTCCTCTCCCTTCCTTCCTCAACAGACATTCCCCTCTTCCCCAAAGCCCCCTTCACCCCATCCATCCACCTCATCCTAGGACGTCCCCTCATGTTCACTCCCTCCACATCTGCCTTCCATACCTCTTTTACTAGTCTTTCTTCACTCATTCTTTCCATGTGTCCAAACCATCCTAATATTCTTTCATCAACCCTATCTCCCAAATCCTTTTTCACCCCTGTTCTCCTCCTCACCTCCTCATTTCTCACTCTATCCAGCCTAGTAACCCCCACCATACTTCTCAGACACCTCATCTCAAACACATTCAAACTCCTTCTCTCTTCTTCTCTTATGTTCCACGTTTCTGCCCCATACAGTGCTGTTGGCACAATCACTCCTTCACACAGTCTCCTCTTCGCATCCATTCCCAAATGTCTATTCCTCATTACACTCTTTAATCCACCAAGGCATTTACTCGCTTCTCTCAATCTACATTCTACCTCCACCTTCACTCCACCTTTTCCTGCTACACTTGCACCCAAGTATCTAAAACTATCCACTTCCTCCAGTCGCTCTCCCTTAATGTTCACTTCCAGTCTACTGCCACTTTCACCCCTTGTACATCTCATCACCTTACTTTTACCCACATTTATCTTTAGCTTTCTTCTATCACATACTCTCCCAAACTCTGCCACCAGCTTCCTCAATCCCTCCTCTGACCCTGCCACAAGCGCAGTGTCGTCCGCAAACAACAGCTGGCTCACCTCCCACTTTTCTCCATTTTCTTTAACCATCTCCAATCCCTGACCCACTACCCTAGCATTCACCTCTCGCACCACCCCATCCATGTATAAGTTGAACAGCCAGGGCGACATAACGCATCCTTGACGAAGTCCCACCTTTACTTCAAACCACTCACTCTCTCCATTTCTAATCCTGACACAAGCTCTACTACTCTCATAAAAACTCTTGACAGCTCCCAAAAGCTTTCCTCCTATCCCATAAATCTGCATAATCTCCCACAGTGCCTTTCTGTCTACCCTATCATAAGCCTTTTCCAGATCCATAAAAGCCCAAAAAAATCCTTCCCCTTTCCTATAGCTTTCTCACATATCTGTCTTACCACAAAGATCTGATCTACACAACCTCTACCTGTCCTAAATCCACACTGTTCCTCACCAATTACTCCTTCTGTTCCTCTCCTAATCCTCTCAATTAAGATCCTCCCATAAGCCTTCCCTACTACACTTAACAGGCTAATCCCTCTGAAACTACTACATTCAAACTTGTCCCCTTTTCCCTTGTAAAGAGGAACTATACAGGCACTTCTCCAGTCCTCCGGTACTCTACCCTCTCTCCAGCAAACATTAAATAACCTCACCAACCAGTCCACCATCACTGAACCTCCCTTTTTCAGACATTCTGCATGGCATCCATCCAGACCAGGTGCCTTACCTGCTTTCATCATCTTTACAACTGCCTTCACCTCATCCTTCCCTATTTCTCTTCCATTCTCCTCACTCATCACTCTCATTTTCTTCGCATTTCCCACTGCAGCTATCTTTCCTTCCCTATCCTCCTTCACATTTAGCAACTCCCTAAAATATTCTGCCCATCTTCCCCTTACTGCCATCTCTTCCATTATCATCTCTCCATCTGTACCTTTTACCTTTTCTTCCCTACTTGATTCGCCTCCTCTTCCTCTCTTAATTTCTTTCCAAAACATCTTTTTATTACTTTCAAAATTTTCTGTCATACTCCTACCCCATTTCACATCTGCTCTCCTCTTTGCCTCCTTTACCTTTTGCTTTACTTCTCTTTTCTTTTCTTTGTACGTCTCATATGACTCCCCCGTCCTCTTTTGTAACCAATCTGTGAATGCTCGCTTCTTCTCTTCTACAACCTTCTTTGTTTCCTCATCCCACCATTCACTACCCTTTCTTCTATTTCCCCCTGTCCTTCTTGTTCCACACACCATCCTTGCACACTTTAAGAC
>NC_134803.1:5463397-5465897 GCF_046742065.1 Oratosquilla oratoria | reverse complement strand
TTATATGTTGGCACTATATTGGCATTTTTCCAGTTTCCTGGTAGTTTTCCTTCTTTGAGTGAGCATTCAACTATTTTGTATATTTTCTTGTTAGCTCGTCTATACATTCCTTTATTATCCAATTTGCAACTCCGTCTGGGCCATGTGATTTATTAACGTCAATCTTTAATATTTGATTACTTATTTCATTCTTATCAATACTTAATTCCTTCATTGGAGGAAATCTTACTTCATTTCTTTGATCACAGTTTTGTAGTTTTTCTTTTTCTTTGGTGAATACAGATTTGAAATGTTTGTTCATAATATATGCCATTTCTATATCTTATGTGTATTCTCTGTTACCTTGACGTAATTTAAGTATTTCCTGTTTATCTTTTAGTTTGCCGTTTACATATATATAAGATAATTTGGGTTGATCTTTACATTTGTCTATTATGTCCTTTTCATAATTTCTTTTTTCTTCCCTACGTATTTTTACATATTCATTTCTTAGTTTGGTGTATATTTTCCATTTCTCTTTTTTTTTTTTTTTTTTTTCCTTTTTCCATATTTCCAGGGCTTTATCCGTCTTTTGTTTCACTGCACTTTTTATTGTACCAGGATTTTATGTATATCCTTCCCTGTTTTGTCTAGGTACATACTTGTCCACTCCTTCATTATAGATTTCTTTCCAAATTGTCCATTTCTCTTCCACCTTTGTTTCTTCATTATTAATTTTTTCCCAATTTGTTTCTTAAAAGAATTTTTCAAGTTTCCCAAAATCTGTTTTGTTATACATTAGTCTTCCTTTTCTGTGTTTTTCGTTTATTTCTGTATTTGTTTCTTTATTTAATTCTAGTTCTAGTAGTATGTGATCACTTTTTCCAATTGGTGTCTTGTATTTGATTTTATCCACAATTTCGGGTTCTGATGTGAATATCAAATCCAATCTTGAGGGTTCATCTTTATTCCTATATCTGGTGTTTTCCTTTACACATTGCGCCAATGTGTAATCACTGGTCATTTCCAGTAATATGTTTCCCCAGTGATCTCCACCTTTCAGTCTTTTCTTCCCAACATACTTCTTTCGAGTTAAAATCACCCATAATTACCAGATTTCCTTCTTTCTTTAGTATTTCATTTAGTGTTTTTCTTGTGTCTTCCAGCATTTTGGAGTGTTCACTTTCATTCCATGTGTGAGTTTTAGGCGGGACATAAATCACTGCATCTTTTCTATTTTTCACATCTCTATCCTTAAATCTTATCATAATCAACTCCACATTGTTCTCTCCTTCTATTTTTCACATCTCTATCCTTAGCTCTTATCATAATCAACTCCACATTGTTCTCTCCTTCTGTGATTTTTGACGCATTTAGGCCTTTCTTGGTTAGCAGCATGACTCCTCCACCCTGCTATGTTTCTGTTTTTGATCCAACAATTATGTAATCGTTGGCCTCTACTATTTGGTGGTAATGATTCTTTTAATGTTGTCTCCACAATCCCCCAGATAGTCATTCAATTCATCTATTCCTGATATCAATCCGTCCATGTTGGTATATGTTACCTTTATTTTTTTCCTTTTCTGTCTTTTCTTTTTGTTTCTGCATTTCCTTTTCCCTCATGTACCATTTCCTCAGCCTCAAGTCCATCACTCTAAAAAAAACTCCTTCCTTTTGTTCTCCGTTCTTTTCCTTAGCTTTCTCTTTTAGTGTTTTCTTCTTTCTCTTTTTCCTCATCACTCAGCTCCTATTTTATTCATATTTTTTTGTTGTTATTACTTTTTGCTAGTCTTTCTGCGTTTGTTAATATTTCTTCCGCTCTCCTCTACGAATTAAGTTTTATTTTGAGAGGTCTATTCTTCTCTTCAGAATATTTTCCCATCCTGTAAATTTCTTCTATTTCCCTTTTAAAGTTCTTGTGCCTCCTCCTGTATTTCATTTTATATTTCCGTCACTATATTCTTCTCTTTTTTCCTTTGGAACCTTAATTAGTCCATGTTTCTCTTTGATACCATAGATTGCAATACTTTTTTTTTTTCTTTTTTTCTTTTTTCTATTGTGTCTCTTACCCAATCTCTTTTTTCCTTTATTACTTCTATCACAATGTTCTTAGTACTTTCCTTCATTTGTTCTTTGACTTTTTCTTTAAATAGTATTTTTTGGCTTTCTTTGTCTTCTTTCATTTGGTTTTTAATTTCCATATTTCCTTATATTTTCACCAACTTTGTGTGTGTGAGGGGGGGGTATGTGTGTGCGTGTGTGTTTGTGTGATTTGCCTTTACTGATCTACTGCTGTGAAAATCCAAGGCCACTTAAGGGCTATGTGAAATATTATCTACCAGTGATACATAGATCCAACAAGAAGGCCTGGATGACATCTTCTATGAACCAGCATTATGTTGCAAATTATTTGTCCCCTGCACTACGTGACTATACTGCCAAAGAAAACATTGCTAACCATTTTCTCCTGCTGATTGACAATGCCCCAAGCCACCCAACAATCATGGAAGATTGGGCAGAC
>NC_134803.1:5448397-5455897 GCF_046742065.1 Oratosquilla oratoria | reverse complement strand
TGATCTAATAGAAGTGTTCAAGTGGATCAAAGGCTATAACAAGGGTGATGCAAACAAGGTTATCATAATAAAACAACAGGGCAGGACTCGCAGTAATGGGTATAAACTGGACAAATTTAGATTTAAGAAGGAAATAGGCAAGAATTGGTTTACTAGTAGGGTGGTCGATGAATGGAATAAACTCAGTAACCATGTAGTAAGCGCTGAAACTATCAGTTGTTTTAAAAAACGATTAGACAACTTTATGGATGGGGACGACAGGTGGTGATGGATTTGGAGCTGCCTAGTGTAGACCTTATAGTCTCTTGCAGTCTCCTTTATTCTTATGTTCTTATGTTCTTATTACTACGTAAGAAGTACAAGTTCCCCAGTCCTCGTGTTGACATGTATACATGTAGATGGCGTTTCTCCTCTGGAGGGGCTCAGGGGGAGGGAAAGGGGTTAATTCTTAATGAAAGGGTGGAAGACTTCTTAGACTCGTAAAAGATAATAAAATTAAGATATTTATATTCCAGTATTGATTTTACGTTACGGCGGATGATATTCTTCATAACTCTTTCTTCAGTTTTATATGCTGATGTCATGTTTTTGTAAAATTGTTGTATTGGTGTCTTGTTCAAGGGGTTATGTCTAAGGTACCAACGATCGATTTCATCCTTGATTGATCTCTCTACAATGTAATTAGGGAAACCATTGTTTACAAGAACTTGGGAGGTCCGTTCAAGTTCGTGGTGAACAGATGCCCAGTCTGAATTTGGGGTGAGCGCCCTCCTGACATACGCATTAATAGTCGACCTTTTGTATCTTACGGACCACTTACTCTCTCCATTTAGACACCGTCCATTGTTGGATGATTTCACAGATACTAGTTTTGTATCCAGAGTCAGAGTAGGAGACTTGTACATCTAGAACGGGAAGGGAGCCGTTGATGCTATTTTCGATGGTAAAGGTGAGGCCTGATTCTTCCATGAGTCTCTGGCGGAGGTCTTCTAATTCATCATCGGTATTGAACCTGAGGAAGATGTCGTCTATGTATTTACAGCAAATACTAGTTTTCTTCTCAGACAGGACCTTTTCTTCTATTGTTCCCATGAAGAAATTAGCGAGGAGGACTTCAAGATGGGATCCCATTGCTACACCGTCAGTTTGTACTTACATTACATGTGTCTTCTTGGGTTTCTAAAAGGTACTTCTTTAGTACACAGTCAGAGAAGAGAGCGTAGGGCGTGTTCAGCGATGTCTAAGGTGGGGGTGTTGTCATTGTGGTAGACTCTCTAGATGACAAATTCAATTGTTCTGTCAACATCTATGTTCGTATAGAGGGATTCGGCGTCCAACGAGGCGATTTTGCTCTCCTCAGGAGCTGGGTTCCTCTCAGGATTTCTAAGAAGTCCTTAGAAGACAAGAGACTATTATCAGGAAAGGGTGTAGGGTGTTAGGGTTTCATCTAATTGTTTGGCTATACGGTACGTCGGGCTGGGGATCTGACTGATGATGGCTCGTAAGAGGTTACCTGCTTTGTGTGTCTTGACATTCCCATATGCATATCCTAGGTCGAAGTCACCAGTTAGTTTGCGGATGTGGGTTTTGTCTGTAACTGCGTTGACAATATCTAGAATTCGGTTGACTTTTCTCTTCAATGTTTCGACGAGGTTTATAACCCATGTAACAAAAACATTGTAGTCAGTTGAAAATATAGTAAGAATTACGAAACGTCCTGCTAGTAAATAACAGCATCGATTTTATTCGTCTCCGTGCCCTACACTTTCGGAGAATTCCCGTATTCCTTCTCTCAATATTCATTTCCTTTTTTCGCCGTACACTGTGGTGGGGGAGAAGAATACTGCCACCAAATGTTCCCACATGAGTCGTAAAAGGGGAAAAACTGAACGCAGATAGAACTAGGCATCCTTCTCTCTGTAGCCCCAAAAGGGACATTCCTAAAAAAAGTAAAGGCATAAGAGGGTCTGGTAGGAGTTTTCCAACCAGAACCCTAACTTTTGGTCTTTGAACGTGCGCGGGTGTGGTACAGATGAGAGTGAAAGGGAAGAGATAGGCAATATGTTTATGAGAAATAAGATGGATGTGTTGGCATTAAGTGAAACTAAGTTGAAAGGGAGGGGCGAGTTTGAGTTTGGGAGTGTAGTTAGGAGGGTGTTAGGAGTGAAGAGAGGACGAGGGAGAAAAGGGGTGGCTATACCAGTAAGTGAAGAGATAGGTAAACGTCTGGTGGGGAGGAAGGAGTTTTCTTCAAGATTAATGTGGATGAGGGTGAAACTGGGAAGGGAGATGTGGGGTTTTATAAGTGCATATGGGCCTGGTATTGAGAAGAGTGTAGAGGAAAGGGAGCCTTTTGGATATATTTAAATGAGTGCTTAGAGGGTTTAGGGAAAAATTCCAATATAGTTGTATTGGGAGATCTTGATGCTAAGGTATGAGATGAACCAATAGATGGAGTAGTTGGGAAGTATGGAGTTCCAGGTAAAATCTTAGTGGAGAGTTGATGGTGGAAATGTGTCTAGAAAGAGAGCTGTTGATAGCAAATACAGTGTTTAGGAAGAAAGTCAAGCATAAGTACGCATGGGAGAGGTGATGGATGGAAGGTTGGTAGATAGGGCATTAATGGACTATATAATGGTAACCAGTAGAATAGCAGGGAGAGTTTTAGATGTACATGTTCTAAGGAGAGAGAATGAGAGAATATCAGATCATTTTTTGGTGGAAGGTAAGTTGAGAATGGAGAAAAGATGGAGAAAGGGGAAAAGGACAAAAGGTAAAGAGGTGCTTAGAGTAACATGCTTAAATGAGAAAGAAAAAAAGAAGGGGTATAAGGAGAAGCTGAGGGATGAGTGGGAGTGAACTAAGAGTGGAGGAAGAATGGAGATGGTTCAAGGAGGGAGTCAAAAGGTGTGTAAAGTTTGTGTGTGGAACAAGGAAGGCGGGAGGAGATAAAAGGAATGGTAGTGAGTGGTTGGATGAGGAAGCAAAGAAGGTTGTAGAAGAGAAGAAATGTGCATTCATAGATTGGTTACAAAATAGAACGAGAGAATCATATGAAAGGTATAAAGAAAAACGAAGAGAAGTCAAGCATAAGATAAAGGAGGCAAACAGGAGAGCAGATGTGAACTGGGGTAAGAGTATGACAGAAAATTTTGAAAGAAATAAAAAGATGCTTTGGAAAGAAATTAAGAGAGGAAGAGGAGGCAAATCAAGTAGAGAAGAAAAGGTAAAAGTTGCAGATGGAGATAAGATAATGGAAGAGACGGCATTAAGAGGTAGATGGGCAGAGCATTTCAGGGAGTTGCTAAATGTGAAGGAGGATAGAGAGGGAAAGGTAGCTGCAGTGGGAAGCGCTAAGAAAATGACAGTGATGAGTGATTAAAATGGAGGTGAAATAAGGTAAGATGTATGGGTGTCATGTGGAGTGTCTAAAAAAAGGGAGGTACAGTGATGGTGAACTGGCTGGTGAGGTTGTTTAATGTTTCTTTTAAAGATGATAGATTGCCAGGGGACTGGAGGAGAGCCTGTATATTTCCGCTTTACATGAAAAATAGAGACAAGTGTAAGTGCAGTAGCTTCAAAAGGATCAGTTTGTTGATTGTAGTTGGGAAGTCTTACGGGAGGGTTTTAATTAGAAGGATTAGGAGAAAAACAAAGGGAGTAATTGGTGAGGAACAGTATGGGTTTAGGACAGGTAGGGGATAAGTGGATCAGATTTTTGTGGTAAGGCAGATATGTGAGAAAGCTTTAGAAAAAGGTAAAAATGTTTTTTGGACAATTCTGCATCTGGAAAAGACTTATGACAGGGTATACATGAAGTCGTTGTGTTGGGTATTGCAAATATATGGAATAGGAGCAGTCAAGAGTTTTCACAAGAGTAGTAGATTCTGTGTTATGATCAGAAATGGTGAGAATAAGTGGTTTGAGGCACAGGTAGGACTTCGCCAGGGATGTATTATGTCGCCTTGGCTGTTCAATTTATTCATGGAAGTTAAAGATAAATGTGGGTAAAAGTAAGGGGGGAGATGTACAAGGGGAGATTATGACAGCAAATTGTAAGTGAGTATTAAGGTGAGAAAGACCGGAGGAAGTGGATAGCTTTAGATACTTGGGTGCTTGGGTGCGAATGTGGCGGGAAGAGTGATGCTGGAGGAAGAATGTAGACTGACAGAAGCAATTAAATGCCTTCGAAGAAAAATATAATGGGAAATAAACATTTGGGGATGGATGCTAAGAGCAGATTGCATCAAGGAGTAATTGTGACGACAGTACTGTATGGGGCAGAAACATGGAACATAAGAGAGGAAGATAGGAGAAGTTTGAATGTGTTTGAGATGAGGTGCCGGAGAAGTATGATAAGGGGCTACTACGCTGGATAGAGTGAGAAACGAGGAGATGAGGAGGAGAACGACGGTGGAAAGGGAGTTAGGAGATATGGTTGAAGAAAGAGTATTGGGATGGTTTGGACACATGGAAAGAATGAGTGAAAAAAAATTAGTAAAAGAGGTGTGGACGGCAGAGGTGGAAGGAGTGAACATGAGGGGGTGACCAAGGATGAGATGAATGGATGGGTAAAAAGGGGATTAGGAAAGATGGGAATATCTGTTGAGGAAGGAAGAGAGAAAACAGACGGGGTGGATGGAGAATGGTTGTGTATGGTTGATGCTGTGATGAATGGGAGGGAGTGGGTGGGAGGTGGGGGTGGGAGGAAATATGTGTGACTGATTTTTTTACGCAACCCTACAGGATTTCTCCCCGTCTTTTCTTTTTCTGCATGAGGGGATGGAGGTGGGGGGTCTCCGATTAAATGAAGCGGCCTTGATGTGGATGTACTGTGTCATGCTATACTTTCTCTGCCACAAGGAAGTAGGTGAGATGCAGGGATGACGCGTCATCCACAGGGGCCAATAGAAGAAGGAGGGAGGGAGGATGAATGGGAGTGGAGTATATGGGGATGGCATGGGTGGGAGGGGAATTTATGCCTTTTTTGGGGGGGGGCTACTTTCCTTGTATAAGGGAAAATAGCCATTGGAATATATATATATATATATATATATATATATATATATATATATATATATATATATATATATATATATCCCTCCCGGAAGAGAACCGGGAGAGATATATATATGTGTGTGTCTGACTTTACACGCACACACACACCCAACTCCCCGCCCACGAGAGTTGGAGTAACTACTCGAAGTGCAGCGATACTGAATTTATTTCAGCCCTGTGTGTGTGTGTGTGTGTGTGTGTGTGTGTGTGTGTGTGTGTGTGTGTGTGTGTGTGTGTGTGTGTGTGTGTGTGTGTGTGTGTGTGTGTGTGTGTGTATGTGTGTGTGTGTGTTTGTGTGTATGTTTATATATACATATACATACAAATATATACATATATATATATATGTATATACGTGTGTGTGTGTGTGTGTGTGTGTGTGTGTGTGTGTGTGTGTGTGTGTGTGTGTGTGTGTGTTCACCTCGGATCTGCTGCAGCCTCTTTTCGAGACAGCCAGACACCACCCTACGGCAGTGAGCTCAGAGCTCATTATTAGCAGATATCTGGGTAGGTCTGAGACCACTCACACTCCACACACCGGGAATACAAGGCCACAACTCCTTGACTAACGTCCCGTACCTACTCGCTGCTAGGTGAACAGGGGCTACACGTGAAAGGAGACAAACCCAGCTTGTCTCCGCCCGGCCGGGGAATCGAACCCCGGTTCTCCGGCTTGTGAGGCCAGTGCCTTACCAATCCGCCACCGGGCCGTGTTGGTGAGGTGTGTGTGTGTGTGTGTGTGTGTGTGTGTGTGTGTGTGTGTGTGTGTGTGTGTGTGTGTGTGTGTGTGTGTGTGTGTGTGTGTGTGTGTGTGTGTGTGTGCGCGTGTGCGTGTGCGTGTGAAGGTGATTATGCAGAATAAGGGTTTTTTTCTACTTTTTTGCAACCTACCGTGCTGTGTTTCTTCCTTTTTGTCAACAATTACTTACCAGCTGAATAATTTAATGTGACAACACTCTTCAATGGACCAATTGTGGCTGCCCCTAACCCTTTAAGTAATGGGAAGATCCTCCTCTAAATAAAATCATCTGGCGTCAGTCAAAATAAAATTTCAACGAGATGACACTTCATGGTTGTATATGTATATATTTGTTCAATTGTTATTCATTTATCTACTCATCTGTTCTATTTATTCATATATCTATTTACTTATGTATTTTGCAAGAACAGAATTATAAATTCTTATGCATCAACTTTTGTTTATATCTTTTTTTGTAAATATCTTGAGTACCAATACCATCTACATATGTATACATATATATATATATATATATATATATATTTATATATATATGTGTGTGTGTGTGTGTGTGTGTGTGTGTGTGTGTGTGTGTGTGTGTGTGTGCGTATGAATGTATGTATTTATGTATGTATGTTATGTATATGCATACATATATGTATATGTATGAATTTAGATATAGATATTCATACATGTGCACGTACGCATATATATATATATAATGCCTGTCCCAATCTAACATTTTAAATTCTGACGATGTAAATATTTATGATCACATTAACCAGTCTCTCCCTGTGCATGTTCAGAGGTGACCCACATTTATCACGTAAAATAAGTCTTCTTTCCCTATGCACGTTATGACAAGCATTGTACAGCCTGAACTCATAGTTCGTCGACAGTCTTTTGATAGTTTAGCCTGTAATTGCGCCACAATAGGCTTTTTTGAGTTTTGCAAGATTTAAGTGTGATTATAGTCGTCAAACATATGGACAACACCTTGAAAACGCAGCAATTAAAGTACTGTCAGAAGATAGGAAAGCTGACAGAAGGCTGTCGTCGAGCATTAGAATCTGTCTGTACTTCTTGTAGGCTGTCACATACTTTTTAACTACCCTGCATACATATAGTTTATCATGACTGACCATTATTTACCATCCGGAATAATAACAAAGCCGGAACGACCTCTTGGTATGAAATGTGTCCAGTGTCCCGTTTTCTTTTCACATATCCCACGAAAGCACAGATATGGCGGGATTGTCTCTCTTGAGATTTGTACTAACCAGGGAAAGAATATTTAAAGACAGAAAATTACTGTCATGGGTTTAGTGAGACATAGAGGCTTCTTACAATGTCTGAACGTGATTTATTTTCCATCTTCCCAGAACTGCTGATGATCCCAGCCATAGTTATCTATTTATTATGTAAAGTACTTACAGAATAGTTTCCCTGATATATGTATTTGTACACATGCACACACACATATGTATATATATGAATGTATATATATATATATATATATATAAATGTATAAATATATATATGTATATTATGTGTATATATATATGTATATATATATATATTATATATATAATATTATATATATATATATATATATATATATATATGTACATACATATATCAAAGGCTTTTCCCCCTGACAAGGGAGGTAGCCAAAAAACAAAGGCATAAAATCCACTCTCACA
>NC_134803.1:5430897-5433397 GCF_046742065.1 Oratosquilla oratoria | reverse complement strand
GTGACCGTGAGGCAATGATAATGTCGTCAAGGTATATGAAGACAGTCTTTCCAATCAAACCTTCTAAGACTTTGAACATAAGTCTTGTGAAAACAGAGGGAGCAGAGACGAGTCCCATGGCCAACCTTTTGAAGTGGTAATGGCCCGTATTGGTACTGAAGGCTGTTAGAGGTTTTGATTCGTCATCTAGAGGTATTTGGAAATACCCTGACATAAGGTCGAGAGTAGAGAAGACCGTGTTGTGTTCGCCTATGGAGTAGATTGTGTCTTGGAGATGAGGAATAGGATGTCTTTCGGGAATGATGAGTTTATTTAGCTCACGGAAATCAACAACAGGGCGAAAGGAGCCGTTGTGTTTTGGAACGACAAAGAGAGGAAAATTCCAGGGAGATAGGCTGTGTTCAATGATGCCTTGGTCGAGCATATCTGCAATTATGTTGTCGACAATGTTTCTTTTACTGTGAGGAAGACGGTAAGCGGGTATGTACCGTGGTTTTGCATTTTGTTGAAGTGGTATATGATGTTGTATGATGTCTGTGAGACCTAATGGTTCGCCTGGGAGTGCAATTGCGTGTCTGTACGTGTTCAAGAGTGTCAGGAGATCTTCTCGTGCTTCAGGGAAATCTACATCGTTAATGTGTGGTGCTTTGATGGTTTCCTGTGTGTTCTGTTCTCCGTTGGTGATGGCGCATACGTGTTGTGAGTTGTCATGGTCGATTACGTGTACTGGGGAGGGATACACTGTAAAATCACAAACGTTCGTTCCTTTGTTCATCTGAAGAGGGGCATTGGTATTATTTGCAACTATGATTGTTGTGTGTCCTTTGCTCGATGTGTGAGATAGGGCGGATAAGAGAGATACACCAGATACACGGCAAGTGTCTGTGATGCAAAGAACATCTGAGTCGGGAGCTTTGAAGATACGCACTTTGAGTTTTGTGTACTCGCGTGGATAGAGTGTTTTGTCAGTTATTACAACCGCGTGAGAATTCGTGAGAGAGATCTGTGAGACGGTAGTGTATTGTGGTGATATTTCCTGTATGTTAGTGAAAACATCGTGTTTCTTGTGGTCGCGAGTTGACTTTGACATGCGCGCTGACAGTGTACGTCTATTACGTCTGTGGTGTGAGCTACGGGGGTGAGCGGATGGGGTGGGCGTGTCCGTTACACCAGTGTGCGTGTCTGTTACAAGTGTCACCTTTTCTGTTTCGTCACTGTTTTGTTCAGTTGTTGCTGTTGTTGATGTTGCATGCTGTTGCTCGATCATATGCAAGTGTTTGACGCGCGTGTTTTCTGTGTGTGCATGCGTGTTAGCTGTCTTTAAGGCCGTTATGAAGTGATTATTGAAACCAATGCCGTTTTGAGCAGGATAGATGATGATGCGATTTCTTTGCATCCATGTCAAACCTATAAGAATATCTGCGGGAAACACTACGTCCGCTATGTATACTGTCGTTGTAATGGGAGGACAGTTGGCATGCAGGGAGATGTCTAGTTCGGTTTTTCCTATGATGGGAAAGGGAACTCCGTCTACATTTTGTAATGTGATATCCGTTGGTTCTATAACTGTTACTCTACGGTGTCGGAATCGGAATTGGTCGAAGGAAACCTTTGACATTAGATTAACTGGGGATCCTGTGTCCAGAAAGAGTAGTTGTGGAAGGTTGTTGACCGTGGCGTGAAATGTCATAGCAGACGGGGATGATCGAGAGTCAGCCATCGTGAGAATCGGTAGTGGGGGGTTTGATTCTGTCTCGTGAGGTCGTGTGTTTTGTTCACCGTGAGACGATAGTCATACCGTGTTGTGTTTGTTTGTGTTGTCGCTAGTCGGGTGTTGGGGAGACGCGTATGACGTGTAGGTTTGTGATTTCAAGACGCGACATTGTGTTGTGTCGTGAAAAGCTGGTCCGTGATATGAGCAGTAGCTAGTTGGTTGTCTGTAATAACACCTGTTTGTGCTATGTCCTACTATGTTGCAGATTTTGCAAAAGAATGGTTTCCTAGATTGTGAACGCTGTCGTGATCTTGTGCGTGATATTTGTCTACCTCTAGTGTGATGTTCGTGTGACATGGGTTTATCTCTAGTGTAATGTTCTTGTGAGATTTTTGCTACCGTGGGAGTGGGTGGGTATGTGAGTGTGTGTGTAAGGGGGATTTGTTGTTGTTGAATTTGTGATTTTGTCGCTGATGTGTCCGAAAATTTTCTAGAGAAGTCAACGAGTGTTGTGTCTGGATCAAAAGGAATGTTCTCTATTTTCTTTAGTGTTTCTGGGTGAAGTCGCGAGATCAGTTTTATGTAGCCAAATAATGAGAGTACGTGATCTAGGCTGATTGTGTTATTTTTAACCCAAGGTGAAGAAGTGAGTGCGTCTTTTAGTTCTTCCTTGAACTGACTCGCCTCCCTGACTGCTCTTTCTTTAGTGAGATAAGGGGGGGTTGTTAAAGTTTGTTCCTAGTGTGTAGAAGGGAGAAAGGGAGCCTAACTGTTCATATGGGGCGA
>NC_134803.1:5218397-5425897 GCF_046742065.1 Oratosquilla oratoria | reverse complement strand
ATAGATATAGATGATGAAGGTGGAAAAAGAAGTCACGGGTCTAGTTCCGAGTTTTTGGGTTTATTCCTGACCGGTTTCGCTCTATGCTTCCTCTGAAGAAGCATAGAGCGAAACCGGTCAGAAATAAACTCAAAAACTCGGAACTAGACCCGTGACTTCTTTTTCCACCTTCATCAACTTGTCACAATGTCCCAGCATATATATACATATATATATATATGTGTGTGTGTGTGTGTGTGTGTGTGTGTGTGTGTGTGTGTGTGTGTGTGTGTGTGTGTGTGTGTGTGTGTGTGTGTGTATACATATATATATATAAAATATATACATTATATATATACATATATATATATATATATATATATATATATATATATGTCTAAACAGTAATGTAGTAGCATATTTGTAAATAACACACAAGAAACCCACAGTCGGAGAAAATAAACTTCGAATATAAGAATATTCTATATTTCGGCTACCAACTGTAACCCTCTTCAGGAAAAAGGGCTACAGTTAGTAGCCGAAATATAGAATCTTCTTTTATCCGAAGTTCATTTTCTCCGACTGTGGGTTTCTTGCGTTATATATATATATAAATATATATATATATATGTATATATATATATATACATATATATATATATATATATATATATATATATATATACAGTATATTATACTAAATAAAAATATTTGTCTTCCGAAAATTTTCTTTTCCTGCGGCCAGCGGCGTTTGGGGCAAATCGGTTACATCGCCCGGTCGCCTGGCGGGCCTAAGTGTATATTCGCGTTCTGTGTTTAGGACGCTTCTTTACCCGCGTTAAAGATGCCCGAGTCATCGAGGTTAAAGGTGCAGAGAAATCGTCATTTTTGGAAATGGATTACGCAGAAAAAAAAAATTGACCAAAGCTTTTCTGAACGAAAACAAAAAACGAATGGGTGAATTGAGGCGTGAACATGCTTCGAGTTTTCCAAATTTATACGGCAATACCAATACATTTTCAGTGAGAGACTCAATAAAGTTGTTCCATCGAAAACTATTAACATTTAGTAAGAGATTGAAAAAAGATAAAAATTACAAATATAGCGACGAAATTTTTGAGTCTCTCGAAGCATTTGATGGGGAAATTTCACAAGAGAGTTTGTGTGCGTTTGAAAAGCATTACTTCGCAGGGTACAAAAGTTTTACGAAAAAGGGTGGTAAATCGGATCACACAGATTATCAAAAGTATTATCTTGAAAGAACTTTTAAAGCCCAGAGGCGAATAGATCGAGTTAACAAGTACGTTATTAAAAAAGTAAGAGATCAAATTAGTAAAAGCACTGACACGAAAGTGGAAGAAAACGTCAACGTAATTCAAGAAGCGAAAGATTTAATGATTAAGAAACGTATTGAAGACAAGAAAGAACGACTAAACAAAATTGAAATGGTTCATATTCAAAAAGAGGACCGTAAAAAAGCCGAGGAAGAGGAACGAACAAGGAAGAAGGAGGCCAGAAAGGAACGGAGAGAGGCTAAAGCAAAAGCTTTAACGGTTCGCAAAGTTTTTAAACAAGAAAAGCAAGCTAAAAAAAAAAGTTATTGCTTAGGGGAAAAAAGGAATTTAAAAAAATCCAAAGGGGGTATTTTAAATGGGGGTTTAACATCAGCACAAACCGCCTATATTGATGACTTGCGAGAACAACGTAACAAACTCAATAAAAAATATATATATTTGTGGAGTCGTTAGAGAGGTTATCTACGGTTTACATAGCATCTTTACGAGAGACTGATAAGAAAGGGGTTCCACTTCATTCGATCGGTGAAATTGGAACATTCAGATGTAAGTTTTGTCAAGCGTTACTATGGGAAAAAGAACGTAGAACCATATGTTGTAATGTGGGACAAACACCAATGTTTTTAGCGACGAAACTCAACGGCGATCTTGAGGCTTTATATAACGGAACGTCCCCTTTATCGAATCGCTTTCTAAAGAATTTAGTCGGATTTAACACGTTATTTTCCTTTACGTCATTTAAAACCTCAGGAACACTTCAAAACAAGCAAGAAAGTTCGTTATGTTACAAGATCCAAGGAAAAGTGTATCATAAAATCGGAATTCTAAAACCAGAATTAATTGCTGGTAAAGAAAAGCCGTTCTGGAAGTCTGATAATTCATTTTTGGATCTTTACTTCTACCACGATAAGAAACAACAATTAAAGTTACGTGTTCAGAGGATGTGCGATTTTTTTTTACCCACACAAAGATAAATTACAGAAAGAGAGTAAAAAGCGTCGAGAAAGAGAGGAAAATGAAGTTGCGAAAAACGAAACTATAATAAGTCAATTGTATGATTATTTAGTGGTTAACAATATATGTCTCTCGGGCATGCTCAAGACAATTGATCGACGATTACGTTAAAAAGACCGATAAAATTCCTGAAATGTCCATAACGCTAAAGGGGTTTACCATTTACCCACGTCTTCCTCGCAAGTTGGAGGGATAGTTGATTTGAGTCCAGACAAAGACCCCCTTCAGATAATAATAAGTTCCCCTGCAGCGAACACGAAATTTCCTAACAAAATATTGGACCATAACAATTACTTTTATGACATATTCCAGTATCCTTTACTCATTCCCAACGGCGACATAGGGTACTCTTACAAAATGACCAAAAAATGTCAACCTGGGAAAAAAGAGGGGAAATATAACCGACTTTCACCAGCTATGTTTTATTCATCACTTTACATGGAAAGAGAAGGCGTTTTCAACTACATAACCAAAGGTAGAAGGCTGTTTCAGCAATTTGCAGTAGACAATTTCGTGAAGGTTGAATCTAACGAATTGTCGTTTCTGGAACTTCATCAGAATCAAATACGCAAAGAGAGAGCGGACATATTGAACGTTACGAACAAGAATGACATTGGACAAAGAGTCGTGTTGCCTCCCACCTTTGTTGGTGGACCTCGATACATGAAGCAACGACAACAGGACGCTCTCGCATACGTCTCTTATTATGGCTCTCCAGACTATTTCATAACTTTTACTATGAATCCAAATTGGAGTGAGTTACGCTAGGGAATGAACAAAACAGGTTCCACTGAAACAAAATCGTGTGGCCGCCCCGATTTAGTAAGTAGGATATTTAAGTTGAAAGTTGATAGCCTAATAGAAGATTTGACACACAAACATATTTTTGGTCGTGTTAAAGCATATCTGTATAGCATAGAGTGGCAAAAACGTGGACTTCCTCACGTGCACGTATTGTTGTGGATGGAAGAACGCGTAACCGCGGATATAGTTTCTCAATTGATCTCAGCAGAAATTCCCGACAAGGAAAAAGAACCAAGACTTTACGATGTTGTCACAAAGTGTATGATTCATGGGCCATGTAAAGGCTACGACGAATCACACCTTTGTTGTCAGGGCAAACATTCGAGAGCACAAAAATGTGGAAAAGGTTTCCCTAAGACTTGCAGAAATGATTTATTGTTTGGAAACAATGGATACCCAGAATACAAAAGAAGATCGGTTGGAGAAGGAGGTAATTCTTTCGAAATAAAAATTAAAGGTGAGAAAAAAAACTATAGACAATTCATGGGTGGTGCCATATAACGCGTATTTGTGTTTGAAGTATAATGCTCATATAAACGTTGAATGCTCAAACTCAATCAAATGCATCGCTTACGTTACTAAATATTGAACAAGGGTTGCGATCGCATTCTTTTCACTAAAACGTCCGACAACGGAGATGTAAACGAGGTTGAAAATTATCAAGAAGCAAGATTTGTAAATGCTATCGAAGCTACTTGGAAAATATTCAAATTCGATATTCATAAAAATTATCCTCCTGTGACAACACTCGATTTACATTTGGAAGGAGAAAATGAGGTGTTTTACAATGATAACACGTCAGAAGAAGAGATGAAGAAGAAAACGAATAAAGACACGCAGTTGACTGCGTTTTTCAAATTGTGTTCAAATAATAGCTTCGCTGCCGATCTACACTACCACTAGGTGCCGCGCCATTTCATTTACAACGCCAACACTTCAAGTTGGGAAGAACGAAAAGGCCGTACCTTCTCGCTAGGGCATATTCGTGCGGTGACCACCAAGACAGTAGAGTTGTTTTACTTGAGGCTCCTGGTTACGCATAAACCAGGTCCTACGTCATACGAAGATCTTCGCACAATTGACGGTAAAATGTATCCCTCTAATAGAGAAGCTGTCAAAGCTTTGGGTCTCTTAGCTGATGAAGAAACATGGAAAAATACAATTTTGGAGATAATCAACCACACGAACGATAGGAAACAACTTCGAGAGACATATGCAAGCATGTTGGTATTTTCGGATCTTGAAGATCAATCAGGGATCTGGGAAGAAACCATAGATTTGTTCGCCAGTGACTATCTGCACATCAACAACTTAACTGAATACAACGATGAAATATATTTGGACGCATTAGATGACATTCAAAAACACGTGTGGAATTGTGGAGGGGGAAGCATCACTGAATATGGGTTGCCTCCTTCGAGGGGCGGGGAAAAGACTTCAAATGTCGTTCGAAGAGAGAGGTCTTATAACAAAGAAAAGTTGAAGGAGGAAGTTGCACAGAAAGAATTACTTTTGAACGATAAACAAAAACAAGTGTACGATGCAGTGATGTACCGAGTGCATTTTGGACATCGGTACAAGAACAATGGAATCTTTGTGAATGCTGCAGGGGGCACTGGTAAATCCTTCGTTTTGAACATGCTGTTGGACTCGGTACGTTCTCAGGGCAAGATAGCTTTGGCGGTAGCCTCTTCGGGTATTGCAGCTACAGTTCTTAAGGGAGGAAGAACTACTTATAACATATTCAAGATTCCGCTAATGGAATATAACGAAGTCAGGTCATGTAGCATTAAGAAAAACTCAGAACTTGCAAAGTTATTAGAATTAACATCTTTGATCGTGTGGGATGAGATAGTGATGGCAAATAAAAACACGTTGACCGCACTTGATATTACGTTACGAGATGTTCTCGAGAACGAAAAGTTTATGGGAGGTAAGGTGTTTGTTTGCGCAGGGGATTTCAGACAAATTCTCCCTGTTATCCGAGGCGGTGGAAAGAACGAGGAACTCGAACATTGCATCAAGTCAAGTTATATGTGGAACGATCTGACAAAGTTAGAGTTGACAGAAAATGTACGTCTGAAGAAGGATGACACAAAAAACATTCTATTTGCTCAGAAATTATTACAATTGGGATCTCAAAGTGAGGGTCCCGTTGAATTCGACGAAGACTTTGGTGTAAGAGTCAAATCTCGCCAAGAGTTGGTTGATAAAGTTTATGATGACATAGAAAATAACCACCTGAACGCGTCGTATTTTGAAAAACGAGCTATAGTATCACCTACGAATGATGATGTTGACAACATCAATCAGATGATTCACGAGAAACTAAAAGAGAAGGAAGTCGTTTACAGTGGTGTTGATGTTGCAGTCGAAGAAGGAACGGATATACAGACTTCAGTTTTCAACGCCATGACAAGCCCATCCCTTCCGCCTCATCAGCTTAGGATAAAGGTAGGGAGTGTGCTAATGATCATTCGAAACATTTGCCCACCGAAGCTATGCAACGGGACAAGAATCATAGTGACAAACTTGAAAAAGAATGTTTTAGTCGGGAAAATATTAGGTGGAAGTTACCGCGGAAAGCAAGTGATGATACCTAGAATCACGTTAGAGGCTCAAGATACTCCAGTTCATTTCAAGCGTAAGCAATTTCCGGTCAAACTAAGCTATGCTATGACGATAAATAAGAGTCAAGGACAAACGTTTGAACGTTGCGGGCTACTTCTGGATTCAGTACAGTGTTTCGCTCACGGACAACTGTACGTGGCGTGTTCAAGAGTAACGAGCTGGGATTCGTTATTTCATTATACCGGCTGGCACAATGTAAATGGAGAATATAAAATAAGGCCTGCGAACAACTGTGTATATAAAGAACTTTTTGTTGAGGCTACGCCCAGTCCTCAAGTAGAACCACCGGCCGTCGTTGCTAGCGGTGAAACTTCTGCGATCGCCGAAGAAGAACCAGAGTTTGGAATCAGAGAAATCCCAAAGGAAATTTATAACATCTCAGAAGAAGACGCCGTAAAGATGATTCTCCCAGACTTTGTTTTCAATGATGACAAGGATAACGACCCAGATGAAAGCGATTCCGAAACTGTTACTTTGAAAAAAGAAATGAAGGACATCATATCAGTACTCAAAAAATTAACTAAAAACCAGGAAAAGTTCATCGAGGAGATCAAGGATGTTGTCGCTGATGAGAAATAAAAAAACAATATAATTCAAGTGTTTTATTTTCATGCAAAGTGGGCGTAGCCCAGGGCGCGCAGCGCCCGCGCCGCAGGCCAAGCCCCCCAAATATGCAGCAATGATATAGTCTCAAGAGAGAGAGAGAGAATACCCCGTCTCCACCACGGAAAAAGATAAAAGTTAATGATAGTATTGTAGTCGCTGATGAGAAATAAAAAAACAATATAATTCAAGTGTTTTATTTTCATGCAAAGTGGGCGTAATATATGTATATATATATATATATGTATATATATATATATATATATATATATGTATATGTATATATATATATAAACATATATATATATATATGTATATGGAATGTAACCACTAATGAAAAGAAACAACCGGAGCAGAGTGCTTTGTATATTACATCTTCAGTGCAGAAATACTTAGTTACATATTTATAGAGTACAATCAAGCATAGTATATAGTGGGGAAAAAGGGGATGTGGACACAAGGGATCTATGTGACAACGATATGAGAAGGTAGTGACAAAAGATCATGGAATGTGGGAAGCTCTCAATGGGGGTGCAAATTGACGGCCAGGTGTATAATGATTCTTTCAATTGAAACATGTTTGTTATTTCTTTACAAATATAGTTATCTATTTTATACAATCTAGATTAAGGTTGAAATTAATATTATTTGTGGATTTTATTAAGCTACTTTCAAATAAGTTTCTTTCGACAATGTTATTGTTGTAAGTAATTACGCTAGCATTATCCCAATCGATAGGGTGATTAAAAGTGCTGAGGTGTTTAAATATAGCACTTGAATCATCTCTATCTTCAATACATTTTTTATAATGCTTAATTCTAAAAGATAAATCTTTTGCCGTTTGACCAATGTATGAGCTTATTAAAACTCACAAGCCAAACCAACCCACTTGCCCCATCACCAGTTCTGTAGGCTCTGTGAGCTATAAACTTTCTAAGTGGCTTGTAACAAAGCTTTCCCCCTTTGTAGGTACTATTTCTAACTCCTTCACTCAAAATAGTGAAGACGTGATTAATACTGAATATCCTTACAATTTAATTAGTTTCGATGTTACTGGGCTCTTTACTCATAACCCAATTCAAGATGCTTTAACCTTTCTAACAAGTATTCTAGGTAACAGTAATACGTTTGTGTAAATAATTCTTCTTTTGTCTTTTAGGAAAATATTACACACAGACCTTCGGGATGGCTATGGGAAATCCTCTTTCACCTGTTTTAGCTAACATCTACATGGAATATAAAAAAAAAAAATTATAACTATTAAAGATGAAAAAATTATTTGGTTCTGATATGTAGACAATGTTTTGTGTTTCCGTCTAATAACTTATCTATTGATGATTTCCTTATTAATATAAATTCACTGGTACCCTCCATTAACTTCACTCTTGAAATAGAAAATAACAACAGCTTGCCCTTTTTCGATGTTGAAATAATTACAGATAATGGTATTCTGAAGACAAAAGTCTATAGAAAACCTACCAACATTCTCTCCTATGTTCATTTTTATTCTAATCACCATATCAATGTAAAAAGATCACTTTTAATTTCCATGTACTTGAGAACTTACAGGTTTTCAGATCCTGAATTTTTTATGACGAAATCAAAACTATCCGGAATATTGGAGAATAATTAAAATATCCCACTCATATTCTTAACCAATGTCACAATACTGCCAATAAACGTTTTTACAAAAGATACAATCAAGAACAAGAAAATCATGAACAACTTAATACACTTGTTCTTCCTTTTCATGAAAGCTTTCCTTGTATTGTCAACTTACTCAAGAAAATGGATATCAAAGTAGCTTTTGAATATGACCACACTATTAAAAAAACTTTAATTCAGAACAGTCCGCCTAACAACAACGGTATTGTTTATAAAACTCCATACCAAGACTGTAACAAATCTTATATTGAACAGACTGGAAAAAACTCATAAACAAGGATTTCCCAACATAAATATAGTGTGAGATCTGCCCAGAAAATCAATGCATTATTTCAACACAAAGTATTATACAACCATCATGTTGATTGGTCCAAGGCAATAATATTAGCCAACGGAAAGAACCTGCATGAAATAAATATAATAGAATCTTGCATGAGAGATTGGCCCTGGTTTCCTATGTACCACTTCTAATTGCACTGATAATTCTGTACAGGTAAGCTCGGTCCTGATTAAGCTCATTCACATCTACATATGGAAGAGGAGCTCCTTCGGCAATACATTGAAAGCCATTTGGTGGTACTGGTAGAGTTTCACAGGTGGATAAGTCTTTACCAAGTGGTCCTTTCCATTGATGTTCACTTTCTGTTGTACCATAATATATCCTGCACAGGTGCCTCAAAGGAAGTTCATTTAGATGCAAGCTGTAATGGATGATGTAATTGACATTCCAGCCCTCTTATAGTTCCATTCTTGTAGCCAGTATTAGTTACCGTGCTGTCAGCTCCCACTGCTTTTATCTCACCATTGATATATTTTTCAATAAGCTATTTCATCAGTCCATCTGCAATACCTGCACCTAGTCCTCGTTCAATAGATAAATGATCTAAATAGAAAGTACCAAGTTCTTCAATTTCTTTTGCTTTACACCATTTGCCCCCCCTCCTTTTTTTCACTTTATAGTGTTGTGTCTATCCTCCCATCAAAAAACAAAGCAGTAATTTCCTTATCTCCACCTGATCCTCGTTCAAAAGATAGATGATCTAAATAGAAAGTACCAGGTTCTCTTACAAACACATAGTGATCCTGAATTTCTTTGGCTTTATACCATTTGTCCCCCCCCCTTTTTTTCTTTTTTTAGTTATTGTTGTGTTTATCCTCCCATCAAAAAACAAAGCAGTAATTTTCTTATTTCCCAAATATTCAGATTTGGTAAAATTTCTCCATATCAGCTTCAATACAAGTCAAATTATCGTGGGCAACATCAGCTGCCTGACGTACGATGATGCATTACAATAGTCGTATTATAAAACATAAAGTTACATCTGTATTATTCGTTCTCTTTCACTCTAAATATCAATAACCACAGAAAATATGATCAGGCCAGTTCACAGAATATGAGAGTCACTCAGCTACAACTACAAAATAAATATAATCAAGACGTCAACGTCGACATCCTTATATACCTATTCACGCCTCATGACGGCTACGTAGGCATCATTGTATGGAAAGGGTTAAAGTCTGTCGTGTCCTCCAGATTTTGTGGTAGTCAATTACATGAGAGTTGTCTTCTAAATTAATAATACCATAGTCGAATAGGGCTGCACTACTAATAGCAGCAGCAGCTCTATTTGATAAAGAATACTGATCTGCTTCCATGGCCATTGTTGGTATTGGTATAATGTTGTTGTTTTTTCTGTTCTCACAAATACTTTTTCCGGAGCAATTTGGTTTTAACGTTCTTGCTTGGCTGAACTGGAATACTGTTTTTTTTCCAAATCTCAGTAAGGGCCTCGGATACTTCAGGAATAACATCCTTGTTGCTCTTGTATTTATTGTCTTTTACATACTGAATATATCTTCCAACCTGTTGTTTTGTTGGCAGCTCATAATGAGGAAGTTCTGGAAGTGGGGAGCCAAAGACACTGTGACTTGTTGATGTTCTAGTTCTTTTACTCATCTTAGCCCTGGAAATGAATAATAGAAAGACCCGTTAGTATAAAACAGAAATAATACATGTGATGCCAATGAAATATACTGAGTGCTAAATTACATCACAATTACTCTTACATTTGATAAGGCAACTAGTCTGACGGAGCCCTAGCCTAATAGGGATAATACTTTACCTAGTAAAAATAAGAATCACCATTTACTCACTCTTTTTTTTTTTTCCTACTTAGCATCTTTTCAAATTACTATAATCTTCCCATGCACTAAGGAAACCCCTTTCCTTTCACATAGAAAAGAATTCTTTAGACAAGTGGATGGTGATAGCAATGGGTCCTCCCAATGGCCTCTTTGCTGATATGTACATGGCCCATGTGAAGGAGAAGGTTTTCAACCATCTACCCTCCCCTGGAATATATGTCAGGTAGAACTCTTTAGACAAGTGGATGGTGTAGCAATGGGTTCTCCCATTGGCCTCTTTGCTGACATGTACATGGCCCATGTGAAGGAGAAGGTATTCAACCATCTACCTTCCCCTGGAATATATGTCAGGTACATGGACGGCATCTCCATCACCACCAAATCTAACCAAGGCGTCAACAGCCTGATTTCAACCTTCTAGGACAACTCCTGTCTGGCCTTCGCCCATGAAAGCAGTGCAGAGGAACGTCTTCCCTTCCTCGATCTGGGTATTACCAAAGATGTAAGCGGTTTCAAAACTAAGGTATTCACCAAAGATACCAACATTAGCTGCTGCCCTAGTGCCCGTGTTGAATGTCCTGCTGCTTACAAAAGATCCGTAGTTGCAGTATACATCAACAGAGCTTTGACCTATTGTAGGAGCTAGAGGGATACCCACAAGGAATTCGACCGCCTCCGTCAACTCCTTACCAACAACGGGTTTTCTGACCAAATGATCCAAGGCGTTATGAAGAAGAAATTGGATCAATATGCCACAACACCCCAGGCTCCAAACCCTGCCAGCAACGAAATCACCATTTATCATCAAAATCACTTTCACAGCAAGTACAAAAAGGAATGTGAAGTCATTAAAAGCATTATAAAAACAGGAGCCACTCCCACTGACACAGACACTTCCATCAACATCAGAATTTTTAGCAAACCAAACCTGACCATGTCCTTGATAATGAAGAATAACACAGCACCCAAGATCCCTAGAGAGGCCTCTACCAATGTAATATATAAGTTTTCATGCCAGGAGGGCCGCTGTGACGGCTCCAATTCTTACATCGGTACAACCTCAATCACGCTGAAAAGAGGCCTCCAATACCACCAAAACCAGGTATCTATCTTCCAAGACTTTATTGACCAACACGACATGAAGCCACCTCTGAGCACATTAACAAAAAAACACTATTACACACCATAGAGAAGATGATTTTAAAAGACTGCAGATTGCGGAAGCTGTACCCATAACTTCCCAACATCCCACCATCAATGTGCAGCAAGCTGCAGACTTTATCCTCCCTTCAGCCCGCCCCCAGGAACACCATGCCCATCATCACCAACAAGAACGAGATGGTTCCGAATACCGTCAGAGATCCCAGAAGCATCTTGCCCCACAACGTTCACCAGAGCTCAATTCCCTCCAACAATGCCAGTCCACAGGACCATGAACCAAAAGTCAAGCCAGAGTTATTACCGCTCAATCTGTACTGAGATTGACGACTTCCCCTAGTGACCTCCCCCAGGGACTCAAATTGACCTCTCCCACATTCATCAATAACCTTACCCAGGGACTCCAATTGACCTCTCCTATTTTCACCAGTGACCTCCCCTAACAAATCCCATTGACCTCTCCTATTCCTCCCAAAGATCTCACCCAAGAACTCCCGTTGACCTGTCCTACTTTTCCCAGTGACCTCACCCAAAAACTCCCGGTGACCTATCCTACATCTCCCAAAAACCTTACTTCACAGGCAGTACAAGTCAGCCTGTAAACATTATTCATCACCAGATCTTCGCCTACAGCAGCCCTTCAAGTTAGATAATCATAGTTCTTCTCACCCTGAAGAAGCCTCTGAAAGAGTTGAAAAAAAAATCGGTGTTTGTGTCAACAGTTTAATTGTACTGTTACATAGATTTATTATAATCGTTGGCATCCATCAGCGCCTATCAATACACCCTTTTACTTGATATTGAAACCATGAATAAACCTTAAGCTATGAGATCAAGAGGTTATTCTTGAAACTGAAAATATTAAATATTAAAATAGCCAAAGCTATTAGTGCAGTTGACTTAGATAAAAAATGTCTACGTGAGAACCTGTGCCCAAGAAGTATACATATATATATATATATATATATATATATATATATATATATATATATATATATAATTGTGTGTGTGTGTGTGTGTGTGTGTGTGTGTGTGTGTGTGTGTGTGTGTGTGTGTGTGTGTGTGTGTGTGTGTGTGTGTGTGTGTGTGTGTGTGTGTGTCTGTGTGTGTGTGTGTGTGTGTGTGTGTGTGTGTGTGTACGTACATTATCACTGATTAACCCAGAGTAATAATTTGGGTAAACTAGAAGGTAACCTAATGGGTACCCCAGTGTGTTGGAAGGTAAGGTCTTAAGGGTGAGAAAAGAGAAGGTAGTGAAGGAAAGGTGGAACAGAGAAGGTGGAGAAGGAAAGGTGAAACAGAGAAGGTGGAGCAAAGAAGGTGAAGGAATCAACACCGTGTGAGATCGAAACCTTTATTGATTCTCACAGTCTTGTCGGCTTTTGCCATTGTGTTTCAAGGTGAAGGAAAGGTGGAACAGAGAAGGTGGAGGAGGGAAGGTGGAAAAGGAAAGAGGTTAAGTGATGCATTGCAAAGAAAGATAAATTAACAAATTAATGAATAAATGATGTCCCAAGAGAATGGAAGCTAGCTAACGTTACTCCTCCCATATTCAAAAAAGGTGACAAAAAGAAGCCAAATAACTATAGGCCTATAAGTTTGACTTCAATCGTAGGAAAAATAATGGAAAATATCATCAGAGATGCTATCGAACATCATTTAGAAAGTAACCGTTTGATAAATGATAGCCAGCATGGTTTCAGACGGAAACGTTCTTGCGTGACTAACTTACTCGAATTCTACAACACAGTTATCTCGAATTATGACAAAAGAAACAATATAGATTTAATATATCTAGACTTTGCAAAAGCTTTTGATACCGTCCCACACGAAAGACTACTTACTAAATTAGCTTTACACGGAATAAGTGGTAGGCTATTAGGTTGGACTAGTAATTGGTTGAATGGTCGAAAACAGAGAGTTGTTTTAAATGGAAAAACTTCTTGATGGAAAAATGTTACAAGTGGAGTTCCTCAGGGTTCCGTTCTTGGGACACTTCTATTCATAGTATATACTGTATAAATTATATAGACCAGTGGTTCTCAACCAGGGGGAAATTTCTCCCAGGGGGGAAATTTGGATGTTTCAGGGGGGAAATTCTAGTCTGGAATTAAAATTCTGGAAATTATCAGAAAATAATTAGAAAATACACTCAAACCTCGAATTTCCGTACAAATAGAGACCGAGACAGGTCCGGAAATAGAAAAGTCCGGAAATTGGTAACACTGGTAAGTGGTAATGGTGGGTGGAGTATCTTGACTGGTAGCTGGATAACTGCGCATGCGCAAGGCAAGGATGGTACAATGTTTACACGCGTCATCCACGCTTCCACCCCAGTTCAAGCTTTTTCGTTGTGATGGCAGGGCATAGGACCACCCCCGGTCAGCGCCCTTCAACCCCAAACCAAACCAAACCAGGTGGATGCAGTTAGTTTCTGTTTATTATACATTATGATATGTATTGTGTATGTATAAAATGTAATAATATACATCCAATAATGTATAATAGAGGTATAGTGTGCTTAAGAGAATAATTGGAGTAGCCTAGGCAAACGAGAACCGGATGGCAATTCTCGGTCTCACTCTGTACTCCTTGTAAATTATTACATGTCTTAATATGGTCTCTCTTGTTCTTTTCAGGTCCGCAAGTGATCATGTCGAAAAAACGAACATATTCAGAAGCGTATCTAGACTTCGGTTTTACGTTTGTTGTGAATAACGGGGAACATCTGCCACAATGTGTCATCTGCACAAAGACCTTGGGGAATGGTAACATGAAGCCTTTCCAGCTGAAGCAACACCTTCAAGGATGCCATCCCGAACTACAACACAAGGATCGTGAATACTTCAAGCTGAAACAAAATTATCTGAAGAAGACGAGACTGGACTCAACTGGAACGTTTCGTCAGCAAACGGACGCTATTGTGAAAGCGTCATACGAAGTCTCGTACAAGATTGCGAGGGAGAAGAAACCACACACAATTGGTGAAACATTGGTGAAGCCCTGTATGCTGCAGTGCGTGAAGTTGGTCCTTGGTGAGGCTGCCCACAACAAGATGACCCAGATTTCCCTTTCAAACAGCACCATTCGGTCACGGATCAATGATATGGCTGAGAGCATCAAGAAACAAGTTGTTCAGAAGGTTCAAGGGTCACAGTTTTTTCGATTCAACTCGACGAATCGACAGATGTTGCCAATCTGTCCCAGCTGTTGGTCTTTGTTCGTTATACCACCGAAAAAGGAATTGCAGAAGAATTCCTCTTCTGCAAACCTCTCCAGACCACGACCAAAGCTCAGGATGTGATGGGCCTTATCAATGACTTTTTCGAAGACAGCAACATCAGCTGGGAGTCTCTGGTTGGGGTGTGCACGGATGGTGCCCCAGCCATGCTTGGCTCTCGATCGGGGTTCGTCACGCTCGTCAAGCAAAAGAATCCGGCAGTGGAATCGACACACTGTCTGATCCACAAAGAGGTGCTTGCTTCGAGAACTCTCCCCAAGAACTTCAAGCAGCATCTCGAGACTGTCATCAATGTCGTCAACTTTATCAAGGGTTCCGCTCTGAACACTCGGCTGTTCCATCGGCTGTGTGCGGCTGTCCTACTTGTCCGATATTTTCAGTGCATTGAACGAGCTCAACAGAAAACTGCAGGGCAAAGGGACCAACATTCTTTTTCAGTCGGACAAGATCAGAGCTTTCGTGGCTAAACTGGAACTGTGGAAGAAAAGAGCGGAGAGTGGAAGTTTTTCCTCATTCCTCGCTCTCAACGAATGTGTGGAGGATATGGAGGACGGTCTGCCTGATCCAATAGCCGAGGATATCAAACAACACCTCGAAGGCTTGGAGGAAGAATTCAAGTATTACTTCCCGGGGATCAAAAACGAGAGCAACGAGAACAAGCTTATCAGAGACCCATTTCAGAGGAACGTTGATGATGTGCCAGACGCGTGGCAGGAAGAGTTCCTGGACTTGAAAAACGACTCTGCAGCGAAGGATGCCTTCCAGAATATGGAACTGGAAGAGTTTTGGACCCAAGTCCGAGGAACCTACCCGCTTCTTGCGACCAATGCTCTGCGGATATTGGTCCAGTTTTCTTCCACCTACCTGTGTGAGACAGGATTTTCGGCACTGGTACACCTCAAAACAAAGGCACGCAACCAGTTGGAAGTGGAGGCGGATCTTCGATGTGCGTTCTCCATAACTCCCCCAGACATTGAAGGACTCGTGATAGGCAAACAATGCCAGAAGTCACACTAAAATGCTGTGTTAGTGTTAGTGTTCTTATTCAATACAATTTAATGTTAGCTGTGTTAGTGCATTTGAAAAATAAACTAGTAAATAGTCTCAGTGTGTTTTAACTGTTCTTTCTCTCATACACATGAAGGGGGAAATCTGGATGGTTGAATTGGGTGCAGGGGGAAATGACAGAAAATAGGTTGGGAACCACTGATATAGACCATGGACTAAAATCTACTGTTTCCAAATTTGCTGATGATACAAAACTGTGCGGAGTGGCAAATGATCACTCAAACCAATTAGATATTCAAGAAGATTTAGATCAATTACAGCAATGGTCTGAAAAGTGGCTAATGAAATTTAACACAAGTAAATGCAAGGTAATGCACATACGTAAAAATAACAGTAAGTACGATTACAAGTTATTTGGAAATTCGTTAACAAAAGTGGATAGTGAAAAAGATCTCGGCGTAATTATCAGTAACGACCTCAAATCATCCAAACAGTGTATTTCAGCCTCTGAGAAAGCAAATAAGATTCTGGGACTGATTGCGCGATCTTTTGATTTCAAAAGTCCATCATTCATTAACAAGCTATATAAATCGTTAGTTCGTCCACATTTGGAATATGCTGTTTCCGTATGGTCACCGAATCTCATTAAAGACATTGACAGACTGGAAAAAGTACAACGGCGAGCCACAAAACTGATTCCAAATATCAAAAATAAATCATACGAAAATCGACTAAAACATATGAATCTGTTTTCCCTGAAAAAGCGTAGACTCAGAGGTGACTTGATACAGGTCTTTAAAATTCTAAAGGGAATTGACAACATCAAAAGTGACCAAATTTTCACATTGAATGAGAATCAGACAAGAAACAATGGTCTCAAACTGTCCGGAAATAGATTCAATTTGGAAGTAGGTAGAAACAGCTTTGCCAACCGTGTAGTTAATGAATGGAATAAACTTCCTGCACAGGTAGTGCAATGTAGCTCAGTTCGAAGCTTTAAGAATCATTTAGATAAACACCTAAGCAAGATGCTGTAATGATTATAATTTATTTCATATTGTTTTTGTTTTGTTATCATTTGTCTGTCTGATTTTCATTTATTAATAGTTATATGTTAATTTATCATTATTTACTATTTACCTGTTTGTTTATTATTTAACCATACCTATGCATTTATTTATGTATTTTATTTGTTATTTACATTATTATAGTTTTTATTTATTATCTTATTATTATTATGATTTTTTTTTGTTCGCATCCGACCTAGATATGGACCAAAAGGTCTCCTGTCGGCATGCTCCGCCTTTGTAATCCTTTGAATAGATGAATGAATAGATAAAACAGAACTACCTAGATAAGCAAATAGATAAATGAATAAACAAATAAATAAATAAATGAATGAATAAATAGATGAATAAATAAATGAATGAATAGATAAATATGATAGATTAAAACAAAATAAAAAGGTGTCCAGATTGATTAATACTGAGGGATTAAAGAGAGTTGCTCCTCTTAAAACATTCTCTTTCACAATCTAACCCTTCACCGCCCTTTATAAAGGATCTAGTAAGCCTTTAAAACTTTTGATCTTTGAGGAAGAGCCTCCTGGGCAACATGGGGTTGAGCGTGGCTCGTCTAAAAAAATAATCAAGAAAATGATAAACAAATAAATAAATAAACAAATAATAAAATGAATAGATAAATAAATCCTGCTCCTCCAGAGGTCCCAGATAACATCGAAGTTTCTCCGGTCTTCGTAAAAGACCTGTCCGTGTCGCAAGTCTACGACCCAGAGATGTCTGCTTCCCGCCCACAGCACCCAAAGGAAGATGTCAGTCACTGTAATACATTGAAGTGGAAGCAGTGTCCCACAACGACGAGAACATGTGCGTTTGAGTTCAGATTTCACGACTGTCTTCAAGGAGTATTATTACAATTATCATAATTAATCGTTACTATTACTGTTGTTTGCGGACGACACTGCGCTTGTGGCAGGATCGGAGGAGGGATTGAGGAAGTTGGTGACAGAGTTTGGGAGAGTGTGTGATAGAAGAACGCTGAAGATAAATGTGGGTAAAAGTAAGGTGATGAGATGTACAAGGGGTGAAAGTGGCAGTAATCTGGAAGTGAGCATTAAGGGAGAGCAACTGGAAGAAGTGAATAGTTTTAGATATTTGGGTGCAAATGTGGCAGGAAAAGGTGGAGTGAAGGTGGAGGTAGAATGTAGATTGAGAGAAACGAGTAAATGTCTTGGTGGTTTAAAAAGTGTAATGAGTAATAGACATTTGGGAATGAATGCTAAGAGACTGTATGAAGGAGTGATTGTGCCAACAGCACTGTATGGAGCAGAAACATGGAACATAAGAGAAGAAGAGAGAAGGAGTTTGAATGTGTTTGAGATGAAGTGTCTGAGAAGTATGATGGGGGTTACTAGGCTTGATAGAATGAGAAATGAGGAGGTGAGGAGGAGAACAGGGGTGGAAAGGGAGCTGGGAGATAGGGTTGATGAAAGAGTATTAGGATGGTTTGGACACATGGAAAGAATGAGTGAAGAAAGACTAGTAAAGGAGGTATGGAAGGCAGATGTGGAGGGAGTAAACATGAGGGGACGTCCTAGGATGAGATGGATGGATGGGGTGAAGGGGGCTTTGGGGAAGAGGGGAATGTCTGTTGAGGAAGGACGGGAGAGGACAGAAGACAGAGGTGAATGGAGAATGGTTGTATATGGAAAATGTTGTGATGCATGAGGTGGAATGGACGGGGGAATGGGGGGTGAGGTAGTGTGTGTGAGCAAAATTTTTGACGCAGCCCGAAGGGATTTCTCCCCGTCCTCTCCTTTATATGGGGGGACGGAGAGGGGGGGTCGCCGATTTAATGAAGCGGCCTTGCTGTGGATGTGCTGTGTCCTGCGACATTGCTTCTGACCCAGGGCAGTGGACAGGGTGCAGGGATGACCCGTCATCTAGGAGGTGCTAAGATGGGAGGGAGGGTGGAGGGGTGTGGAGTGTTTTCGGGGATGGAATGGGTGGGAATGATTTTATGCCTTTTTCTTTTTGGCTACCTCCCTGGTAAGGGGGAAAAAGCCTTGGTATATGTATGTATGTATGATGTGTAGATGATTTCTGTCTGGCAAATTAATTATATATTTAAAAAAATATGGTTTATCTGAAATTGAATTGAAAGATATATTTTTTTTTATCTAAAAAAAACAATATTTATCTCCAATTCGACTTTTTTTTTCCAAACTTAAAAAAAAATAATGGCAAGGTACCAATTTTCTATCAGTTGAAGATGAAAAAAGAGCTGCTCTGACATGGTTCAGATCACATGATCCTCAGTTCTATTCAGACCGACCTGGTATCAACGTTTGCAGAAGTGTATTGACCTGAAACATAAGTTGAAAAATAAATATCATATATGAAACCATTTTTTCGCACTATCCTTTTTCCACGAACTTTTTGAAGTCCCCTCGTATGTATGTATACATATATATATATATATATATATATATATATATATATATATATATATATATATATATATATATATATATATATATATGAATATCTGGGGAGCAGATTCTCTTGTATACATGCATTATTAAAATCGACAGCATTAAGGAGGTTGTTAATCTTCTTATGGGTATTCTCCAGCTTTCTAACCAATACTCTGCCATTTGGAGGGTGGGCATAGACCAAGTTGCCAAAATGATTCATTTATTCAACGTTTCGTCTGACAAAGAGACATCAGCAGGAAATTCTGTAACAAAGATAATATAGACATACAGATATAAAGAAAAACAACAGGTTAAACTAGACAGAATTCACAAATATAGAAATAGTAATCAATAAATCAGCAATAACACACATCCTGACTCGATACATGGGCCGTTGGGGACCGCTACTTACAAAAATTAAAGGTCCAAAGAAATGACGAAGGAAATCTTCGGTTGGTGACTTATATATACGCACCTAGCCGGCTTGGGTGGTGGAAGGGGTGGTGGAGGGAGGATTAGAGGGCGGGGTTAGTTTCTCGTTAATACGTGAAGGAGAGGGTTGGGGGGGTCGGGGGGTTAGGGGGTTGCGGGGTCGGTTGGGGGAGGATGGAAGGAGTGGGTGGAGGGGGTGGTCGGGGCGTATTGACAAAGGGAGAGGTCTCTTTGTCAGACGAAACGTTGAATAAATGAATCATTATGGCAACTTGGTCTATGCCCACCCTCCAAATGGCAGAGTATTGGTTAGAAAGCTAGAGAATACCCATAAGAAGATTAACAACCTCCTTAATGCTGTCGATTTTAATAATGCATGCATATATATATATATATATATATATATATATATATATATATATATATATATATATATTATATGTATATATATATACATATATATATACACATACATGCATATAGATATATCATTAAAATAAAATAAATTGAAATAGAATAGAATAAAATAAGATAAAAATTTAGAATAGATACTTGTGTATATAAAATACCCGATTTTAGTCAAGATAAGTTCATAGGACTACGTCAGGAACTTCAATTTACAATCTGGGAGGCAAAATTAAGCGAGACCTGTAGATCAGATATGGGAAATATTTCAAAATACGCTTTCTAAGATGACTCATATTTACATCCCGTTTAAGGACAGACGCCCACTAAATCAGACTCGCCCAAAATGGCTTGACAGAGAAACAGAAAAAATTATTTCTAAAAAGAGACAAGTTTATAAGAAATATAAGTGCTCGGGTGCACCTAATGACTATCAAAGTTATGTAACAATACAGAGAGATTAAAAAAGGCAATAAAAAACGATAACGACAATACGAAATGAATATCGCTGATAAATCCAAAGAAAATCCCAAAGAATTATATATTTACATTAGAGATAAAAAGGTTATTAGGAATCACATTGGCCCACTATTATCTGCTGACGGTCAACTTGAATATTCAAATGAAGGAATGTGTGATATTTTAAATATATATTTTAGCTCAGTATTCGTAAACGAAATATCTTAAAATGAACTCTAAAAACTGAAACCTGTGAAAAATCTAGGGTGAACTTACTCACTATGGTAAATATAACAAAAAAAATATCAAAAGGTGCATAGAGAAACTCAAAATCAATAAAACACCAGGTCCTGGCGGTTGGCATCCAAGAGTCTAAAAGGAAATGAAAAATGAGATTGTTATTCCATTAGAAATTATTTTCAAGAAATCCATCATATCCGGAGATGTCACAAGAGAATGGAAGCTAGCTAACGTCACTTCCATATTCAAAAAAGGTGACAAAAAATAAACCAAACAACTACAGACTTCAATCGTAGGAAAAGTGATGAAAACTATCATCAGAGATGCTATAGAACATCATTTAGAAAGTAACCGTTTGATAAATGATAGCCAGCATGGATTCAGGCGGAAACGTTCTTGCGTGACTAACTTACTCGAATTCTACAACACAGTCATCTCGAATTATGACAAAAGAAACAATATAGATTTAATGTATCTAGACCTTGCTAAAGCTTTTGAAACCGCCCACCACGAAAGGCTACTTACTAAATTTGTTTCACACGGAGTAAGTGGTAGCCTATTAAGTTGGACTAGAAATTTGTTGAATGATCGAAAACAGAGAGTTTATTTAAATGGAAAAACTTCTAGATTGAAAAACGTTACGAGTGGAGTTCCTCCGGGTTTCGTTCTTGAGCCACTTCTATTCATAGTATACATAAGTGATATAGACCACGGACTAAAATCTATTGTCTCCAAATCTGCTGATGATACAAAAATGTGTGGAATGGTAAATGATCACTTAAATCAATTAGATATTCAAGAAGATTTAGATAAATTACGGCAATGGTCTGAGAAGTGGCTAATGAAATTTAACACAAATAAATGCAAGGTTATACACATAGATAAAAATAACAGTAAGTACGATTACAAGTTATCTGAAAATTCGTTAACAAAAGTGGATAGTGAAGAGCATCTCGGCGTAATTATCGGTAACGATCTCAAATCATCTAAGCAGTGTATTTCAGCCTCTGAAAAAGAAAACAAGATTCTAGGCCTGATTGCTCGATCTTTTGACTTCAAAAGTTCATCTCTCATTAACAAGCTATTTAAATCGTTAGTTCATCCACATTTGGAATATATTGTTTGCGTATGAGGAGGGGAGTTTAATCGTATCTTGTTTAAAGTAACGATAGGCGTGGTTCGAAGTTTCAGGAAAGGCTCCTGAATCGAAGAGTTTGGGAGAGTTTCCCAAACTAAGGTAAACACGAAGATTCCCAATAACAATTACCACATCTGACTCCATTTCCAGATTTTGTCCAGGTCGTCTTGAAATGACTTGCAATCTTCTTTTGTACTTACTCCCTTTAGTAGTTTCGCATCGTCTGCAAAGAAGTTCATGTAAAATTCCACACCTTCATCCATGTCATTTATATTAATGGCAAACATTATTGGAGCCAATACAGAGCCTTGTGGGACTCCACTTATTATTTCTTCCCAATTTGAGTTCTTGTCTCTGAGTACCACTCTCATTTTTCTCCCGATCAAGAAATCTTTCATCCATTCCTATAACTTTCCTTATATTCTACCTATCGTTTCAATTTTTCTTAGCAACTTTTTGTGTGGTACTTTGTCAAATGCCTTTTGTAAATCTATGAAGGCACAATCTGCCCATCCATCCCTTTCTTGAATTATTTTTATTAATCTCTGGAAAAAGCATGTTAAGTTTGTGGCACATGATCTTCCCCTTCTAAATTCAAATTGTTTTGGATTTAGTATTTTGTTGTCCTCCAAGTGTTTTGTAGTAGTATTTGGTTCGGAACAACGGCAGGACAAATGAAAATCAACACAAACTATCTAATCTCTTTCTTTTGGTAAATAGCCACAAGGTGCGACACTAGAAGTGTCACATGAGAAATATAGGTGAAGCTCGGACTAAGGCCACTGCTTAGTGGAGCTTATGGTTGTAGCTGGACGTGGAGCCTAACGTCAGCGAGGCGGTAGCAGATGATGACGGCGAGGCTCGATGGAACGGCTAGAAGGCTGGACGAAGAGATGTTGTTGTGTGTGCTGGTAGTCACAGTTCTGGTCATCTCGGCGAAACGCCGACCTTTTAAAGGAGGCTGGCGGGAACGTGAGGAGCTTTGCAAGTTCCTGATTGGCTGACCGCTGGCTGGTCGGGACGTCCTTGCGCCTTACGCTTGACAACTATGTGTGTGACGGATCGTGGGATGCGTCACGTCACTACAGTTTAATCCATTTACTTATGACAACTTTTTCGCATATTTTTGCTACAGTACTTGTAAGGGAGACCAGTCTATAGTTCATGGTGTTTTCTTTGTTTCCTTTGTATATTGGTAAAATATTTATATTTTTCCAATCTTGTGGTACTTGTCCTTCTTTGAGTGAGAAATCAATTGTCTTTTGTACTTTGTCCATTAGTTCATCTGTACATTCTTTCGGTATTCAATTTGCAATTCCATTCGGCCCGTGTGATTTTCTAACGTCAAGGTTTTTTATTTGTTCTCTTCTTTCTGTGTGACTTATTTTTTCCACTGCGGGGGATCTTTCTGTCCGTCCAATTTTGTGAGTTTTCAATTATGAATTTAGATTTATAATGCCTGATCATAATTTGAGCCATTTCTACATCATCTATATATTCTTTATTTCCTTCGTGAAGTTTCACGATTTCGTGTTTCTCTTTTAGTTTGTCATTTATGTATCTGTAGAATAGTTTAGGTACGTCCTTGCATTTTTCTATTATGTCTTTTTCAGTTTCTTCTTCCCTGCGTATTTTTACATATTCGTTTCTTAGTTTGATGTATTTTTGCCGTTTGGTCTTTTCTTCCATCTTTTCCAGGCTTTGTCTCTTCTATCACTACACTTTTTGTTATATCAACACTTTATGTATACCCTTTTTTGTTTCTTCTTTGGTAAGTATTTGTCTGTTCCCTCGTATTTTTTAATATGTTCCATTTCTCTTCCATCTTTGTTTCTTCATTTAACTTTTTTTTTCCTTAATTTGTACTCTGAAAGAATTTTTTTATTTTTTTGAAGTACGTATTGTTGTACATTAGTCTTCTTTTTCTATGTCTCTCATCTCTTCTCACATCATTTTGTTTAATTCGAACTCTATTAGTATGTGGTCACTCTTCCCAACTCGTGTCTTGTATTCCATTTTGTCCAATATTTCAGGCTCTGATGTGAATATTAAGTCCAATTTCGACAGTTCTTCATTGTTTCTATACCTGGTGTTTTCTTTCACCCATTGAGTCAATGTGTATTCAATGGTCATATCCAGTAGAATATTTCCCCAAAGTTCCTCTCCACCTTTTACTGTCATTTCTTCCCAACATATTTCCTTTGAGTTGAAGTCACCCATAACTACTATATTTCATCCTTTCATTAATTCATTTAATGTATTCATTGTGTCTTCCAGTAGTTTGCAATGACCACTATCAGTCCAAGCCTATGTTTTTGGGGGCACATATACTACTATAAATTTTCTACTTTTCATATTTCCATTTTCAACTTTAATCATAATCAATTTTACATCTTTTTTTTTTCTTTTTCTTCTGTTATCTTTGTCACATTTAAACTTTTTTTAGTCAAGAACATGATTCCTACACCCTGTTTTTCTGTTCTATTTTTTTTTTTTTTTTTAAGTGTCTTTTCCTTTTCTAATTCCTCATCACTCATTTCTTTTTTCATCCATACATTTTTATATTTTTTACTGTTTGCTGCTTTCAATAGTACTTCAGCTATCATTTTTGAGTCCTTAATTTGATTTTAAGTGGCCTACAGTGTTTTTCTCTAGAGTACTGTCCCATCCTATGCACCTCGTCGATGTCTTTATCAAATTCCTGTCCTTCTTCCTGAACCACTTTTAGAATTTCCTTTGCAATTTCCTTCTCTTTTTCTCTTTAATGCTTGTATACATTAGGTTTTTCTTAAATGCCATAAACTACAATACACTTTTTTTATCTACTGTCTCTCTTGCCCAAATTTCCTTTTAATTACTTTACCATTTCTTTAGCGTTTTTCTCTACCTGTGGTTGTACTATTTCTTTAAATGTTATTTTCTGATCTTCTTGTTCTTGTTTATACTGTTTTTTTTTTCTTCTTCTTCTAGATCTGTCGCCTTAATTCTCACAATTTTTCGGTCACTGCTTGTAATTGTTGTTTGACTTCTTTTCTTAGTTCCTCATTTTTGTTTCCGTCTTCATTTTTCTTTCTTTCGTTATCACTTCTGAACATGCTTAGTTCACTTTTTAGTTCATTAAGCTCTATGTTCATATCTTCGTTTGTTTTTCGTAGATTAGTCATTTCTCTGTCCATTGCTATATAATATATTCTTTAAAAAAAAGCGTCGCCAGCGATCATTCGAAAAAATCTGGTACATCAGTGAATTTTAGGTAAACATTTCAAAAGAATATCTATAATGGTAGCAACACTCATACAAAGTTATACAACTGTATTTCGTTTCTATTTTTATACAGCATAAAATAGATAAAATATTGGCAACACCATTGCATAAAAAACATTCTGTATATTGAAATAGCATCAACACTTCTGTAGCTATTTTATTTTTTGCCACAGAATTGTGTTTATGGAGATATTTGGCAACTCCTCCCACCAGCATACCCCACAAAGACAGTGGATAGGGCACCAGTACTCTTGAAATGGTCAAAGATGTCGTTGCTCCTGGCGCTCTCACCATACCCAACAATTTTTATTCCTCGCCTTTATTGTTGCTGTGATCATGGAAAAATGAAACAAGAAACAAGAGAGTGAAGCAGCACAATACAGAGAGGGCCCGTGAGTGCCTGAAATAGAAACAAGAAGGAAAAAGAAAGGAGAAAAGCAGCACAGCTGCACCCAGCACTCCGCAAACATTTACTAGCCATGCCCACCTTACACCTCCTCCACCCACACCACTCACCCTCGCCTCACACCTCATCAGCAAAGAAGAGGAAATTGGAGATTTGCTTTACATTACAACCATCAAACAAATGGTCGCGAAAATTTAAATCCCCCCGTCCTGTAAAGTTTGTTTTTTATGTATTTTTTTTAAGAAAACATGCTCTTCATACTCTACAGTAAAAAAAATAAGAAATTTGAATAAAAAAAATTATGAAACATGAATTTTACAGCATTTTTAATTATTCAGAGAAATAAATTAATAGAAAATCTGAGGTATTTGTTTGAAAAAATGTATTCAATAAGATTTGTTCCCCAGACTCTAAGCTTTCATTTCATACCAAGCTGAATGATGTGGAGGAATTTTCCATTAAGTAATTACAGCTTCACTAGAGCTCACTATATCTGCATTAAATATTCACTATGCCTTATGTATACATGGGAGGAACACAATACCCGTAGGAACTACACACTAATGTATGGGGTATTTTTACCTACATTCATTAAAGACAGCAATGTACGGGGCAGAAACATGGAACATAAGAGAGGAAGAGAGAAGGAGTTTGAATGTGTTTGAGATGAGGTGTCTGAGAAGTATGATAGGGGTTACTAGGCTAGATAGAGTGAGAAATGAGGAGGTGAGGAGGAGAACAGGGGTAGAAAAGGAGCTAGGAGATAGGGTTGATGAAAGAGTATTGGGATGGTTTGGACACATAGAAAGAATGAGTGAAGAAAGATTAGTAAAAGAGGTGTGGAAGGCGGAGGTGGAAGGAGTGAATATGAGGGGGCGTCCTAGGATGAGATGGATGGATGGGGTGAAAGGGGCTTTACAAAAGAGAGGAATGTCTGTAGAGGAAGGATGGGAGAGGACAGAAAATAGGGGTGAATGGAGAAAGGTTGTGTATAGATGAGGCTGTGATGCATGAGGGGGAGTGGGTGGGGGATGGGGGGTGAGGAAGTATGTATGAGAAAAAAATTTGACGCAGCCCGAAGGGATTTCTCCCCGTCTTCTCCTTTCCTGCATGAGGGGACGGAGAGGGGGGGGTCGCCGAATTTATGAAGCGGCCTTGCTGTGGATGTGCTGTGTCTTGCGACACTGCTTCTGACCTAGGGCAGTGGACAGGATGCAGGGATGACCCATCATCCAGGAGGTGCCAAGATAGGAGGGAGGGAGGAGGGTGGAGGGGAGTGGAATATATGGGAAATGAAATGGGTGGGAGTGATTTCTATGCCTTTTTATTTTTGGCTACCCCTGTGTAAGGGGGAAAGAGCCTTGGTATATGTATGTATGCATTAAAGACATATTTGAAGGAAAAAAATTACCTATTCTATAAAGCGATGCAACACTCCCTTAAGTCTATTAATTCCTCTATCATGTCGTAAATGTCTTGACTTCTTAGTAAACTGCTATACCTAGATTCCTCTCTGGATCTAATCCTTTACCTAATAATGTACTCTCCCTTTGGAACCCAGAAAAAACATTATTTTCCCATCTTTGGGCAAGCTCCCATGTAGCTACCCTTACCACTCCAAACAACTCATGACAGGCTTGATCAATCTACCCCAACAGTGAATTCTGTGGGTGTCCCCTTCATCTCCTCCACTGAAGGTTGTCTCTTGTGAAAATAACCCTGTGAGTAGAATCAACATCTGGGATATATGCCACATACTCATATAACTGGAATTGGTGGTCATGAATTATGCTAGTAACTGGCCTAGACTAAGTCTCACTGTACAGTCTCTGTTTTGATACAAAGTCATTCCAGCAATACCCCATGATTCACCGAAGGTACTTAGAACCAAAGACATCAAGACTCCTCTTCAAGTCAGCATTCAATGTCCACACCTCACAGCCATACAAGACCAGGAACATGATTAACTTGAAGATCTGTTTATTAGTGCTCCTGTATAAAGACAACACCATTTATTCTGGTTGAGACTCCATATCATCTTGGGCAACGTCATTCCTTTGAAGTACTTTCTGACATGCTCCACCACTGTTATGCACTACACTACCTAAGTATGTAAAGCTTTCCAAGACCACAATATCCTCACCACATTCATGGACAAACTGAACTGCATTATCTAGTAAGCCCCCAAAATTCTGGACCTTGGTCTTGGTCAAGGAAACCACAAATCCAATCTGTCTTGGCTCCATGTAGTAACTCAAGGGCTGCAAACAGGACATCCAATGACTCCGCAAGGACATCAGCATATACAAGAACAGTGAATTTAGTGTTGCCAATAAATGCTCCACAATGATATTGATTGACAATTGTGTCCAATACCCAGTCTGCGCAGGTATTGAAAAGTATTGGGGTGATCGTACACCCTTGCCTCACTCCTGAATTAGCAAGAAAGACACTAGATATACCTCCTCCATATTTCAGAGCACTGGTCTGGATTATAAGGTTATAAGATTATAAGATTATAAGATTATAAGGTCTCCTGTCGGCATGCTCCGCCTTTGTAATCAAGTCAATGATCCTTGCAGGAATCCTAATGATCTGCAGATGATCCCAGAACACTCCACAATACACTGAGTCAAATGCCTTCTTGAGATCAACATAAGCTGCAAGAAACCCCTGTTGAAATTCATATCAGCACTCCACAAGAATACAAAGTGCTAGGATCCAATCAATTGTTGACTTACCTGGCATGAACCCAGACTGTTCAGGCCTCTGAAACTTTAGCAGATGCGAACAAACCCATGTCAGCAATAGATGAGCAAACACCTTACCTGGCACACTGAGCAATGTAATTCTGCAGTAGTTCTTGCATCCTGCTGGTCCACTTTCCCCTTCCAAATAGGGATGACCAGACCCCTTTTCCAGTCAGAGGGAATGGTACCAGACTGCCAGACACCAGACAGTATCGCATGCAGTCTGCAAACCATCAGCTTTCAGCAACTCCGCACTGATGTTGCACATGCCAGCTGCCTTTCCACCCATCAACTTACTCACAGCCTCTTTGACCTCTGTCAGAGAGGGCAGAGATTCATCTATAAGTAGATCAGGAACAGCCACCTGAATACTATCAAGGGGAAGCTGTCCACTTGGATGGTCACCAATGAGCAACTGCTCAAAGTATAGGGGCCTCTCCACACCTGACACTAGCTCGATTTATGGTATGATATTATTGTTATTCATTATTGTATGATAAAGCAAGCTCCTTGCCTAAAGCAAGCCATGATAACATACATACCATACATATACCAAAAGCTTTTTTTTCCCCTTATAAGGGAGGTAGACAAAAAACAAAAGCATAAAAACCATTCCCACCCATTCCATCCTTATCACACTCCCCTCCCCTCCCCCCTCTTCCCTCTCTCTTGGCACCTCCTGGAGGACAGGTTATCCCTGCATCTTGTCCACTGCCCTGGGTCAGAAGCTGTGTCACAAGACACAGTACATCCACGGTAAGGCTGCTTCGTTAAACCGGCAACCCCCCTCTCCATACATTCATGCAGTAAAGAAAACAGGGAGAAATCCCTTCGGGCTGCGTCAAATTTTCTAAAACATACTTCCTCACCCCCCATCCCCCACCCATTCCACCTCATGAATCACATCATCCCTATACAACCATTTTCCATTCACCCCTATCTTCTGTCCTCTCCTGTCCTTCCTCAACAGACATTCCCCTCTTCCACAACGCCTTTTACCCCATCCATCCATCTCATCTTAGGTCACCCCCTCATGTTCACTCCTTCCACATCTGCCTTCCACACCTCTTTTACTAGTCTTTCTTCACTCATTCTTTCCATGTAAAATAGGAGTTTTCCATGATAACATAAAGTCAGGAATTTGATGATATGACTGACAAGAGTCTAGTGATTGGCTCTCAGACCAATTCTCCAGGTTGGGGGCCCCACTGATATTGTGGTGTAAGAGATAAATTGGGGTCTTACCACAGGCTTCATTAGCCTTACACACCACATATGACTGAGGCCAACTGTAAGGAAGGCTTCAAAGAGAAGGAAAAGTTGGTGGATGTGGAGAAGGAAGAGTAGGTGAAGAAGGAAGAGTTGGTGGAGGAGAATAAAGAACATAAGAATGAAGAAGACTGCAAGGGACCATACAGCCTACACTAGGCAGTTCCATATTGCTGGAGGAGGAGAAGATGGAAGGAGGAGGTGGAGAAGAGAGGAGGAGGAGGAGCTGAAGGAAGAGGAAATGAGAAGGAAGAATAGGTGGAGAAGAAAGAGTAGGTGGAAAAGGAAGAATTAGTGGAGAAAAAGGAAAAATAGGTGAAGAAGGAAAATCAGTGGAGGAGAAGGAAGAGTGGATGGTGGAGAAGAAGGGAGGAGGAAGAGGAGAAGGTGGAGAAGGGAAGAGAAGGGAGGATGAGGAAGAGGAGGGAGAAAGAAAGATGGAAAGGAGGAGAAGAAGGAGGAGGAGAAACCTTCAAAGGGATTATCCCTACAGACAATTGGCCATTCAACCCTATTCTGGGTCAATATTCCATGATGCGTTCAGTGTTTCTGCAGGGCTGGCAGTAGGTCGATATCTCGGGGTATTGTGATAGGTTGTTGTATCGTTATCAAACCAGCAACTGATCCATGAGACTCCCATAGCCTATTACATACATATACCAAAGGCTTTTTCCCCCTTATAAGGAAGGTAGACAAAAAACAAAGGCATAAAAACCACTCCCACCCATTTCATCCCTAAAATACTCCACTCCCCTCCACCCTCTTTTCTTGGCTCCTCCTGCATGATGGGTCATCCTTGCATCTCACCCACTGTCCTGGATCAGAAGCAGTATCACAAGACACAGCACATCCACAGCAAGGCCACTCCATTAAATCGGTGACCCCCCCTCTCCATCCCCTCATGCAGAAAAGAAGACAGGGAGAAATCCCTTTGGACTGCATCAGTTTATTTTTCACACATACTCCCTCACCCCCATCCACTTCCCTTCATTTATCACAGCATCATCCATACACAACCCTTCTCCATTCATCCGTCTTCTGTCCTCTCCCATCCTTCCTCAACCAACATTCCCTTCTTTCCCAATGTCCCTTTTACCCCATCCATACATCTCATCCTAGGTCGACCCCTCATGTTCACTCCTTCCACATCTGCCTTCCACACCTCTTTTACTAGTCTTTCTTCACTCTTTCTTTCCATGTGTCCAAACCATCCCAATACTCAAAGGATTACAAAGGATTACAAAGGCGGAGCATGCCGACAGGAGACCTTTTGATCCATATCTAGGTCGGATGCGAAAAAAAAAATCATATTAATAATAAAATAATAAATAAAAATTATAATAATGTAAATAACAAATAAAATACATAAATAAATGCATAGGTATAGTTAAATAATAAACAAACAGGTAAATAGTAAATAATAATAAATTGAACATATAACTAATATATAATAAATGAAAATCAGACAGACAAATGATAACAAAACAAAAACAAATAATATAAGATAAATTATAATCATTACAGCATCTTACTTAGGTATTTATCTAAATGATTCCTAAAGCTTCGAACTGAACTACATTGCACTACCTGTGCAGGAAGTTTATTCCATTCATTAACTACACGGTTGGCAAAGTTGTTTCTACCTACTTCCAAATTGAATCTATTTCCGGACAGTTTGAGACCATTGTTTCTTGTCTGATTCTCATTCAATGTGAAAATTTGGTCACTTTTGATGTTGTCAATTCCCTTTAGAATTTTAAAGACCTGTATCAAGTCACCTGTGAGTCTACGCTTTTTTAGGGAAAACAGATTCATGTGTTTTAGTCGATTTTCGTATGATTTATTTTTTATATTTGGAATCAGTTTTGTGGCTCGCCGTTGTACTCTTTCCAGTCTGTCAATGTCTTTAATGAGATTCGGTGACCATACAGAAACAGCATATTCCAAATGTGGACGAACTAACGATTTATATAGCTTGTTAATGAGTGATGGACTTTTGAAATCAAAAGATCGCGCAATCAGTCCTAGAATCTTATTTGCTTTCTCAGAGGCTGAAATACACTGCTTGGATGATTTGAGGTCGTTACTGATAATTACGCCGAGATCTTTTTCACTATCCACTTTTGTTAACGAATTACCAAATAACTTGTAATCGTACTTACTGTTATTTTTACGTATGTGCATTACCTTGCATTTACTTGTGTTAAATTTCATTAGCCACTTTTCAGACCATTGCTGTAATTTATCTAAATCTTCTTGAATATCTTGAATATCTTTCATCAACCCTATCTCTCAACTCCCTTTCCATCCCTGTTCTCCTCCTCACCTCATTTCTCACTCTATCCAGCCTACCATACTTATCAGACACCTCATCTCAAACACATTCAAACTCCTTCTCTCTTCCTCTCTTATGTTCCATGTTTCTGTCCCATACAGTGCTGTTGGCACAATCACTCCTTCATGCATTCTCCTCTTAGCATCCATTCCCAAATGTCTATTTCTCATTACACTTTTTAATCCACCAAGGCATTTACTCGCTTCTCTCAGTCTACCTTCTACCTCCACCTCCACTACTCCGTTTCCTTCCACATTCGCATCCAAGTATCTAAAACTATCCACTTCCTCCAGTCTCTTTCCCTTAATACTCACTTCCAATCTGTTGCCATTTTCTCCCCTTGTATATCTCATCACCTTACTTTTACCCACATTTATCTTCAGCTTCCTTCTTTTGCACACCTTCTCAAACTCTGTCACTAACTTCCTCAATCCCTCCTTCGATCCTGCTACCAGTACAAGCACAGTGTCATCTGCAAATAACCAGGGCTGCGGAGTCGGATGGTATAAGGTCCGACTCCGACTCCGACTCCGACTCCTTTGATTACTCCGACTCCGACTCCTTTGATTCCTCCGACTCCGACTCCCGACTCCGACTCCCGACTCCTTAACTCCCTGACCCCTATGTGGAAATCTATTCTGCAGATCCATATACCAGCCTCCCACACCTATTCAGCAAGCATTTTATAAATATTTTTCATGTATATTATTTTTTACGTGAAACATTCACTTGTATGATAAATATACTCACATATACACTCAACCAGCTTTATATATGTATATACACACAAGCACGTATATTCGTATAAACATATATATCAAATATTTAATGGTGTTATTTATGCTCATGATCATCTACCAGCTTATGAGCATTTTCAAATCTGTCATGGCAGAGTTGCCACTTCAAGCTAGATATTTTCTTTTTCCTTTGTGCCCCTCCCCTCCCCTCCCCCCCAAAAAAAACATCCGTTATTTCATTTGTCCAATCTCATAAACCTTCTATCACAATATTAGGAAAAAATGTGACAAATCATGATGAGGAAAGGTTAATGGAGAATGGCCTACCTAGTACTTACTGCAGAATTAATTTCACCATGTTATCATAAAAATCAGGAATCAGTTCAGGAGAGAGACAACCTTCCCCTGTGCACACTGTTCATAACTGCTGCTGTTCCTCCCCTTTTCAGTCATCATCAAATGCTGTGACATATGCTCTAATGGCATTCCTATCTGGCCTCTGAGGCTGGCCAAAGTTTATCTCAGGGCACTTCCTTTGACTTTTACATACATGAAGACGTACGTGCATAGTGCATACATAGTGGATATATACTATTGTCTACACTGTCATGTACGTGTGTACATGATGGAGTTCTAGATGTTAACATAATTTGAATTAATTAGACTGTCAACAAAGGTAAAGTAGCTAGTTTAAATTATTTAAAGATAGTAATCCTCTCTGTCACTTGACAGTTGACAAATTATTCAGGAATTTGAATTAATAATTATATTTATTGAGTATTTATTAAAAATAGAAATACATTCCACTGGCTATAACTCCCATAGTATAGAATGAATGAAATATTAATACAAACTACATTCTGGAAACTTCTATAAATGGTACATATCCTGTAACTAGCTATAAAAATATTCTATACTGGACGGTTATTAAATTTTCTCAACACAAAACGTATCAATTTTTTTAGATTTTTTATACTTGGAATAATGAGACCTACCGTTTTCTATTTGCACAATAGCAACAAATCATTTCACAGTGCACATCTATAGACAGTATTTTACAGCTATTGTTGGCTTGCCAATTACTGTAATGGTAAAAATTCAGACAAAGCTTTCAAGAATATAACAAAATATATGTACTGTACCTTGAATACACCCGTATCATTACGTTAATAACTAGGTTAAGAATTCAATCTATAAAACTTTCTTATAATAAAATATTTTAAATGTTCCTTGAATCTACCAGTGTTACGTTAATAACGAGGTTAAAGCTAAAATCTATACAAATTTCTTATTTGTAAACATTAAAAAATAGGTTTTATTCATAATCATAGAACTTATAGATTACTCAATTGAAATTTGCAAATAAAAAAAATAGTAGTTTGTACTTTATATAAGTAGGGTAAACTGATATCATCTTAATGTGATGAAATGGTTGGTTAGATTAGCCTATGAGAAATATAGGTTAGAGTCCTAGACTACCCTATGAATAGAGGCAGCCTATAGTCTAGGAAAAACAAATTCGACTCTACAATTTATGGTAAAAAGAAAGGTAAATGTGGATTATAAGGTTATTTTGGGATTATCTTTTTTTCTTTCTTTTTTAAATAAAAAGATGAAATAAAATAAATAAAAATAAAACAATAGAAATAATTTAAAAAAATTAAAACAAAATAAAAATAAAAGAATAATTTTTTCATTAGTTTTATTTTTTTTATTTTCTTTATTTTTATCTATTTATTATTTTTAAAGAACCCGATAAACAACATGTACCAAACGAAATAGGTTTTATCTGTGTATATATATATACATATATATATATATATATATATATATATATATCAGATAATCTCTTTTGGCAGTAGCGCACGGGATTGATGTCGCTGTCCACTAGCGAATTTCTCAAATATATACATATATATACATGTATATATATACATATATATATACATATATATATATATATGTATATGTATATATATATATATATGTATATATATATGTATATATATATATATAATATATATATATATATATATATATATATATCTATATACACTCTCTTCATCAAAGTTTTAAAAATAATACAAACTGCTAATGATTCGCTAGGTTAGCCTATCTCATAATCAGCATTTATCATACAACAGGTAGAACCTCACAATTGGCCTAGGCTACATCACTGGGAAAAGTAGGAAACTTTAGCAAAGTAATCTAAATTGTTCTTGCATCCAATGCTTATTGTTTATCAATTCCTACAAAAAGAAACATAGCCAAATCATGCAAACTGTATATCTTGTAGGTAATATCTTAGGTCCGGTAGTCACTCAATAGGCTACTACCAATAGTAGGGTTTTACAGGCTATTCCGTATACCAGTATATCAATATTTGTCTTTACCAAGGTCATATTACACAATGTACAAGATTTAGCCTAAATATTTTCTTTCTTTTTTTATTAAGAGATTAAAAGAGGAAGGGTAGTTGATTCAAGTAGAGAAGAAAAGGTAAAAGGCAAAGATGAAAAGATGATAATGGAAGAGGAGCGATAAGGGGAAGATGGGCAGAATATTTTAGGGAACTGTTGAATGTAGAGGAGGATAGGGAGGGAATGGTGATAGCAGTGGGAGGCGCAAAGAAAATGACAGTGATGGGTGAGGAAAATGAGGGAAAAATAAGAAAAGATGAGGTGGAAGTAGCGATTAAAATGATGAGAGCAGGTAAGGCACCTGGGTTAGATGGGTGTCATGCGGAGTGTCTGAAGAAGGGAGGTAAAGTAATAGTAGACTGATTAGTGAGGTTGTTTAATGTGTGTCTAAGGGAGGGTAGAGTACCAGAGGACTGGAGGAGTGCATGTATAGTTCCGCTTTTCAAAGGAAAAGGGAACAAGTGTGAATGTAGTAGTTTCAGAGGGATCAGTTTGTTGAGTGTAGTTGGGAAGGCGTATGGGAGGGTTATAACTGAGAGAATTAGGAGAGGACCAGAGGAAGTAATTGGTGAGGATCAGTGTGGGTTTAGGAGAGGTAGGGGCTGTGTGGATCAGATTTTTGTGATAAGACAGATTTGTGAGAAAGCTTTAGGAAAGGGTAAGGATGTCTTTTGGGCCTTTATGGATTTGTAAAAGGCTTATGATAGGGTAGACAGGTATTGGGGGAAAGCTGTTAAGAGCAGTCAAGAGTTTTTATGAGAGTAGTAGAGCCTATGTTAGAATCAGAAATGGAGAGAGTGAATGGTTTGAGGTAAAGGAGGGACTACGTCAGGGATGTGTCATGTCGCTATGGCTGCTCAATGTGTATATGGATGGGGTGGTACGGGAGGTAAATGCAAGAGAAATGGGCAGGGGACTGGAGTTGGTTGCGGAAAATGGAGAAAAGTGAGAGGTAAGTCAGTTGTTGTTTGCTGATGACACTGCACTTGTGGCAGGGTCAGAGGAGGCATTGGGAGAGTTAGTGACTGAGTTTGGGAGAGAGTGTGATAGGAGAAAGTTGAAGGTGAATGTGGGTAAAAGTAAAATGATGAGGTGTACAAGAGGAGAGGATGGTGGAGAGTTGGAAGTAAGTCTTAAAGGGGAGAGGCTGGAGGAAGTGGATAGTTTTAGGTACTTGGGGTCATATGTGGCTGCAAAGGGAGTAGAGGTAGAGGTAAGCTGTAGATTGAGAGAAGCAAACAAATGCCTTGGGGGGTTTAAAAAAGTAATGAGAAATAGACATTTGGGAATTAATGCAAAGAGGAGATTGTATGAAGGGGTGATTGTGCTGACAGTGCTGTGTGGGGCAGAGATATGGAATTTGAGAGAGGCAGAGAGGAAGAGTTTAAATGTGTTTGAGATGAAATGTCTGAGAAGTATGGTGAGGGTTACAAGGCTTGATAGAGTGAGAAACGAGGAAGTGAGAAGGAGAGCTGGGGTGGAAAAGGAGTTGGCTGAGAGGGCTGATGAAAGACTATTAGGATGGTTTGGACACATGGAAAGAATGGATGGAGGAAGACTGGTGAAAGGGGTATGGAAGGCAGAGATGGAGGGAGTGAATTTGAGAGGACGACCGAGGATGAGATGGATGGATGGGGTGACAGGGGCGTTGAGCAAGAGGGGAATATCTGTGGAGCAGGGAAGGGAGGTGGCAGAAGATAAGGATGAGTGGAGAAGGGCTGTGTATAGATGATACTGTGATGAAAAGAAAGGGAAAGAATGGGAGGATGGGGGGGTTTGGGGAGTGGGAAAGTGTGAATGATACTTTGACGCAGCCCGAAGGGACTTCTCCCCGTTCTCCCTTTTCTATGTGAGGGGACGGAGAGAGGGGGGTCGCCAATTAAGTGAAGCGGCCTTGCTGTGGATGTGCTGTGTCCTGCATTGCTTCTGACCCAGGGTGGTGGGCGGGATGCAGGGATGACCCGTCGTCCACGAGGAGCTAAGATGTGAGGGTGGAAGGGATGATGGATGGGAGTGGGTTTATGCCTTTTGACTTGGCTACCTCCCTGATAAGGGGGAAAAAGCCTTTTGTATATAGATAGAATTATGGTTATGGGTTAAAGCATAAATATCTGGTACACTTAGGCAATTGCAATTGTCTTTATAGCATAATCAGTTTTGAATTAGATTAAAATGGTTCGTGATTTTCTTTACTCTGATTTCTATTTTTCATTGCTTCACTTGTAGGCCTATTGTATTCACTAGTAACCATGATCATAGCCTGTTTCTATTTCGTATATTTCAAACCACTAAATTTCTTTGATAAATGTATGATTTTCATAATCTGAAGTAGCTTCATCATAATCTAGCATATTTCTATTAAAGGAAAATGTGATAAAACTACCGAAAATGAAGGAAAAGAAAATTCACTGGGAGACACTGCTTCAGGCAGAATCTGCAGCTATTTGTTTACATTAGTTAGTACTAGCAGCACACAATGCCGTCACATGGTGGCAGCACGAATTGATGTTTATTTATGTTGAAGTAAAAGCATTGCAGTATAGTACAAAATATTATATATATACAGGGTGTCCCAAAAAAATTTGACGTCATTTCGCAGGCCAATAATTTTGGCAATTTTTGTTGAAACCTCAAATTTTCACAGCTTGCATAGAAACAGTTCAAGATTTTATGTTTAATGTTTGACATTTATCTCTTTTCAGGTTGAGAAATGCCGTTCACTTCAAAAGAAAAGTCATTTTGCGTGTTGGAATATGCTCAAACACAGTCACCCAAGACCGTGCAGCGTGCCTTCTTTGCAAAATTTGCCAAAAATGCACCAACTAGTAAACTCAAGCAGAGAATCACTGCCGCACTGGAGAATGTTACCAAAGACATGCTGCAGCGTGTTTGGCACGAGTTTGAGTACCGACTTGACGTGTGCAGAGTCACAGGCGGCGCTCATATTGAACATTTATGAAATCGGTCATAGAATCTACAAATCTGTTTTTTTCTTTGAAATGTCAACCAATAAAACTTATGATGTTCAACATAAAGTTTGTGCAGTTTCATTGAGATGCACTGAGTAGTTTCCTAGATATTGGCATTTAAAATGACGTCAAATTTTTTGGAACACCCTGTATATATATATATATATATATATATATATATATATATATATATATATATATATATGTATATATATATATAATGTATATATATGTATATATATATACAGTATATATATATATACAGTATATATATAGTTTCACTCTCCTTACAGGAAACTACAAATACATGACCACAAACACTTTTACCCAGACTGACAACGATAGCTTGTCAGTATTGTGCATTTTTTTTTTTTTTTTTTATTGATGGATTGTTTTTGTTTCCATGTGGAGAGACCGCTTAGTGTACATATACACTGCACACGCTCACTATTGCCTCCAAAAATAAAAGCAAAACCATACAAAAACTGCTCAATTGTACAACTGGTAAAACCAAATAGGGAAGCCATGTTAAAAAAATAATTCTATTGGACTTAAGGAGTCGGAGTCGGATAAAAAATTCCGACTCCGACTCCGACTCCTAGTACTCTTAGAAATCCGACTCAGACTCAGACTCCAGCTAAAACCTCCGACTCCCTCCGACTCCGACTCCGACTCCGCAGCCCTGCAAATAACAACTGGCTCATCTCCCATTTTTCTCCATTTTCTTTAACCATCTCCAATTCCTGACCCACTACCCTTGCATTTACCTCTCACACCACCCCATCCATGTATAAATTGAACAGCCAGGGCAACATAACACATCCCTGATGAAGTCACACCTTTACCTCAAACTTCTCACTCTCTCCATTTCTAATCCTAACACACACTCTACTACTCTTGTAAAAACTCTTGATGATTCTTAACAGCTTTCCTCCTATCCCATATATCTGCAATACTTCCCACAGTGCCTTCCTGTATATCCTGTCATAAGGATTTTCCAAATCCATAAAAGCCCAAAAAACATCCTTACCTTTTCCTATAGCTTTCTCATATATCTGTCTTACCACAAAAATCTGATCTACGCAACCCTTACCTGTCCTAATCCCACACTGTTCCTCACCAATTACTCCCTCTGTTCCTCTCCTAATCCTCTCAATCAAGTTCTTCCCAAAAGCCTTCCCAACTGCACTTAACAAGCTGATCCCTCTGAAACTACTACACTCACACTTGTCCCCTTTTCCCTTGTAAAGTAGAACTATACAGGCAACCTCCAGTCCTCCAGCACTCTACCCTTTTCCATGGCTTATTACCAGCATAATTTGAAAGTGTCAACTCCAGTTATACCTAAATAGAACTCAGTAGAGATGAAAGGAATTCCCACAGAACTTGTGGTTGGAGCAAATTGACCAATCCTATCAAAAGTTTAGAATGAGAAGGGTGGTTGCATGGGGGATTTGCTCAGGGAAACCAGGAAGAATGATGTCAGTGTACAGTGAAGAGATGCCCTACAATAATGTTTGAAGCAACAATTCAATGAACCATACGCCATTTTAGATATCTATGGCAGCAGTTTTTTTCAAGATCCCAAGCCATTCCTAATCATCCCAAATTTAGCTCAAGAACCACATATCTACACTAACAGTACTCTTTTTAGGTTTCTATTGACACGTCTTCAGCTTCCACTTTTTTACAATACATGGATATAATCACAAATCTAAAAATTGTACATTTGATAAATTATTCAATACACTAATGCACTAAACAGTTCTCTTGCTACTGCCAGACACCCCATGCTGAGTAATAGAGCTTTAATTTGATGGATAGAGGGATTTTGAGGTGAGAAAACCTTGCAAGATCATGTGGGTCAAGCACTCATCTACCTATGGCCCTGACAATATAAGTAACATCCATTTAAAACACCTTGGACATCATGGCATACATGCACTCACCAACAATGCAAATTACAGCTACTCACAACACATTACACCCACCACCTAGAAGTATGGGAAAATCATTACCATCCCCAAACTCAACAGTTTCAGCATCACATAGACCAATATTATTTCTCTGTACCGCCTCCAGTCCTAAAACACCTTACACTACAACTTGTCACACCACATAGCCTTCTTGATGAATCAAAACACAGTTTTAGACCACTACACTCCACAATCTTCAAATAAACCTCAAAGAGTTTTTGATGGCACCAACTCAAATAAGCCCCCACACAGAACACTTCTCATAACATCAGTAAAGCTTTTGATGCCATCCTGTCACAATCTCATACATACATATACCAAGTGTTTTTTTCTTCCTTTACAATGTAAGCCAAAGTCAAAGGCATAAATCCACTCCCACCCATTTCAACCCCACATACTCCACTCCCATTCACCATCCCTCCCTCTTTTCTTGGCTTCTCCTGGATGATGAGTCATCCCTGCATCTTGCCTACTGCCCTGAATCAGAAGTAATGCAGTAAGACACAGCATATCCACAAAATGACTGCTTCATTTAATCAGTGACCTCCCTCTCTGTCTCTTCATGCATGAAAAAAAGATGGGGAGAAATCCTTTTGGGCTGCATCAAAATATCATTCACAAAACTTACAAACCACAGACAGGAACAGACATCTCAAATGAGCTCTGGAGTGCAGCAATTTTTCACTGAGTTGGAGGAAACGAACACTTTGTTTGGTATTTGTATGGGAAGGGGAAAGTTTAATCAGTGCCCGAAATTAATTAATAGTGTAATTAGTGAGTGAAAAAGAAACAAAAATGGAGGATGGTGAAGACAGACAGAAATATGGCAAAGCAACTAAAACAAGACTAGATGTGAGCAGGGTTGAATCACTATTAGGTGTCATCCCTCAAAAAAGCTGTAATATTGAGATGCTACAACGCAACCAAAGGTATGATGAAGAAACTTAAATAAGATTTTCTGGCTTTGCAAAAGAAGGTAGAAGACTAGGTAAAAGTATAGATTTAGAAAGGGAGATGAGGTATAAAAATATTTCATGGAATCAAGAGAATACAGAGTTAAAGATATTATAGATATAAGATAAGAATGCATGACAATGTATAGAGAAATGAGTGAGTTGAAAAGACAAAATGTAGAAACCAATAGAGAGCTTAGTGACCTAAAAAAAAAAGAACTAAACATGGTAAAAAGTGAAAATGAAAGGATGAAAAATGATACTGACAAAAATGAGGCTTTGAAAAGAGAAGTACATACATACATACATATACCAAGGCTTTGTAGTGTTCTGTAGCCAACACGTTTAATTACCCCTTCAGGACTCGTGATCGCCGAGTACGGGATAAACAATAGTCACCCCTTAGAACATGCGTTCGACTAATTTCAATTAATATAAATAACAATGTGTATACATTGTGACGAATGTGGATAGGAGGTAAGGGAACACGGGCTGAGGGAAATACTTTTATTCCTGACTAGTTTCGCCTGAGTGGCTTCTTCAGAGGAACATAGTTTGAAGTCAAGTTGGTCAATATATATGGCAAAAGAAGGAACGTGGCAAAGTGTCAGGTTGGTCCCCCACTCGACCTCATCTGTCGGTGTGGCGGATTGTCACAGCGGGTGGACCAAGTATCCTCCTGTTGTTCGCGTGGCTGAAACGTCCGTCTGGATCAGGGGCTCTGTGTTTATTATTCATTACGATAAAGTGTGCTGCTGCTTTAGCCCATATTAAATCCCCAGTTCTCTTATTGATGTTATCATGGATGTTGATAAAAACGGACTCCATCGCCTTTCTTTCCTGCCGTGTAATGTTATCCATGAGAATTCTTGCCTGGTCCCATTTTGGTAGATGGCCTCTTTCATCGACATGGTTAACTAATGCACTACTAACCCTGTGGTGCCTTACATCTGCTCGGTGTTCTTTCAATCTGGTGTCTAAGCCTCTGCCGGTTTCACCGATGTATTTTCTGTCACATCCACCACACGGGATTTCGTAAACTACGCTGTTTGTATTTGTGGTTGGGTCTTTTTTCTTGATTAAAAGGTCCTTTATTTTCGTACCTGTGGAAGTTGCAAGACGAATGTTGGAGGACGATAAGATTTTGTCTAGATCTCTTGTTAGATTGGAATTTGGGACCACCCAATATTTAGCGTTGGACTTTTCTTTTTTGCTGCGTAGTATACTACGAGCCTTCTCCTCCAGGGTGCAAAGTAACCCTCTGGGGTATTTGAGCTTTTCAAAAGTTGTTTTAATTATTTCAATTTCATCCGCTAGAAATTCGTCACTGCAAATACGAAGTGCTCTTAAAAACAGGCCTATCACCACACCAGTCTTTGTCCTCTTATTATGTGCACTGTAGAAATGAATGAAGTCATTTTTATTTGTCGGTTTCCTGTAAACTTTAAATCTAACGCCGCATCCTGATCTTATTAACACGGTGTCTAGAAAAGGTAGTTGTCCGTCTATCTCATTTTCGATCGTGAATTGGATGTTAGAATTCACACTATTTAGATTAGATAATAAATTTTCAATTTTAGTATTGTAGTGGGTAATCACTAAAACATCGTCCACGTATCTCAGCCAAACAGTATTTTCAGATATCATGCGGAGAAAAAACTTGTTTTCTAACATCTCCATATATAGAGAGGCCATAACTGCACTGAGGGGAGAACCCATCGCTAAACCTGCATGTTGGCGGTATTCTTCACCGTTAAATTCACAAGCACCGAACCTGACGCACATGGATAATAATTTCTTGTAATCACGTTTGCACACGGGTAAATCTAAATAGTGTGAATTCTAACATCCAATTCACGATCGAAAATGAGATAGACGGACAACTACCTTTTCTAGACACCGTGTTAATAAGATCAGGATGCGGCGTTAGATTTAAAGTTTACAGGAAACCGACAAATAAAAATGACTTCATTCATTTCTACAGTGCACATAATAAGAGGACAAAGACTGGTGTGGTGATAGGCCTGTTTTTAAGAGCACTTCGTATTTGCAGTGACGAATTTCTAGCGGATGAAATTGAAATAATTAAAACAACTTTTGAAAAGCTCAAATACCCCAGAGGGTTACTTTGCACCCTGGAGGAGAAGGCTCGTAGTATACTACGCAGCAAAAAAGAAAAGTCCAACGCTAAATATTGGGTGGTCCCAAATTCCAATCTAACAAGAGATCTAGACAAAATCTTATCGTCCTCCAACATTCGTCTTGCAACTTCCACAGGTACGAAAATAAAGGACCTTTTAATCAAGAAAAAAGACCCAACCACAAATACAAACAGCGTAGTTTACGAAATCCCGTGTGGTGGATGTGACAGAAAATACATCGGTGAAACCGGCAGAGGCTTAGACACCAGATTGAAAGAACACCGAGCAGATGTAAGGCACCACAGGGTTAGTAGTGCATTAGTTAACCATGTCGATGAAAGAGGCCATCTACCAAAATGGGACCAGGCAAGAATTCTCATGGATAACATTACACGGCAGGAAAGAAAGGCGATGGAGTCCGTTTTTATCAACATCCATGATAACATCAATAAGAGAACTGGGGATTTAATATGGGCTAAAGCAGCAGCACACTTTATCGTAATGAATAATAAACACAGAGCCCCTGATCCAGACGGACGTTTCAGCCACGCGAACAACAGGAGGATACTTGGTCCACCCGCTGTGACAATCCGCCACACCGACAGATGAGGTCGAGTGGGGGACCAACCTGACACTTTGCCACGTTCCTTCTTTTGCCATATATATTGACCAACTTGACTTCAAACTATGTTCCTCTGAAGAACCCACTCAGGCGAAACTAGTCAGGAATAAAAGTATTTCCCTCAGCCCGTGTTCCCTTACCTCCTATCCACATAAATAAAAATGTTCATTATAATAACTTAATTCATTTTATAAATAAAATAAAACATATCCCTCTGCATCCTGTAAAAAGGATATTTATGTATTGTAAATATATTTTGAATAATTGTATACTAAAGACAAAGAATCCAGAATTTCGCCACCATTTTTGTAGATACCGTCATCGCCATTTCCAATAAACAGAAAACCAGTCAAGGGGTTGACTTTAAATATCCTAGCTTCCTCCAACAATGACAATTGTAGCAACTACAACAATTGGTAACCCTGGAGTGACCGACCGCCAGCCCTGGACTTTCGCCGCCCCTTCCCGCCAGCCGTGGACTTTCGCCGCCCGAACCGCCTGCCCTGGACTCTTGCCGCCCCTGCCGCCCACCCTGGACTCCCACCCGCCCAGCCTGCTCGTCCAGCCCGGCTCCACCCGCCCGGCCTGCCCAGCTCTACCGCCCCGGCCTGCACGCCGCACCAGCGTGCCCAGCCCCGCCAACCCGGACTGCTCTGACCAACCCAGCTGCCCACGAACATCGCTGCATACTAATCACGTAAGCATGACGGACGATCAACAACAGGAAGTAAGTGCATTCCGCGCACCCCCTTTTTCCAACCGCGACCCAACAATATGGTTCACAATCCTCGAGTGTAACTTTAAGGCAAACCGCATTACCACCAGCCTAACGAAGTTTTCACATGCTTGTGGCCTCTTGCCATCTGACGTACTCCTCCAAGTTTCAGACACCATCTCCAAGGCACCTACATCCGGTACCCCATACGAGGATCTGAAGAAAGCCGTTCTGGACCGCCTTGAGTCTTCCGAAGCTACACGCCTGCAGGAGCTCCTCTCGAAAGAAGAACTTGGAAATGAGAAACCATCCGACTTGCTGCGACGCATGAAGCGATTGCTCGGAGACAAATACGCAACATTCGACAACTCCATCTTGCTCCACCTATTCTACCAGCGCCTGCCACCAACCATCCAAGGCAACCTCTTCAGCGCCAAGAACAAGCTCGCGCTCGACGAGCTAGCCACGCTCGCTGATGACTTCATGGCTTCGGTACCGGTTGCGCGCCCTACCATCGCTAACCTCGCCGACCAGTCCGCAACTCAGGCGTTAACCGAGCTAGTCTCCAAACTCACCCTCCAGGTTAGCACCCTCCAAGAGCAGGTTGCCAATCTTCAACAACGACCCCCGTCACCAAGATACTACCGAACCAGAGGAAGACCCAAGCAAACATCAGGCGTCTGCTTCTACCATCATCGCTTTGGACAAGATGCGAGGAAATGTACACAGCCGTGCACCTTCTCACCGGCACCGTTAAACAAGATGGGCGAACGCTAACGGCGCACAGCGTTCGCCAACATACATCGAAACTCTTCGTATTTGATCCACTCTCCAACACCACATACCTCATAGATACCGGAGTTGAAGTCAGTGTCCTGCCTGCCACAGCAACCCAGCAATCACTGCCGCCGATGTCTTACCTCTACGCAGCCAACGGCACCAAGATACCCGTTTTCAAGAGGAAGACACTTCAGCTAGAACTCAACCTTCGCCGATCCTTTGAGTGGACCTTCTACGTTGCAGCAGTTTCCCAACCAATCCTTGGCGCCGATTTTTTGACCCACTTCGATCTCCTGATCGATATTAAAAATCGCAAGCTCCACGACCCCCTTACATCGATGTCATCCAACGCCAGGCCAACAACCGGAGTAAGTAGCCAGCTTTCAACCATCAGTGCCGATAACAAGTTTGCTTCTCTCCTCAGGAACTTTCCTGCCTTGACACAACCTTACTCCACGACCACGACTGTGAAACACCACGTAGTGCACCACATAGAGACTACGGGACCTCCAGTCTACGCCAAAGCCCGTCGTCTGGCTCCGGAACGCCTCAAACTAGCCAAGGCAGAACTGGAAGCCCTCATGCGTCAAGGTATCATTCGTCCAAGTTCAAGCAACTGGTCGTCAGCTCTCCACATCGTCCCCAAAAGCAACGGCGACATCAGACCATGCGGTGACTACCGCGCCCTCAACTCGCGAACTGTGATGGATAGGTACCCAGTTCCCAACATACAGGAGTTTTCCTCAAACCTTGCAGGAACTCGCGTATACTCCCGGATCGATCTTGTCAAAGCCTTCCATCATATTCCAGTCAACCCGCCGGACATCCCCAAAACAGCTGTCATCACGCCTTTTGGTTTGTTCGAATACGTTCGAATGCCCTTCGGCCTCAAGAACTCTGCCCAAACTTTCCAGAGATTCATGGACGAAGTCCTACGAGGCCTGCCTTTTTGCTTCACCTACATCGACGATGTGCTCATCGCCAGCCCTGACGAAGCCACACACCAAGACCATCTGAAGCATGTCTTTACCCGACTACAAGACTACGGCATCCACATCAATCTCGAGAAATCTGAGTTCGGTGTTCCATCCATCAACTTTCTAGGACACACCGTCACACCTTCAGGCGTCACCCCTGTCTCATCCCGCTGCGACGCCATCCAGAGTTTCCCGAAACCTACAACACAGCGCCAACTTAAGCAATTCCTTGGTATGTTAAACTTCTATAATCGTTTCATTCCAGACTGCGCTCAACTGCTCCAACCGCTCTACTCCATGATCAAGCCATGCAAGAGGGGACGTTCCATCGTACTCAACTGGGACGCCGAAACTGATGCAGCTTTCATGGCAGCTAAAGAAGCACTCGGAAAAGCTGCCGCCCTTAGTTTCCCTAACCCTCATGCCATCACTTCCATCTCGACAGATGCTTCAGACACAGGTGTCGGCGCAGTTCTGCAACAATACATCAACGACGCCTGGAAACCCATCGCCTTCTTCTCAAAGCTCAACAATGCCGAGAAGAAATACAGCGCCTTCGACAAGGAACTCCTAGCCATCTACAAGGCTGTCAACAGGTTCAGGTATTTCATTGAAGGGCGACAATTCCACATATACACCGACCACAAACCAATCACAACAACATTCATCCATAACAAAACAACATACTCCCCTAGACAACTACGACACATAGATTTCATCTCCCAATTCACCACAGATATTCGTTATGTTCGAGGTGAAGATAACTGCCCTGCCGACGCACTCTCGCGCAACATATCTGCAGTCTCTACCTCTCTCATCGACTACGCCGCCATCGCTGCAGACCAAGCTAGTGATACCGAGCTGCAGCGATTGATGGAAAACCCCGCGTTGCAGATGAAGAAGGTACAGCTCCCTGGAACCAACACTCAGCTCTACGCCGATGTATCCACGGACACCATCCGTCCCTACTTGCCCGAGAACCACAGGTATCCCTTGTTCCGCCATTTACATGACCTCTCCCACCCAGGTATTCGAGCTTCGCAGCACATGATGTCATCACGCTTCATCTGGAGTGGAATCGCCAAAGACGTTCGACACTGGACCCGCACCTGCGTCAAATGCCAAGCTTCCAAAGTCACACGCCACACCATCTCCCCTCCAGGTACCTTCCGCCCAGTCTCCACTCGACTCGAGCACGTCCACATCGACATCGTCGGACCGCTTCCCTTCTCTGACACCTTCAGGTATATTCTTACTTGTGTAGACCGTTTTACACGCTGGCCCGAAGCAATCCCGCTTACTGACATAAGCACAGACACAGTAGCCAAAGCTTTTATAACCACCTGGATTTCAAGATTCGGTACACCACTCAGCCTCACATCCGACCGTGGTAGCCAATTTGAATCCAATCTATGGAACAAGATTATGTCTTTGCTAGGTATCCGGCGTTTCAGAACAGCAAGCTACCATCCTCAATCCAACGGACTCGTCGAACGCTTCCACCGACAACTCAAGGCTTCACTTGCAGCAACAGCACGCGACCGCACCAACTGGTCTACGGTGCTTCCAATGGTCCTCCTCGGTATACGCACGTCCCTCAAGGAAGACCTTGGCCACTCCTCTGCAGAACTTCTTTATGGCACTCCACTCCGCCTGCCAGGTGAGTTTCTTGCATCTGCCCCTATAACGCAGCCCTGCAGCGTTCAAGATTATGCCACTAATCTTACAGATACAATGCAGAAACTCCAGCCAGTGCCACCGCGTACCTCACCCACAAGAACGTTTGTGAGCCAGGACCTCGAAGACTGCTCACATGTTTTCGTTCGCGTGGAGGGAGTAAAGAAGCCTCTCCAACAACCGTACGATGGACCATATAGAGTCGTCAAGAGGACAAGGAAGAACTTGACCATCGATCGCCGTGGAACCACTGACGTCATCTCCATAGACCGCGCCAAGCCTGCATACCTCCTCTCGGACAACGAACAAGATCCCGTTGGTCTTCCGACACCTCCGGACACACGGGCTACAAACCACAAACACACTACAAAGAAAAAACAGATATCGTTCCTCCTGCCTCGTCACTAGGGGGAGAGTTCTGTAGTGTTCTGTAGCCAACACGTGTAATTACCCCTTCAGGACTCGTGATCGCCGAGTACGGGATAAACAAGTCACCCCTTAGAACATGCGTTCGACTAATTTTAATTAATATAAATAACAATGTTCATTATAATAACTTAATTCATTTTATAAATAAAATAAAACATATCCCTCTGCATCCTGTAAAAAGGATATTTATGTATTGTAAATATATTTTGAATAATTGTATACTAAAGACAAAGAATCCAGAATTTCGCCACCATTTTTGTATATACCGTCATCGCCATTTCCAATAAACAGAAAACCAATCATGGCATTGGCTTTAAATATCCTAGCCTCCTCCAACCAGGACAATTGTAGCAACCACAACAGCTTTTTCCCCCTTACAAGGGAGGTAGCTAAAAAGGAAAAGGCATAAAATCACTCCCACCCATTCCATCCCTGAAAACACTCCACACCCCTCCACCCTCCCTCTCATCTTAGCACCTCCTGGATGATGGGTCATACCTGCACCTTGTCCACTGCCCCGGGTCAGAAGCAGTGTCACAAGACACAGCACATCCACAGCAAGGACGCTTCATTAAATTGGCGACCCCCCTCTCTGTCCCCCCATGCATAAAAGACAGGGAGAAATCCCTTCAGGCTGCGTCAAATTTTGTTCACACATACTACCTCACCCCCCATCCCCCCACCCATTAAACCAATGGAAATAAGCTCAGGAAAAAAAATGGCTTTTAAAGAAATTATACAACAGTTAGTGAGAGAAAAATAATCAGAAAGAAAATTGGGTCAGGGACACAGTAGATAAAAAAGTGCATAGTGGTATATGGTATTCAAGAAAAACACAATGTAGCTAGATACTTAAGAGAAAAAGAGGATGAAGAAATAACAAAAGAAATTCTGAAAGAGGTACAAGATGAGGGGCAAGAAATAGAAAAGGAAATAAAAGTGCAAAAAATGGGACATTACACAAAAGAAAAGAATTAACCCTTAAAAACTAAACTAAGATCACAAATGATAGCAGAAGTAGTATGAGCAAAAACAGCAAAGTTGGCAAAAAGTGAAAACTACAAAAATATATGGATAAAAAAGGAAATGAGTGATGAGGAAAGAGGAAAAACACTAAAAAATGAAGCAAATGAAAAAAATGAGAGAAGAATAGAAACCAAAATGAGCAAGTTGTTTTGGAGAGAGCTGGACTTGAGGCTGAGAAAATTGTATATTAAAAGAAACACAGGAAACAGAAAACAAGGAGAAAAAGGGAAAAAAATAAAAGTAGCTTATACCAACATTGATGGTCTGATCTTAGGAATAGATGAATCAAATGATTATCTGGTGGAATATAAACCTGATATAATGGAAATTGTGGGGACAAAATTAAAAGGACCACTACCACCAAATAATGTTGGACAAGGTTGGACAATCAATAATGTTGGACAATCACTGGATAAAAAATAGAGAGGAAAAACAGGATGGAGTGTTTTTGACTAAGAAGGCCTTAAATGTGACAAAGATCAGGAGAAAACAATGTGGAATTGATCATGATAAAAGTTGAAAATAGTGACATGAAAAGTAGAAAATATGTGGTGATCTATGTGCCCCAGAAAACACATTCTTGGAAAGAGAGTGACCATTCCAAAATGTTGGAAGATAGAAGGTATGCATTAAATGAAATACTAAAAAAGGAAATCTAGTAATTACGGGTGATTTTAACTCTAAAGAAATATGTTGGGAGATGACAGTGAAGGGTGGAGAGGACCTTTGGGGAAATACACTACTGGACATGACCATTGAATACACAATGATATCTACATCAGAGCCTGAAATTGTGGATAAAATGGAATACAACACCAATTGGAAAGTGACTACATACTACTTGAGCTCAAACTAAAAGAGGAAATAAATATGGGGAGAAACAAGAAACACAGAAAAGAAAGACTGATATATAACAAAGAAGATTATAGGAAACTTAGAAAATTCTTTCGAAAAGCAAGTTGGGAAAAATTCCTAATGAAGAAACACAGTTGAAAGAGAAATGGACAACATTAAAAGAAATCTATAATAAATGAGTGGATAAATAAGTACCAAAACAAAAAAGGAAAAGGTGCACATCAAATGCTGGTATAACAAAAAATCTAGTGAGGCAAAAGATAAAAGAGACAAAGCTTGGAAAATATGAAAATAAAAAAAAAATGAGTGGCAAATATATCAAACTAAGAAATGAATATGTAAAAATATGCAGGGATGAAAAAAGAAACAATGAAAAAGGCATAATAGATAAATGTAAAAATCAACCTAAATTATTCTTTAGATATGTAAATGCTCAACTAAAAAATAAACAGAAAATAGTAACACTACATCAAGTGAACATAGAATATACACAGGATAGAGAAATGGCTGAAATTATGAACAAACATTTCAAATCTCTATTCACAAAAGAAAACATATACAATTGGGAATTGGGATGAAGGAAGGGGAGAAAGATCTCCCCAATGAGAGAAATAACTGTCGCACAGAAAGAAATAAGGAACCAAATGATGAACATTGATGTCAGAAAATCACATGGCCCAGACAGAATTGCAAACTGGATACTAAAAGAATATATTGATGAACTGACAAAATATACGAGATAATAGATTGCTCACTCAAAGAAGAAAAGGTAGCACAAGACTGGAAAAATCTCAATATTGTGCCAATATATAAAGGGGGAAACAAGGAAGACCCAACAAACTATAGACCAGTCTCCCTTACAAGTACAATAGCTAAAATTTGTGAGTTATCAAAAACAGATGGAAAAAACATCAAGAGAACAATATACTAAATTCAAGACAATTCGGTTTTAGATAGGGAAGATCATGTGCCACAAATTTGATTTGTTTCTATTCAAGGTTAATAGATATAATGCAAGAAATGGGCGGATGGGCAGATTGTGCTTTCCTGGACTACAAAAGGCGTTCAATAAAGAACCACACAAAAAATTATTAAGAAAACTCAAAACAACAGGAGGTATACAAGGAAAACTACTAGAATGGAAAAAAGATTTCTTGCATGGGAGGAAAAGAGAGTGGTGCTCAGAGATAAAAATTCTACTTGGGAGTGGAGTCCTACAGGGTTCAGTACTGGCTCCAATAAGGTTTGCTATATATGTAAATGACATGGATGAAGGTGTAGAATGTTACATGAACTTCTTTGCAGATGATGCAAAACTTCTAAAGAAAGTACAGATAAAAATTGTGAATCGCTACAGAGAGATCTGGACAAGGTCTGGGAATGGAGTCAGAAGTGGAAAGTGGATTTCAACACTAAGAAATGTAGTATAATGGAATTTGGAAAAAGTAAAAAAAAAAACATTAGGACAATATAAAATTGGTGCAAAGTAAAGAAAGTTGGTTCTGAAAAGGACCTAGGAGTAATCATCACCAAAGACATGTCCCCAGACAAGCAGATAAACAAAATAGTTGGAGAAACCTACAATTTACCAAGATCAATAAAGGTGACTTTTAATTACTTGGACAAGGTAATGGTAAAGAAAATACCAGTCACATTGATAAGACCAAGATTGGAGTATGCTGTGACACTATGGACACCCAGTACAAAAAAAGAATATAAGGGAAATAGAAAGAATCCAAAGAGCAATGACAAAGATGGCACCAACACTTTCAAAACTGACATACCAGCAAAGACTGTCCAAACTGGAACTACCAACCCTGGAACAAAGAGAAAGAGGACATCTACTGGCCATTTACAGAATCACAAAAGGCATGGAAGTCCTTGATAAAGAAGACCTATTAAAGTGGGATAGAAGAAACACAAGGGGACATTAAAAGAAACTCAAAAAGGACAGTTATAGAAGAGATCTGAAAAGAAGAAGAAAAAAAAACAGCTTTCCACCAAGAGTGGTAGATGTCTGGATCAAATTGGATGAAACAATAGTGTGTGCAAACACCATACAAGAATTTAGGAATGAACTAGACGTTGCGAGATACAAAGACAGGTCACCAGGAGCACAGCTCCCTTTCCCATATAATACAACTAGGTAAATACATATTCCCTCACCCTCATCCCCCAACCACTCCCATCCATCACAGCATCATCCATACATAACCATTCTCCACTCATTCCTATTTTCTGTCTTCTCCCTTCCTTCAACAGACATTCCCATCTTTCCCAATTTTCTTTTTTCCTGATCCATCTATCTCATACTTGGTCGCCCCCTCATGTTCACTCCCTTCACCTCTGCCTTCCACAACTCTTTTACTAATCATTCTTCACCCATTCTTTCCATGTGTCCAAACTATTCCAATAATCTTTCATCAACCCTATCTCTCAACTCACTTTCCACTCCCACTCTCCTCCTCCCCACCTTGTTTCTCTCTCTATCCAGCCTAGTCAACCCTACCATACTTCTCAGACATTTCATCTCAAACACAATTAAACTCTTCCTCTCTTATGTTCCACATTTCTGCCCGTTACAGTACTGTCAGCACAATCACTCCTTCATACAAATTGGATATTAAAAGAGTGTATAGATGAACTTACGGACAAATTATACAAGATAATAGATTTCTCACTCAAAGAAGGAAAGGTACCGCAAGACTGGAAAAATGCAAACATCATACCAATATATAAAGGAGGAAACAAAGAAAATCCTACAAACTACAGACCAGTATCCCTTACAAGCACAGTAGCAAAGATATGCAAAAAGGTTATCAGGAACAAATGGATCAAACACTTGGAAGAGAACTAAACACTAAACCCTAAACAATTTGGTTTTAGAAGTGGAAGATCATGTACCACAAACTTAATGTTTTTATTCAAGATTAATAGAAATTATACAAGAAAGAGATGGCTGGGCAGATTGCATCTTCTTGGACTTGCAGAGGGCTTTTGACAAAGTACCACATAAAAACCTAATGAGAGAATTTGAAATAATAGGAGGAATAAAAGGTAAGCTACTGGAATGGATGAAAGATTTCCTGATAACCTTGGCACAGAGAAAAAAATCTTAATTGACTTGTTTAAACCCGAGTGGGGCCGAAGTGTTATTGCGAGTGAGTACACGTGTTTAAGTGTCCCCAGCTCAAGAGCTTGTAATCGGTGCTGTAAATAGTGTATACACGTGAAAATTTACGACATGGCGCCAGGGATGACCAGTATGCTTTTAGCCATGCTGGGAGCAGTCTTACTGATTAACGTAGCTGCAATTGGTCATCCTTCATACGTTGCAGTGGGAATTCCTGGCTACCCTCCGCTCCTCTCTAACATTGGGGTGAGAGACAGAAGCTCTAAGATCTCTCTTAACCACCATACTCTGTGTCAGTTCCTTCCCCCGCCTACCCCAACAACAGAAGTCAGAAAATGGCGTCGGATTCGATTAGCCAAGCATAAGGGAAGTTCTCATATAACACCGAAGAGAAAAACCAACACTTCCAAGCTTCTGGTGTCCTATGCCCTCCTCTTCTGTGGGGATGTACATCCCTGTCCTGGACCAACTGCAACCAGAGTCCCACAACACCCATGTGTAAGCTGTCTAAAAGGAGTCCGTCGCAATAGCAGAGCCATCAGCTGCAAATCATGTGGGAAATGGACTCACATCAAGTGCTGTGGAATTTCTCTCGAGACCTACAATGCTGCCTTGGTGAATGAGGACATTCTCCGCTTCACTTGCATTGGGTGTACACTCAATGAACTACCAGGAGCCCCCTTGTCCGACGGTGAGGTTGACCCTTCACCTGTTAACCCCAATCACTGTGCCTCCCCCCAGTCAACACCCAGGGGTGATTTCAGCTGCTTCAACAACCGGGGCCTCCACTTCGTGCACTTAAATGCCAGAAGCCTTCTACCTAAGATAGACGAATTCCGTCTACTTGCGCGGCGGACCAGGGCAGCAGTCATCGGTGTCACCGAAACTTGGCTAAACAGTACCATCTCTGACTCGGAAATTGCGATTCCGGGTTATAGTGTTGTGCGTAATGATAGAAAGAGGACCGGAGGAGGGGTTTGTACTTACATATGTAACAACTTAGCATTCAACCCCCATACAGACCTTATGAGTAACGATGGGCTCGAAGCTGTGTGGATAGAAATATTGTTACCCAAATCGCATCCCATCTGATGCGGGGTCTGTTACAGACCACCAAAACAGATGTCCTTCTATAGCGCATTAGAATCCACCTGTTTCAATCGGGTCAATATGCATGACCAAGAAATTATTATCCTAGGTGATTTTAATACGAATCTGGCAAGTACAAATAATAACCTTATTAAGGCAATGAGAAACTTGCTAATATCTCATGGCCTGACACAACAGATTGACAAGCCCATTAGAATAACCGGCACATCCAGGTCCATCATAGATCTTATCCTGGTCTCCGATCGTAACAAAATAACGCAGTCTGGTGCTTGTGATTATGGTCTTAGCAACCACAAGCTCATATATTGTACTGGGACAGCTAGAAAGACGATTTTCAACAAGCACAACACAGTGAAGCTTCGTTTCATGAAGCATCACTCACGAGAACATTTTGTAGATGAACTGGGTAGGACAGACTGGTCGCCAGTTCTAAATTGTATCGATGTTTATAAGGCTTGGTCTAATTTTAAGTACACATTTCTTACTATTATAGATAGAGTAGCACCTCTCAAAGAGATACGAATAAAACAGAGGACGGAGCCATGGATGACTAATGAAATACTGGGTTTAATTAGAGATAGAGACAGATTTATTGCCAGATTTAGGAAAAGTGGAAATCAGGAGGACTATAATGGCTTTCTGTACTATAGGAATCAGGTGAATTATTGGAAGGATAAAGCCAAAGCTGATTATTGTACTAAGATGGTGCACCAGAACAAACACGATCCAAGGAAGCTTTGGCAAACACTGAAGACCCTAGAAGTTCACACAAAGCCTAGTAACAAAGTAGACAGGATAGGACTCTTGATAAACGGTGAGCTCAACTCTGATAGGAACACCATAGCTAATCACTTCAACACCTTTTTCACAACCATTGCCACAAAACTAGTTAAATCCCTCCCTACAGGTTCTGGGAAGTTTGGGCTGAGGTACGTTCAGGAGTACTATAAGGACAAGTCCTCAAAGTGTTTCAAACTGCATAAGACCACTCAAAAAGAAGTGTTTAAATTACTGGCTAGCATAAGTGCCAATAAGGCTACAGGGTTAGATGACATTCCTGCGAGGTTTGTTAAGGATGGAGCCTCAATTATTACTCCCCCAATAACCCACATAATAAATTTGTCTATTGGTTCAGGATTTATCCCAAGCGACATGAAAAGGGCTCGGGTAACACCTCTTTACAAGAAAAACGCAAAAACTGAGGCAACTACAGGCCTGTTTCAATTCTAGATATTATTTCGAAGGTCTTGGGAAAACGTTCCGTATACAATCAGTTAGATACCTACCTCAGGGAACGTAATCTACTAGACGGTATGCAATCTGGTTTTAGAACAAACTACTCAACAGACACCAGCTTAATATACCTTTACGATCTGATAAAACAGGAATGCGACAGAGGTAATTACACGGGTTTAGTCTTGTTGGATCTTCAAAAGGCATTTGATACAGTGGACCATATTTTATTAAAAAAACTTCAGGTATTAGGAGTGGCGAATATTGGCTGGTTCAAGTCCTACCTTACAGGTCGCAATCAACTAGTACAGGTAAATGAAGCCCACTCAGATGACAGAGAGATAACTTGTGGTGCACCACAAGGTTCAATTCTAGGACCGCTACTGTTCCTGATCTATATTAACAACATGCCAGGTGCGGTGAACTGTAAGTTACTGCTATTTGCAGACGACTCCGCTCTAATTGTCTCAGGTAGGGACCCAGTTGAAGTAGAGGAGAAACTGAGTGTCGAACTGTCATCGGTCCAGGACTGGCTCATAGATAATAGGCTGTCCTTACACCTCGGTAAAACGGAAAGTATTGTCTTCGCATCAAAACCCAACCTCAGGAAACGCAGCGATGTACAGGTCAGATGTGGGGTTAATGTCTTGGAGTCAAAACAAGAGGTAACCTATCTTGGAATAACCTTAGATCAGTCCCTCTCAGGGAATGCTATAACAGATAAGATTGTTTCCAAGTGTTCACATAAAGTCAAATTTTTGTACAGAAAAGCCAGAAATTTTGATCTGGAAACAAAGAAGCTTCTGGTCTCAGCCTTGTTACAACATCACTTTGATTACGCTTGTAGCTCTTGGTACAGTAGTCTGAGCAGAAAAAACCAGTCCCGGCTACAGGTTACACAGAATAAGATAATTAGATAATAAGATAATTAGATTCATAAATTTTGACGCAGCCCGAAGGGATTTCTCCCCATCCTCTCCTTATATGCAAGGGGGGACGGAGAGGGGGGGTCGCCGATTAAATGAAGCGGCCTTGCTGTGGATGTGCTGTGTCTTGCGACACTGCTTCTGACCCAGGGCGGTGGGCAAGGTGCAGGGATGACCCGTCATCCAGAAGGTGCTCAGATGAGAGGGAGGGTGGGAGGGGTGTGGAGTGTATTTAGAGATGAAATGGGTGGAAGTGTTTTTAAGCCTTTCCCTTTTTGGCTACCTCCCTTGAAAGGGGGAAAAAGCCTTGGTATATGTATGTAGCTTCATACTAAACCTACCTCAACGTAGTCATATTGGTATTGAAGAATTTAGCAAGGTAGGAATGTTACCTGTAAAATATCGTGTCCAGCAGCTGAAACTAAACCAGGTTTACAATGTCATTCATAATTCTGCTCCCTCATATGTGAGCTGTAATTTTACATTATCAGCTGAGAACCAAACCCGGAACAGTCAAGTCTCTTATTGTACCTCATGCAGGTCCCTTCACCAAAAACAGTTTTCACTTCACAGGTGCTCAACTATGGAACTCACTACCTGTGTCCATTAAGAAGACAAATAGCAAGGTTACTTCAAGAAAAAAGTCAAGGGTTATTATATGTCTCAGCTATGGACAGAGAACAGCCTTGATTTTGTGTACTACTAGCTTAGTGAGGGATACCTGATTCCATGAGTAATACCATCCATATCTGCGTTCACTCATAACTGTTTCTGACCTCCCCTCCCCCCCTTTTTTCAGAAGTTTAGTACAGCATAACAATGATTGATGTTCACAAATTGGTTTCCACCTTTGTTTTGCCAGTCATAATATGGCATATGTCTCAGGTAGGTTCCGAGAACAGTTATGATCTGACCTTTTTCCTCATTCTCCTTGTTGTTTTACTCATTCGAATACTGGTCCCCTGTACCCTACCTCTGGTGCTTCGGGTTATAATGTACTATTCAAAGGAATTGCCCACTCCGTCCTGAGATTCAGGTAAAATGTTAGATTTAATTAATAGGTGACCCTAGCTGCAGTGTAGGATTCACTATAACTACATGTTGTTACAGATGTAGAATATTGTAGTATATCATTAATGGTCCTACTCTGATATAGTACTCACTCATACATGTTGATACAGATGTAGAAAAATGCAGTATATTATTAATGGTACTACTCCAATATAGTACTCACTCATACTGTTTGTTACAGTTTAACATTATTTTGTTGTTCCCTTGCTTAATGCAATGTTCCTTTTGGATGGTGCTCAAATATTTGGACTCAATGTTCCTATGTGTACAAACATTTCAGTAATATTAGCAAAACTATAACAATGTTTATGTGTCATATGTGTACTGACTGGTATTACTCATGAGTGTCTCTGGTCCCCTCAACCCCCTATGTATGTTTGTCCGTGTGACTTAATGTAGAAAAATAACCTGATGAGGACCACAATGGAAATAAGCGTTCATGCTTTTTGTGTTATCCTCGGCAATTTACATTTATTATTTCGAACTATGTGTTCCTGTCATTATTTGCAATTCATGTACATTGATTTATTGCCAAATAAAGTCTATCTATCTATCTATCTAAATGAGTGGTACTTAGAGATAAGAACTTGAACTGGGCAGATAAGTGGCATCCCACAGGGCTCTGTATTGGCTCCTTTAATGTTTGCCATATATATAAATAATATGGATGAAGGAGTGAAATGCTACATGAACTTCTTTGCTGATGATGCCAAACTACTTAAGAGGGTAAGCACAGAAGAAGACTGCAGATCACTACAAGACCTAGACAAAATATGGAAATTGAGTCAGAAGTGTGAATTTTAACATTAAGAAATCCAGTATAATGGAATTTGGAAAAAGCAAAAATAGAATATCAGGTCAATATAAAATTGGTACCAAGGAAATAAAAATAGTCGACTCAGAAAGGGACCTTGGAGTAATTATCTCAAGTAACTTGACACCTGATAAACATGTCAACAAACTAGTTGGAGACTTTTAACTTATAAAGATAAATGAAAATGCCCTTCGACTACATGGATGAAGAAATGGTAAAGAAAATATTAATTACACTGATAAGACCTAAATTGGAGTATGCTGTGACACTATGGGAAAAAAAAATAAAAAAAAAAATAAAAAAAAAATAAAAGAGCAGCAACAAAAACCACCTACACTCTCAAATTTGACATACAAACAAAGATTGAATAAATTACATCTATCAACACTGGAACAGAGAAGAGAAAGAGGCAATTTGCAGACTATTTACAGAATTATGAAAGGGATGGAAGTTCTTGATAGAGATGACTAATTAAGATGGGACAGAAGAAAAACAAGAGGACATGAGAAGAAAGTAAAGGACAGTTACAGAAGAGACTTGAAAAAGAATAGCTTCCCACACAGTAGTTGATGTCTGAAACAAACTAAACAGGGAAACAATGAGTGCCAAAACTAGATTTTAAGAACAAACTGGATGCGGACAGATACAAAAGCGGGTCACTACGAGCATAGCTCTCATCCTGTAAAATACAACTAGGTAAATACAATCTCCTCTTAGCATCCATTCCCAAATGTCTATTTCTCGTTACTCTTTTTAATACACCAAGGCATTTACTTGCTTACCTTAACCTACATTCTACATCCACCTCCACTCCTTTCCCACCACATTCACCCCCAATATCTAAAGCCATCTACTTTGTCCATTCTCTCTCCCTTAATACTCACTTCCAATTTGGTGCCATCCTCTCTCCTTGTATATCTCATCACCTTACTTTTATCCATATTTATTCTCAACTTCCTTCTTTCACACACCCTACCAAACTCCATCACTATCTTCCTTAATCCCTCCTTTGATCCTGCTACAAGCACAGTGTCATCAGCAAACAACAACTGGCTTATCTCCCACTTTTCTCCATTTTCTTTAACCATCTCCAATCCCCAGCCTATTACCCTTGCATTTACTTCTCACACCACCCCATCCATGTATAAATTCAACAGCCATGGCAACAGGCAAAGTCCCACCTTAACCTCAAACCATTCACTCTTTCCATTTCTGATTCTAACATGCTCTACTATTCTCATAAAGACTCTTGATGGTTCTTAACAGCTTTCCTCCTATCCCATATCTCTGCAATACATCCCACAATGCCTTCATGTCTACCTTGTCATAAGCCTTTTCCAAATCTATAAAGACCCAAAAAACATCTTTACCTTTTCCTAAACCTTTCTCACATATCTGCCTCACCACAAAAAACTGATCCACAAAATCCCTACCTGTCCCAAACCCACACTGTTCCTCCCCAATTACTCCCTCTGTTCCTCTCCTAATCCTCTCAATCAAAACTCTCCCATAAGCCTTCCCAACTACACTCAACAAAACAATCCTTCTGAAACTACTACACTCACACTTGTCCAATTTTCCCTTGTAAAATGGAACTATGCAGGCACTCTTCCAGTCCAGCACTCTACCCTCTTTTGGACAAACATTAAACAACCTCACCAACCAGTCCACCATCACTGTACCTCCCTTTTTTAGACACTCTGCATGACACCAATTTAACCCAGGTGCCTTACCTCATCTCATCATTTTAATAACTGCTTTCACCTCATCTTTTATTTTTCTTCCATTTTCCTCATTCATCACTATCATTTTCTTAGTGCTTTTCACTGCAACTACCTCACTCCCTATCCTTCATCACATTTAACAACTCCCTAAAATATTCTGCCTATCTTCCTCTTCCTACCATGTCTTCCATTATCATTTTTCCAATTGCACCTTTTAACTTTTCTTCTCTACTTGATTTACCTCCCCTCTCTTAATTTCCTTCTAAAAAATTAATTATTTTCAAAATTTTCTGTACTACTGTTACCCCATTTTACATCTTTCCACTTTGCCTACTTTTATATACTATACTTCTCTTTTCTTTGTACTTTTCATATGATTCTCTTATCCTATTTTGTAACCAATCTGTGAATGCTCATTTCTTCTCATCTACAAACTTCTTTGCTTGTCATTCCACCACTCACTACCTTTCCTTCTATTTCCTCCCTTCTTCCTTGTTCCACACACCATCTTTGCACACCATGCGACTCCCTCCTTGAAACATCTCCATTCCTCCTCCACTCCTAGTTCTACTCTATCCTTCACTCCCTTCCACTCTTCTCTCAGGTTCTCACCCTATCCTCCACTCTCAACTTACCTTCCACCCAAAAATGATCTGATATTCCCCCACTCTCTCTCCCCCCCCCCAGGTACATGTACATCCAAAACTCTGACTACTCTTCTCCTGGTTACCACTATATAGTCCATTAAAGCCCTAACTACCACCATTCCATCCACCACCTCCCATGTGTACTTATGCTTAACTTTCTTCCTAAACACTGTTTGCTCTCTAGACGCATCTACACCATTAACTCTCCACTTCAAAATTTTCCTGGCACTCCACACTTCCCAACCACTCCATCTATTGGTTTACCTCCTACCCTAGCACTGAGATCTCCCAATACCACTACATTGACATTTTATAAACATATTAATCAACACAGACATGCACAATAATACCAAAAGATGGCTGACCAATTATCTGGTAGGTAAGAATGGAGTACCATAGGGCTCATTTCTATTCCTCACACTCTATAATCTATACATGCACAATATATCTACACCCGACACCTCAGAAATACATATCTCTTCTTATGCAGATGACATAACAATTACATGCATACACTGTAATGCAGACAAAACTGCAGAAATACTATAACCAAACCTCAACACACCCAGCACCTGGCTACAAATAGACAGACAGCCACTTTTCACCAATTCTACAGCAGAACACAAATAAATACCATGATCTATATCAACAACACTCTCCTCTCATACCAAAGTTTGTGAAAAAGTTATCAAAAATAGATTAAACATCTGGAGGGAAACAATATACAATTTGGATTTAGACAAGGAAGGTCATGTACCACAAATTTAATCTGTTTCTACTCAAGACCACTAGACATTATACAAGAAAGGGACAGATGGGCTGATTGTACTTTCCTAGACCTACAAAAAGTTTTTGACAAAGTACCATACAAAAAAATATTAAGAAAACTGGAAACCATAGGAGGGATACAATGTAAATTACTGAAATGGATGGAGGACTTTTTGCATGGAAGAAAAATGAGAGTAGTGCTCAGAGAGAAAAGTTCTACTTGGGAAGAGGTGATTAGTGGAGTCCCACAGGGATCAGTATTGACTCCAATAATGTTTGCTATTTATGTGAATGACATGGATGAGGGCGTGGAATGGTACATGAGCTTCTTGGCAGATGATGCAAAACTGTTAAAGAGAATACTGAAATAGATTAGAGTCGCTGCAGAAAGATCTGAACAGGATTTGGGTATGGAGTCAGAAGTGGGAAGTGGACTTCAACATTAAGAAATGTAGCATTATGGAATTTGAAAAAAAAAAAAAAAAAAAAAAAAAAAAAAAAAAAAAAAAAAAAAAAAAAAAAAAAAAAAAAAAAAAAAAAAAACACAGGATATTGGACAATATAAAATTGGTGAAAAGGAAGTAAAGAAAGTGGTGTCTGAAAAAGACCTGGGAGTAATCATCACAAAGGACATGTCCCCTGATAAACAGATATACAAAATTGTTGGAGAAACCTACAACTTGCTAAGATCAATATAGGTGGCCTTTACTTGGATGAAGAAATGGTAAAGAAAATACTAGACACACTGATAAGGTCTAAATTGGAGTACGCACTGACACTATGGTCACCCAGTACTAAAAAGAATATAAGGAAAATTGAAAAAATCCAGAGAGCAACTACAAAGATGGCCCCCACCACTTTCAAAACTGTCATATGAAGAGACTGTTAAAACTAGAATTACCAACTCTGGAACAAAGAAGAGAAAGAGATGACTTGTTGACTATCTACAGAATCATGAGAGGTATGGAAATCCTTGATAGAGAAGACTTACTAAATTGGGATAAGAGAAATACATGAGAACACGGAAGTAAACTCAAAAAAGACAGTTACAGAAGAGACCTGAAAAAGAACAGCTTTCCCCACAGAGTGGTGGATGTATGGTACAAACTAGATGAAACAATAGTTTGTGTAAAAACCATACACAAATTTAAGAGCAATTGACACTGCGAGATACAGAGATGGGACACCACGAGTGGAGCTCCCATTCCCATATGAAGGTATGGAACAAACTAGACGAAACAATAGTGTGTGAAAGAACCATAAACAAATTTTGGGCAAAACTAGACACTGTGAGATACAGAGATGGGACACCACGAGCACAGCTCCCCTTTCTGTAAGATACAACTAGGTGCAATTTGGTAAATACACACATGCATACAACCAAGATTCTTGGCATAACATTAGATACATCCATGTCATTCAAAAAACACATCACAAACAGAAGAACAAAATGTACACCCAGACTTAAACACACATAAATCAATTACAGGAACACCACTTGGACAAAACAAAAAAACTATTGCTACAGCATACAATGCATATACTCAGTGATCAATTATGCGAGCACTGCATGGGTCCCCAAACTTACTAAGACATACCACAACACCCTGCAAAACATACAAAATAGAGCCCTAAAGAGAATTACAGGCTGCACAAATATAATACCTACATACCATTTACACCATGAAATGAAAGTCCCCAAACTCAGGATCACCTTGACATTAGAGGTACACAAACACTTGATACAGCCTCCACAAGCACAGCAAACCTACACATGCCAAGAAGCAAAGGTTGTAAAAGAGAAGCAAGCTTTCACAGATTGGTTACAAAATAGGATGAGGGAATCGTATGAGAGGTGAAAAGAAAAGAAAAGAGAAGTAAAGCATAAGATAAAGGAGGCAAAGAGGAGAGCAGATGTGAAATGGGGTAAGAGTATGACAGAAAATTTTGAAAGTAATAAAAAGATGTTTTGGAAAGAAATTAGGAGAGGAAGAGGAGGCAAATCAAGTGGGGAAGAAAAGGTCAAAAGTGCAGATGGAGAGATGATAATGAAAGGAAAGGCAGTAAGAGGAAGATGTGGCAGAATATTTTAGGGAGTTGTTAAATGTGAAGGGGGATAGGGAGGGAAAGGTAGTTGCAGAGGGAAGCACTAAGAAAATGACTGATGAGAGAGGAAAATGGAGGAGAAATAAGAAAAGATGAGGTGAAGGCAGTTGTTAAGATTATGAGCAGGTAATGCACCTGGGTTGGTTGGATATCATGCAGAATGTCTGGAAAAAGGAAGTACAGTGATGGTGGACTGGCTGGTGAGGTTATTTAATGTTTAAGAGAGGGTAGAGTGCTGGAGGACTGCTTGTATAGTTCCATTTTACAAGAGAAAAGGGGACAAGTGTGAGTACTATAGTTTCTGAGGGATCAGTTAGTTAAGTGCAGTTGGGAAGGCTTATAGGAGGGTCTTGATTGAGAGGATTAGGTGAGGAACAGTGTGGGTTTAGGACAGGTAGGGGTTGTGTAGATCAGATTTTTGTAGTAAGACAGATATGTAAGAAAGCTATAGGAAAAGGTAAGGATGTTTTTTGGGGGTTTTATGGATTTGGAAAAGGCTTATGACAAGATAGACAGGATTGCACTGTGGGAGGTATTGCAGATATATGGGATAGGAGGAAAGCTGTTAAGATCAGTCAAGAGTTTTTACAAGTGTAGTAGAGCGTATGTCAGGATTAGAAATGGAGAGAGTGAGTGGTTTGAGGTAAAGGTGGGACTTTGTCAGGGATGTGTTATGTCACTCTGGCTGTTCAATTTATACATGTATGGGGTGGTGCAAGAGGTAAATGCAAGGGTAATGGGTCAGGGATTGGAGATGGTTAAAGAAAATGGAGAAAAGTGGGAGATATGCCAGCTGTTCTTTGCAGACAGCACTGCACTTGTTGCAGGATCAGAGGAGGGATTGAGGAAGTTAGTGACAGAGTTTGGGAAGGTGTGCAAAAGAAGGAAGTTGAAGATAAATGTGGATAAAAGTTGATGAGATATACAAGGGGAGAAAGGGGCAGCAGACTGGAAGTGAGTATTAAGGGAAAGAGACTGGAGGAAGTGGATAGTTTTAGATGCTTGGGTGTGAATGTGGCAGGAAAGGTAGTGGAGGTGGAGGTAGAATGTAGATTGAGAGAAGCGAATAAATGCCTTGGTGGATTAAAAAGTGTAATGAGAAATAGACATTTGGGAATGGATGCTATGAGGAGATTGTATGAAGGAGTGATTGTGCCAACAGCACTGTATGGGGCAGAAAATGGAACATAAGAGAGGAAGAGAGGAGTTTGAATGTGTTTGAGATGAGGTGTCTGAGAAGTATGATAGGGGTTACTAGACTGGATAGAGTTGGAAATGAGGTGAAGAGAACAGGGGTGGAAATGGAGTTGGGAGATAGGGTTAATGAAACAGTATTGGGATGGTTTGGACACATGGAAAGAATGAGTAAAGAGAGACTAGTAAAAGAGGTGTGGAAGGCAAAGGTGGAAGGAGTGAACATGAGGGGTAGAACTAGGATGAGATGGATGGATGGGGTAAAAGGGGCTTTGGGAAAAAAGGGAATGTCTGTTGAGGAAGGACAGGAGAGGATAGAAGACCGGTGAATAGAGAATGGTTGCATATGGAAGATGCTGTTATGCACGAGATGGAATGAGTAGGGGATGGGGGGTGAGGGAGCATGCAAGAGAAATAAATTGACGCAGCCCAAAGGGATTTCTCCCCTTTTCCTTTTCTGCATGAGGGGACGGAGAGGGGGGGGGGGGTCACTGCTCTAATGAAATGGCCTTGCTGTGGATGTGCTGTGTCTTGTGACATTATTTCTGACCCAGGGCAGAAGGTGCCAAGATAAGAGGGAGGGAAGAGGGTGGAGGGGAGTAGAGTGTGATAGGGATGGAATGGGTGTGAGTAGGTTTTTTTTTTTTTTTTTTTTTTGCTACCTCCCTTAAAAAAGACTTTGGTAGATACAGTAATCCCTCCCATATCCAGATTAATTGAGCCACAACCATGACGGATACGCGGAGTTTTTTTTGAGTCATTATTATCAAAGAAAACGAGGGTTAAAATACAAAAAAAAAAGAAATTATTGTGCCCAATACACTGTTATTTTATTGTAAATAAATGTATAAACACACGTGTACATGAACGTGTATTAAAAGAAAAATCCACACACAGTACATACTGTACAGTACTACATGATTACATGGTGTAGGCAGTGGTGGCAGTGGTGGTGATGGAGTTGACCGAGGTGTTGCTGGAGGAGAGCGAGTTGGTGGTGGTGGTAAGTCGTCACAAGTTGATGGTGGTGGTGAGTCGTCACAAGTCAATGGTGGTGGTGGTGGTGATGACGACTCGTGACAAGTCGATGGCCCTGGGTGTGGTGAGTCCTCATGAGTTGATTTTGGTGGTGATGGTGGTGATGACAAGTCGTGACGAGTCAATGGCCCTGGGCGTGGTGCATTCTCACGAGATGATGATGTTGTTACCCTGAAGAAGGTGTCCAGCTTGGTCTGCCTCGTCAGCCACTTGCTGTGTTTTCTGATCAGCATTTCTCGAATCATCCATAATGATGAGGTGTACTGCACATTTCTTTGTCAGCAGCAGGATGTTCAATAAAATCCAAGAGCACTTCAAGGCTTGCGCTGGCCTCAGAAAACTTAGGCCTTGCCTCAACAACAGCCTCATCATTATCATCACCATCACTATCAGAATGAGGGTCGTCCAGGTGCATCACCTCTTCAGCAATTTCTTCTTCGGTTTGCAAGTGCATCCCAGGGTCTCCTTTATCACACTCTAGCCATTAATTGTTGTCTAACACAATGTGGGGTATGATCTTAACACACGATAACACACGGCGTGAGCAGGGGATGGGGCATGGGGGAGGAAGGGGGTGGGACACGCAGGCTGTAGTGACGCACGGGCTGTTTAAATCACTCCAGATATGTTCACCAGATCCCGGTCACCATTCAGATACTGGAGGGAACTCCAGTAGTTACAGGGCATCCAGGTAGTGGCGAGTTCCGAATAATGGCGAACCGGATATGGGAGGGATTACTGTATATGTATGTACTCTTCCTCCACAACCACCAAAACCCCTGATATCCATCCCTCTAAATTCTCTCTCCCTCAACAGGACAGAGTCCACCTGGCCTGAGTGCAGTGTGGGCATCATCCAGCCCTTCTAAGCTACTAGAAGGGGCTGGATGACAACATCACAGGTAATTGTCCAGGATGCAACACCTCACCCCATACTACACAACACACTATGGAAGACTGCATTGTACATAATCACACATGCCAACAACACAATGTACACTCTATAGAGGATCTGTGAGAAAAACCCTGTCCCAGCTGTGGTGTTCCTCAGGGAGGAGGGACTGCTTGGCCAGTCTAGGGAACAACAGCCACACAGCAGTCAACATCCATAGCAGACTGCCACACACAATGGCTGATTGTCATGGTCCTGGCACAATAGCAGTTTGCCAGTCCTGGCACAATTAGTTTGATGTACTATATTGCAGTCATCCAGTATTTTACTGGATTTTGTGTGGAAAATTGCAACTTGATCAATACAAGTTGCACTTTGGTATTCCAACAAGGACATCCTCCAGTCACATACACATTAATATTACTGATCTAAACTGAGTCTTGCATTTTCATCCTCAATTTAAACTAAATCACATTGGTCTGGCAATTATGTCAACATTAGTATTTAATGAATTATGGTTGACTGCACTGTATGAACATTACACATTGCACAACCTTCAGGGAAAACTTTTAGCTAAACCCTTAAGCCATTCAACATAGTTACATTTTCAGTTTTGTTCAGGTTACAGATTTTTTGCTGAACTACAAAACAAAAGCAATACTTTTTCATTGGAATGTCAATACATAAAAACCTCATATTAGAGAAAAACCTATGAGCCCCATCATCACGTTAAAGGTTTTTAATAGGTGCAATCTTTAATCAATACAGTTCATCATAACATCATTACAAATACCAAAACAGACTAATATCAACATGAACAGTTATCAAGGAAATAAAGAAAATATATCTACAGGTGTGAGTACTTCAAATTTACTTCCCTTAACCTACTCCTTTTCTACTACTGCAACACAACTCTATAAACTTTCCCCAGTTTCATTCTTTTCAACTTCCTGCATAGTAGAGCCTTCTTTAAAGATATTCAATGTACTTCTGTCCACATCACTTGATCTTCCAGTACCAGGAGATTCAAAGGAGCTTCCTGCCTCTAGAGCACCTGATGGAAGAAAAACATCCAGAATGCAAATAGTTACTGCACCATATTCACAAAAAATACATATCCCTATAGTAACACAAGCTTACAATAGTAATAGAAATTTCAATAAAAGCAGTTGCTTTCACTGAAGAGACAGTACAAAAATTTGAGACACAAACTGGGAAGTGAGGAATGTCTGTTGAGGAAGGATGGGAGAGGACAGAAGATGGGTGAATGGAGAATAATTGTATATGGACGATGTTATGATGCATGAGGTGGAATGGGTGGGGGGGATGGGGGGTGAGGTAGTATGTGTGAGAAAATTTGACACAGCCCAAAGGGATTTCTTCCCGGCTTCTCCTTTTCTGCATGTGGGGACGGAGAGGGGGGGGTCGCCAATTTAATGAAGCGGCCTTGCTGTGGATGTGCTGTGTCTTGCGACACTGCTTCTAACCAAGGGCAGAGGACAAGATGCAGGGATGACCCGTCATCCAGGGGGTGACAAAATAAGAGAGAGGGTAGAGGGTGGAGGGGAGTGGAGTGTATTTAGGGATGGAATGGATGGGAATGGTTTGTATGCCTTTTTCTTTTTGGCTACCTCCCTTGTAAGAGAGAAAAAGCTTTTGGTATATGTATGTATCATTGTTACAGCACGTGGATAGACAAGAAATTTATATGTTATGTAGAAATAGCTGGCCTTCAGCCTCATATTACTAATGTGTAGATTGAGTCCATATTACAACTGTGCTACAGGCATTTGTATCCTCATGAAAGCACAATCTTGGCCCTGCCGCACCATGTTTCTGTGTTACTTCTGAGTATGTCGGCATTGTATATAAACAGCCAGGTCCTGTTACCAAGCCCAGTCCTCCTCTGTACTTATAGCATGCAGCTAGGTCTTACGGTCAAGGTCAGCCCTTTGGACGACCAACTGACCCAGAGCTTGATGTTTGCGCATTCACCAGAATAAAGCCAATAAAGCAAGATGAGCTCCATTCAGCTCCCTAGACCACATAACTCTCAAATTGTTACATGTTAATTATTGTTGTTATGGATTTGTTAACCCCCATGGGGTTGATGTAGTTGGTAGGATGTATATATCTGATAATGGAACAATGGCTGAAATCAACAGTAACATTGCTCACTCCAGACAACTACCAAAAAAAAAATAAAATAAAATAAAATAAAATAAAATAAAATAAATTAAAAAGCCAAACGCTTCCATTTCAAAGGAACCCAAAAATTCTGCCCAACATTTGAAACTGATGCCTTTCTGCCCACATATCAAACATCTAACAGCCAATATCACCATGAAAGCACACCTATTAAAATGGGTGAAATCAACAGTAACATTGCTCACTCCAGACAACTATAAAAAAAATTAAATAAATAAATAAAATAAAATTAATCAAAAAGCCAAACCCTTCCATTTCAAAGGAACCCAAAAATTCTGCCCAACACTTGAAACTGATGACTTTCTGCCCACATATCAAACATCTAACAGCCAATATCAACATGAAAGCACACCTATTAAAATCTATCACTAGCACTGTCTGGACAACAAAAAACTAATAACTACAGATACTCCTCTACTTACGTTCATTTGTTTTACGTTTTTTCGATTTTACGTTTGAACTAAAAAAAAAATTGTACAAAAAAAATTTTTTAGTGAATTTTTTAGTTTAGTGCACTCTCCGTAGTTCAAACGATACTTACGCATGATGCTGCGTCCATTGTTTACATTGCACAAACGACAGACTGAAAGTGCCTTGCCTCATCCTCCTCCCCTCCTCCTCCACCATCTCAATTCATGTTGTTTGAATTTAATTTATTTGAAATTAATGTTATTATTTTAATCAATGTTATGTGTATAATTAATTATTTAGGGGTGTTTTGTAAGATACAGTAATAGAATTTACGGATGTATAGTACAGTAACAACTTATGTTCATTTTCAACTTACGTTCAGCCGTTCGGAACGTAACTAAAACGTAAGTTGAGGAGCGTCTGTATTCATAAGAACCATCCCTGAGTTTGCCACCACAGCATGGTTCCCAACAATCACTAAATCAAACACAAACAATTTGTATACAGCCAATCAACCCTTAGCCCCTGATCTGTCAGCAGACCCATAGCATCCAAGAAACTGGCAACAGCCTCCGGGCAGGACTATAAGTCACTTCAGAAGAGATTTATTGTGTTGTCTGGAGATTACTAGTATTTACCTACCATTTTTGTATCTTTCAGCATCCAGTTTAACCTTAAATTTTTGTATAGTTTTTGCACTCACTCTTTCTTCATTTAGTTTGTTCCAGATATCTATCACTCTGTGTGGAAAGCTATTCTTTTTCAGATCTCTTCTGTAACTATCCTTTTAAAAAAAAAAAAAAAATTGTGTCCTCTGGTTTTTCTTCTATGGGGCATTCTGTGTCTTCTGTACAGCAGTTGCATCTGGGGCAGTTTGAGTCTGTGGCCAGGCCAATTCTGAATTGGTACTATCTTAATGATGAATGATTGCTATTGTTATTATTGTTCCACAGACTGGATGAGCAGTCTATGAAACACATGAAACCTACAGACAAATGGCTTTAATAGACCAATAGTCACCTCTTTAGTCCAAAGGGGGACATTGACAGGTTGGAAAAAGTACAACCGCAAGCCACAAAACTGATTCCAAATATCAAAAATAACTCTTGCAAAAATAAACTAAATCATATGAATCTGTTTTCCCTAAAAAAGCATAGACTCAGAGGTGACTTGATACAGGCCTTTTAGATTCTTAAGGGGATTGACAACATCAAAAGTGACAAAATTTTCACAGTGAATGAGAATCTCACAAGAAATAATGGTCTCAAACTGTCATGAAATAGATTTAATTTGGAAGTGGGTAGAAACAACTTCGCCAACCATGTAGTTAATGAGTGGAATAAACTTCCTGCAGAGGCAGTGCAATGTAGTTCAGTTCGAAGCTTTAAGATTCATTTAGATAAACACCTAAGCAGGATGCTGTAATGCCTGCCATTTATTTTATATTGTTTATTTGGATTTTGTTTATATGGATGGGGTAATGCGAGAGGTAAATGCAAGGGTAGTGGGTCAGGGATTGGAGATGGTTAAAGAAAATGGAGAAAAGTGGGTGAGCCAGCTGTTGTTTGCGGACAACACAGCGCTTGTGGCAGGATCGGAGGAGGGATTGAGGAAGTTGGTGACAGAGTTTGAGAGAGCGTGTGATAGAAGAAAGCTGAAGATAAATGTGGGTAAAAGTAAGGTGATGAGATGTACAAGGGGTGAAAGTGGCAGTAGACTGGAAGTGAGCATTAACCTCTTCACTCCGGGGCACATCGCACGTCTGGCAGCATTAGCTGCCCGACGTGCGATGTTGTGTCATAATAATCGCATTATAAAAAATAAAGTCAGTGCTCAATCGTTCGTTCTCTCACCCATGAATTTTGATAACCATAGAAAATATGATGAAGCCAGTTTAGAGAGAATGGAGGTTACGTAGGTACGACTACAATAAATATAATCAAGACGCCGACATCGGCATCATCACGTACCCACTTGCTCCTCATGATGCCTACGTAGGCGTCACCGTATGGACGTGGTTAAGGGAGAGCGACTGGAGGAAGTGGATAGTTTTAGATACTTGGGTGCAAATGTGACAGGAAAAGGTGGAGTGAAGAGGGAGGTAGAATGTAGATTGAGAGAAGCGAGTAAATGCCTTGGTGGATTAAAAAGTATAATGAGGAATAGACATTTGGGAATGGATGCAAAGAGACTGTATGAAGGAGTGATTGTGCCAACAGCACTGTATGGGGCAGAAACATGGAACATAAGAGAGGAAGAGAGAAGGAGTTTGAATGTGTTTGAGATGAGGTGTATGAGAAGTATGATGGGGGTTACTAGGCTAGATAAAGTGAGAAATGAGGAGGTGAGGAGGAGAACAGGGGTGGAAAAGGAGCTGGGAGATAGGGTTGATGAAAGAATATTAGGATGGTTTGGACACATGGAAAGAATGAGTGAAGAAAGACTAGTAAAAGATGTATGGAAGGCAGACGTGGAGGTAGTGAACATGAAGGGAAGTCCTAGGATGAGGTGGATGGATGGGGTGAAGGGGGCTTTGGGGAAGAGGGGAATGTCTGTTGAGGAAGGATGGGAGAGGACAGAAGACAGGGGTGAATGGAGAATGGTTGTATATGGAGGATGTTTTGATGCATAAGGTGGAATGGGCAGGGGGATGGGGAGTGAGGTAGTATGTGTGAGCGAGCAAAATTTGATGCAGCCTGAAGGGATTTCTCTCCGTCTTCTCCTTTTATGCATGGGGGGACGGAGAGGAGGGGGTCCCCGATTTAATGAAGTGGCCTTGCTGTGGATGTGCTGTGTCTTGCGGCACTGCTTCTGACTCAGGGCAGTGGACAAGGTGCAGGGATGACCCGTCATCCAGGAGGTGCTAAGATAAGAGGGAGGGTGGAGGGGTGTGGAGTGTATTCAGGGATGGAATGGGTGGGAATGATTTTATGCCTTTTCCTTTTTGGCTACCTCCCTTGTAAGGGGGAAAGACCCTTGGTATATGTATGTATGTATTTGTTTATTTGTTACTATTTGTCTGTTTCTTTTCTGGATGAGGGGACGGAGAGGAGGGGTCACCGAATTTATGAAGCGGCCTTGCTGTGGATGTGCTGTGTCTTGCGACACTGCTTCTGACCCAGGGCAGTGGACAGGATGCAGGGATGATCCATCATCCAGGAGGTGCCAAGATAAGAGGGAGGGAGGAGGGTGGAGGGGAGTGGAATATATAGGAAATGGAACGGGTGGGAGTGGTTTCTATGACTTTTTCTTTGTGGCTACCACCCATGTAGGGGGAAAAAGCCTTTGGTATATGTATGTATTTGTCTGTTTATAGTTATTTCTTTGATTATCATTTATTATTATATATCTGTCAATTTATTATTACTTATGATTTACCTGTTTATTATTTAACTTTACCTACTTATTTACTTATTCTATTCATCATTATTTATATTATAATTTTTATTTATTTATTTATCATTATTATCTTTTTTTTTTTTTTTTATCTGACCTAGTTATGGACCAAAAGGTCTCCTGTCAGCATGCTCCTCCTTTGTAATTCTTTGTAGTTTCTGGGTTCATCTGTATATTCATCTGTGAATACTTCACTCATGTTATACTCTCATTTTATGTTAAGACAAATTATGCAAAAAAGTAAATATAAAAAAAATAGGCCGACACCAGCAAGGATCTGAGCTAATTGATTCACTGATATTTCACAATCCTTTCACATAATTTCACTACTAATATTTCCTTACTTCCATCTTTGTGAATTAGCACTACATTTGCCCTTTTCCAATCAAGCAGCATGATACCTTCTTTCATTGAACATATAATAAAATTTTGAATTTTGTCTACTAATTGTTCACTACATTCTTTAAGTTTCCAATCTGAAATCCCATCAGATCCCAAAGTTTTTGTTACATCCAACAATCCCAAGAGATTGACCACTTGCCTCACTTCTACATTTCTTCTAAACATGGTTTTTTGTCCTCCTCACTTTCCTCCAAACAAGTGCTCTCTGTTGTGAAGGCCGATTGAAAACTTTCATTTATTATTTCTGCCTGAGCTGAAGCTTCTTCAAAGGCCTCACCACCCACTATTAACCCCTTCCATACGGTGACACCTACGTAGGCGTCATGAGGAGCAAGTGGGTACGCAAGGCTGCCATATCGGCATCTTGATTATATTTATTGTAGTTGTACCTGCGTGACCCCCATACTCTGTAAACTGGCTTCATCATATTTTCTATGGTTATCAAAATTCACGGGTGAAAGAGAGAACGATCGATACAGCGGTGACTTTATTTTTTATAATGCAAGTATTATGACGCAACATCGTACATCTGGCAGCTAATGCTGCCCGCGAGATTTTGGCCCAGCATGAAGTGGTTGTTAACTTACTGATTACTTCCCTCTGTCTCAATTTACCATTTATAAACCTGTAAAATAGTTTTGGTTCATCTTTGCATCAATCTACTACACCTCTTTCAAAATTGCTTTCTTCCTCCCTGTGAATTCTTATGTAGTCATTCCTAGCTTGTTTGTAAGCTTCTTTTGTTTTACTGCTTTTTCTCTTCCTCCATTTCCCCAAAGCCACATCCCCGCCCTTTTTTACATCTCTCACTTTTTGTTAAACCAGTCCTGTTTCTGCTTCTTCTTTCCACTAGTCTTTGGCACATGTCTGTTCACTCCCCAGTTGTAAATGTCAAGAAAGATTTCCCATTTTCTCTTTATTCCCATGGGTATTCATGAATTCCTCCCAGACTGCTTCTTCAAAGAAAACTTTAACCTTAAATAATCTGCTTTCCTAAAATGGAGTCTCCTTTGGCTGTGTGATTTATTCCTTGGCTCTATTTCCTCATCTTCCAACTGAAATTCAATTGTTACATGGTCACCTTTTCCTATGGAACAAAGGTAGCTCACCGAGTTGATGATGGTTAGTAACAAATCTAATCTCTTGGGAATGTCATCTCTTCTTACCAGGGTCACTTCCTTTACCCATAGGGTCACTGTGTTCTCCATTGTTATATTATTGCTAACACTTTGTTCAAAACATAGGGATAAACAATAAAAAAAACTCTTCACAAATATCATTTTAGGTATATTAGGTACTGGTACATAAGCTGCACAATAACCTACAATTAATAAATCTGACCATCTATTCAAATGTAAGGGCAATTTTTTTTTTAATTATTGGATAACCTAGGATGTTATGTAAAACTGTATGTAGTCAAATTATATCTGGACTTGAGGGTGTTTTGTCACATATTTTGGTCACATTTATTTTGGCCTAGAGATTACATATGCTTATTTGATATAAGTATTGATTTGTGACTTATACTATATGGTGTCCATCTAAAAGTATTTTCAGGTGTTTTTGATTAACCTATGTTTAATCCTGGTGATATGTATTTCCAGTGACAGAGTGTTCTATTTTAAAGTATTTTTCTGGAGTGTAATGGATAATGGGGGTTACCTAACCCAGTGTACCAGGTATGCCCCCTTTTATAAATTTCCTATTGCTGCTACTGTGTTCAAAACAAAGGAATAAACTTCATATGATGAGTCCAGTGTGTGCTTAAAAAAATAATAATAAATAAATAAATAAATAAATAAATAAATAAATCCTGGACTCCAGCTCTTCCCAAATATTAGGTACTGGTACATAAACACAGCTGCACAATAACCTACAATTAATAAATCTGACCATCTATTCAAATGTAAGGGTAAAAGAAAAAATATTAGAGAAAACTTGGGATGTTATGTGAAACTGTATGGCACCTTAAAAAAAATACTATAGGTAAATATGCTTTCCTCACCTTTACCAGAGATCTTTATTGGACTGGATGTACTTGATGCTTTACTGGTGCATGGTAGTTTGATTTCACTTGCTCTTGATGTGCTAGAGGATCCAACTCTAGTTTTAGAACTCTGCAAAAACTGCCAATATTAATTAAAACATATGGGTAAGTGACTTCTCATAGTAAGTTATAGGTTACTTTAACAACTTCAGTACAATGACGGTGTTGGCTTCTTCATTATATTTTTTTGTAGCTGTACATGAGTTACACCCAGACTCTGTGATCTGGTTTGATAACATTTTCTGTGTTTGTTATTACTCAGAGTAAAAAAGAATGAATAATACAGTAGTGACTTTATATTTTTTAACATTAGTGTGATGCATTGTACATATGGCAACTGATGCTGCGCACGAGAATTTGACTCATACTGAAGTGGTTAACATTGTGATATGCTTTAACTACAACTTTTGGTTAATGTCAATTTTTGTTTAGCACAAAGGAATGAATCACTAAAGGACTTCGTTTACAGTAACTCCTCATACAGTCATACATCATAATCATCATCATCAATTGAGGGCATTTGCTTGGGAGTACATTGTTGTTGACCATTTACAGAATTATGAAAGAGATGGAAATTCTCGATAGAGATGACTTATTAAAATGGGACAGAAGAGAAACAAGGACACGAAAAGAAGCTAAAGAAGGACAGTTACAGAAGAGACTTGAAAAAGAATAGCTTCCCACATAGAGTGATTGATGTCTGGAACAAACTAAATGGAGAAACAGTGCCAAAACTATACAAAATTTTAAGAATAAACTGGATGTGGAGAGATACGAGAACGGGTCACTACGAGTATGGCTCTTGTCCCGTAAAATACAACTAGGTTAATAAAACTAGGTAAAATACATGCTGGCACCAGTCCCCACAGTTTCTCTGACCAAGCTCCCATACAGTCACCCTTCCCACTCCAAACAGCTCTTGACAGATTTTACCAACTTGTCCCACCCATGAATTCTGCAGGCATTCCCTTCATCTCCTTTATTGAGGGTTCTCTCTTGTGGAGACAACCCTGTAAGTAGGATCAACATCTGGGAACTGAGCCACATGTCCATTTAGCTGAAGTTCATAAATTATGTTGGTAACTGGCCTAGACTGAGTCTCACAGTGTCTTTGGTTTGATACAAAGTAATTCCAGTAATACCCCATGATTCTGTGAAGGTACTTTGTGCCAAAGACATCAAGACACCTCTTCCAGCCAGCATTCAATGTCCATGTCTCACAGCTGTACTGCAAGACAGGAAGCTCAAGTGACTTGAAGATTTGAATCTTAGTCCTCCTGCATAAATAACAACAATGCCACATACTCTGTATGAGTGAGCCAGTAATAATAACAATAAAAATATTATTATTATTATTATTAATATTATTATTATATCATATTATGTTAATAATAATAACATAATAATAATAATAATAACATTATTATCATTATTTCTATTATTATTAATAATAATAATAATAAGTATATTTGGCAATGAACCAAATACATGAAATACAGATAATGAAAAGACCACATAGTTTGAAATTATAATTACAGTTGCTGAGGATAACACAAAAAAGCATGTAAGCCTATTTCCATTGTGATCCTTATCACATGACCCATCACTGTTATGCATTACACTACCAAGATATGTAAATCTTTCCAAGACATCAATGACATCCCAGCTGAAAACCCTGACACTTTGTAAACTTGACATACACAAACTGGCAAGCAATATTTTACCACATCCCAAAAATCGTAACCTCAAGACAGTACATTAAAACAAACTATAGTGTGATTAAAGTTAACAAATTTGTACTCACAAAATCGTCTTCAGGACTCATTTGATACCAACTGAAGATAACAATGATTGCCAGGAAAAACATGCTGGTCCCAACTCCAGCAATAGCAGACATTATAGGATAATAATACATGAGGTATCGAACCCCTGAATACATAGCATGGATGCGGAGACGAGCAGAATAGATTTCAACATGTCTTGATTCTACTTCCAGTAGCACTTCCATTAGTTCTGCATCCTGAAATGAAAAATTCATAGGTTGTGTACTAAAATATAAACTCCAAGAAAAATCTAATCAATGAAACAGGCAATAATCAAATATTAACGTCTACCAATTTTCATTCTGATCAACTAATTTTCACTTTACATGCACAACATTAATAAAAATCAAACTACTGGACCAATGTGGTTGTCCAGGTGCTGCACTATCCAGCTTTCAAGCAACTCCACTGAATGACAAGACAGCAAAGAGAGGATGGCACCACAAGATACAGTTGTCCATGCTCTGCGATCAACACCAAATGGACACAAACAACCCCAATTCCTCAAAGAGGTGAGGCCCTGAGAGGCTGGCACCTAATGTCTGGACCATACCAGAACCACTCATTACTTTCTACTACACAACTCAAATATCTCCATTTCCTATATTTCTCTATCATTATACAAGGAGATACAGACCCTAGCGTCTACTCTCCCACTTCTTTTAGCTGGTGACACAGAAAACAACCCAGGGCCTTACACTAATCCCAATGCTCTAGACCTATAAACTTTGCACATCCATCTATCAAATATGCACAAGTACTGGTTCCATCTGACTAACACAAGCCAAAACACAAAGAACTGTATCTGAAACCAACAGACGACAACTACACTCACAAACACTCCTAACACAAAATCTATCTATAAACCAAGGGAGGTAACCAAGTCAAGATATGCACCCATTCCCAAATGATACATGGACTCAGAAATTTGCCTTACAAAGAGAGGCTTAAGCACCTTAACTTGCACTCTCTGGAAAGATGCAGTGTGTGGGGTGACCTAACAGAGGTGTTCAAGTGGATCAAAGGCTTTAACATGGGCAAACAAGGTCATCATATTAAAACAACAGGGCAGGACTCGCAGTAATGGTTATAAACTGGACAAATTTAGATTTAAAAAGGAAATAGGCAAGAATTGGTTTACTAATAGGGTGGTTGATGAATGGAATAAACTTAGTAACCATGAAGTAAGCGCTGAAACTATCAGTTGTTTTAAGAAACGATTAGACAACTTTATGGATGGGGTTGACATGGGGTTGACGGGTGGTGATGGATACGGAGCTGCCTAGTGTAGGCCTTATGGTCTCTTGCAGTCTCTTTCATTCTTATGTTCATATGTTCTTATTCCACTCCTATCCAACACCCTTGTTTCCCTACTATCTTAGCTCCTCATGGATGAAGGGTCATCCATATCTCCTGGGTCAGAAGCAATACATTAAAATACAGCACATCTTTAGTGAGGCTGCTTGACTTACACAGTGATCCCATCCTTTCCTCATCTTTTCATGGGGAAAATAGAGAAGATGGGGAGGAACCCATTTGGGCTGTGTCAGAATAACCATACACAACCAACCTCCACTCACCCTTATCTCCTGCCTTCTCCCTTCCTTCCTCAAGAAACATTCCCATCTTGTTCAACACCCCTTTCACTTTATCCATCCACCTCATCCTCGGTTGTCCCCTGAAGTTCACTCCATCCACCTCTGCTTTCCACACCTCTTACTAATCTTTCTTTACTCATTCTTTCCACATGTCCAAACCATTCCTATACTCTTTTATCAGCCCTATCTACCATCTCCTTCTCCATCTCCACTATACTCCTCACCTCCTTGTTTCTTACTCTATCCAACCTTGTAATCCCCAACCATATTTATCAGACATTTCATCTCAAACACCTCATTTCTTATTCTATCCAACCTTGTAACCCCTACCATACTTCTTAGATATTTCATCTCAAATACAAAGCACCTCTTTACATTCAACCCTTTTCCTCTTTCTCCACCTATTCTCCACTCTCAACTTACCTTCTATCAAAGTAAGATCTGATCTTCCCCCACTCTCTTCCCTAAGAACATGGACATTCAGATCTCTACTATGTTAGCTATCAACAACTCTCTTCGGGATGCCAGACAGAATGTCAATGAAGGACAAAATATCATGATGGGATGTAATGACAGTGGAGGACAAGAGATCATGAATGGGATGTAATGATAATGGAGGAAAAAATATCACGGTAGGATATAATGTCACTGGAGGACAAAATATAATTTTAGGAAGGGATGCCGGACAGAATGTCAATGAACGGCAGGAGGCCAGTGTGAAACACTGTGACGTAGGGGGACAAAGTGTACAAAAGAGATCAGATGACCGTGAGCAACCAGATGTCCACGATGGGAGAAATGTTAATGAGGCATTGAATGTCAATGAAGGACCAAATATCAATATAGAGCAAGGTGTCAATAAAAAACAAAATTATAATGTAAGGCATGATATTGAAATTCAAAATGTGTCAAAAAGAAATAATCACAAGTTTCTTAAAAACATGTACTTTAATGCTCATAGTATTAGGAACAAATTTCAAGAAATACAGGTGTATGTCAGAAGTGAAAAATCTTGATATGATAAGAATAACTGAGACATGGTTAAATGGTGGAGAGTTTGAAGCTGAATTTAATATTGCAGGATTTAAATACTCATCAGGATAGAAACCACAAGAAAGGTGGGGGTCTTCTGTTGTACATTAAAAACAATGTCCATGCTTGTGTTTTAGATAAAGTGAAACAGGATGCATATGATAGTTTGTGGGTTGAATTAACCCAAACAAATGGACAAAAAATTAATGTAGGTGTAATATATAAGCCAAAGACATTACCATTAGCAGACAACAAACTATTATTTCAAGAACTGTCTAGTTTCTGCAACCAGGATTTATTGATAATGGGTGATTTCAATTTTACTGACATTGATTGGATGGCCATATAGGTAGTAGCTTGATTGATTTTCTTGATGACAATTACTTAGTTCAGCATGTAAAAGAACGCACAAGACATGGAAACTTACTCGATCTATTGATCACTAACTGCGAAAGCATGATAACCGATGTAGAAGTCGGTGACACTGTTGCAAATAGTGAAACAATAATGTGTGCAAAAACAATACAGGAATTTAAGAGCAAATTAGATATGGCGAGATACAGAGATGACACCACAAGCGTAGCTCCCCTTCCCATAGAATATAACTAGGTAAATACACACAAAGCATTCAACAGCATCAACTAGAGCTCCAAATTAAGACGATAATTCTCAATAGTGCAAGGAAAGTAGGAGGCCTGGGTTGTATTGAATAGGAGGGGGGAGTACTTGTAATGCCTATAGAGAGAAAATGCAACAAAATCAAGAATCATCATGCAAAAATTGCGACAATTTTCAACAAAATGTCAACATGAACACTGAGCCCTCTGGAGGCACTATACCGAAACTTAATGTAAACAGAGGCCGGGAAACCCTAAGGGGACCAATTAGGCTAGGTACTGATGATCTTTTTTCAGGTTTTGGGTAAGTACGAAAGAAGAAATTTGCATCGAATCAGACATGGAGAGGGAGAAGAGTTATAACAGAAACTCATGGGAAAGGGTATTCATCAAACTAAAGAAAGAGATTATGAATTTAAGAAAAGACTTCTTCAAAGTAAATAAAAAGGTGCATGATTTAAAGAAAAATACTGAAATGAACAATGAACTGTGTATTTACCTAGTTGTATTTTGCGGGAAGGGGAGCTATGCTCGTGGTGTCCCGCCTTTGTATCTCCCAGTGTCTAGTTTACTTAAACTCATGAATGGTTTTTGCACATACTATTTCATTATCCAGTTTGTTACAAGTGTCCACTACTCTATGTGGAAAACTGTTTTTCTTCATTTCTCTTCTGTAGCTATGTTTTTTATTTTCTTTCCATGTCCTCTTGGGTTTCTCTTGTCCCAGTTAAATAAGTCCTCTCTATCGAGTATCTCTGTGCCTTTCATGATTCTGTAGATGGTCAGTAGGTCACCTCTCTCTCTTCTTTGCTCCAGTGTCAGTAACTCCAGTTTAGCCAATCTCTCCTAATATGATAGGTTTGCAAGTGCAGGTGCCATTTTTGTTGCTGCTCTCTGCATTTTTTCTATTTTCTTTATATTTTTTTTGGTACTGGGTGACCACAATGTCACTGCATACTCTAGTCTAGGCCTTATCAATGTAACCAATATTTTTTTTTATCATGTCTTCATCCAAGTATGCAAATGCCACTTTTATTGATCTTAGCCAGTTGTAAGCCTCCCCGACAATTTTGTTAATCTGTTTATCATAGGACAAGTGTGAATTGAAAAAAAAAAACTAATTGAGATTGAATGTGAAAATGAAAGGATGAAAAGCAAAGATACCACCAATAGTGAAAATTAAAAAAGGTAAATTACAAAGTACAAGCAATGTCTGAAAGAACTGAAGAAAATTTAGGAGAGGAAAATTTGCAGATTAAGAAATGGAATGAAAATAGGGAAAATGAAGAGATAGCTTTAAAAGAAATAGTACAACAGCAAATAAAGGAGAATGCATAGGACATAATTATTCAAGCAAACAAAGAGAAAGCAAATTGGGTTAGAGATACAGTCAATAAAAAAAGACTATTGTTGGATATGGATTAAAGGAAAAACATGGCATGGTTTGGTATTTGTGGGAAAAAGCAGAAAAAGAAATAGCAAAAACAATTCTAAAAGAAGTACAAGATGGAGACCAAGAAGTAGAAAAGGAAATAGAAGTATATAGAATGGGACAATATTCAAAAGAAAGAAATCGACCTCTAAAGATAAAATTAAGGTCACAAATGGTAGTAGAAGACATACTAGCAAAATCAGGAAAGTTAGCAAAGAGTGAACACTACAACAATATATGGATAAAAAGAGAAATGAATGTTGAGGAAAGAGAAAGAGAGAAGACACTTGGAGATGACGCTAAAGAAAAAAATGCAAAGAGAATGGAGACCAAAAGAAAGGAGTTCTATTAGAGAGTCTTAGACATGAGGCTCAGAAAATGGTATGATCAGATAAGCAAAACAAAACAGAAAATAAAATGGAGAAGAAAAAAAATTAAAAGTGACTTACACTAACAGACGGATTGATCTCAGGATTAAGTGAACTAAATGATTACCTGTCAGAAGAAAAACCACATATAATGGGAATTCCAGAGACGAAATTGAAGGGTCCATTACCACCAAATAGTGTTGGACATGGATTATATAATCATTGGATCAAAAATAGAGATGAGAAACAGGGCAGAGGAGTCACATTTCTGGTCAAGAAAACTTAAATGTGACGAAGGTTACAAAGGGTATAAACAATGTAGAAAAATCATGATAAAAGTTGAAGATAGCGACATGAAAAGTATAAAGTTTGTATTGATTTATGTCCCCCCAAAAACAGGCTCTTGGAAAGAGGGCGAGCATTCAAAAATGTTAGAAGATACAAGAACTTCATTAAACAAGATGCTAAAGGATGGAGGTAACCTGGTACTTATGGGAGATTTTAACTGCAGAGAAATCTGTTGGGAAGAAATGACAGTGAAAGGTGGAGAGGATCTATGGGGAATGTATTACTTGACATGACTATAGAACATACAATGACACAATGGGTAAAAGAAAAAACCAGATATGGAAGTAATGAAGAACTATCGAGATTAAATTAAACATTTATGACAGAACCCGAAAGTGGATAAAATTTAATACAAGACACCATTTGGGAAGAGTGATCACATATTAATAAAACCTGAACTGAAAGAGGAATTATACATAGAGAAATAAGAAATACAGAAAAGAACGGCTGATGTACAACAAAATGGACTTTGGGAAACTTAAGAAATTCTTTCAAAATGCAAACTGGGAAAAATTCTACAATGAAGAGACACAAGTGGAAGAGAAATGGATGATTTTAATGGAAATTTAAAATGAAGGAGTGGATAAATACATACCAAGAAACAGGAAAAGGTGTATAATAAGTGCTGGTTCAACAGAAGATACAGTGAGGCAAAAGATAGAAGAGATAAAGCTTGGAAAAGATGGAAAAAAAAAAAATAGTAAATGGCAAATATACATCAAAGAAATATGTAAAAGTGCGCAGAGAGGAAAAGAGAAATTACAAAAAAGACATAATTGAAAAATGTAAAGATCAACCTAAGCTATTCTATAGATATGTGAATGGTAAACTTAAAAATAAACAGGAAATAGTGAAACTACATCATGAAAATACAGAGTACACAGAAGATTTAGAAATGGCTGAAGTCATGAACAATCACTACAAGTCTGATTTCACTAGAGAATAAGTACAAAATTGAGATGAAGGGAAAGTGTGATCCCCCCCCCAATGAGGGAAATAAAAATAACACAAAAAGAAATAATGGATCAATTAATGAACCTTGATGTCAGGAAATTACATGGCCCAGACAGAATGGCAAATTGGATATTAAAAAAAAAGTAAAGAAGAATAGACAAAATATATAACATAAGTTGTTCATTCAAAGAAGGAAAAAATACCAAATGACTTGAAAATGCCAATATTGTTCCTATAAAGAAGGAAACAAAGAAGATCCAACAAATTACAAACCAGTTTCCCTTACAAGCACTGTAGCCAAAATCTGTGAAGTTATTAAGAACAGATGGATAAAACAACTGGAAGAAAATAGTATAATAAATTCGATACAATTTGGATTCAGACAGGGAAGATCATGTGCTACAAATTTAATCTGTTTCTACTCAAGAGTAATAGATATAATACAAGAAAGGAATGGATGAGCTGATTGTGCTTTCTTAGATTTACGAAAAGCCTTCGACAAATCACTACATAAAAAATTATTCAAAAAACTGGAAAACATAGGGGGGACACATGGTAAACTGCAGAGAGACTTGAACAAGGTTTGGAGATGGAGTCAAAAGTGAGAAGTAGACTTCAACATCAATGAAGAATAATGGAATTCAGAAAAAGTAAAAAAAGAATATCAGGACAATATAGGAAAAGGTAAGAATAATGTTTGTTTAAGAGAGGGTAAAGTGCCAGAGGACTGGAGGAGTGCCTGTATAGTTCCCCTTTACAAGACAGATGTGTGAGAAAGCTATAGGAAAAGGTAAGGATGTATTTTACAGCTTTTATGGATTTGGAAAAGGCTTATGACAGGGTAGACAGGAAGGTACTGTGGGAGGTAGTACAGATATATGGGATAGGAGGAAAGCTGTTAAGAACAGTCAAAAGTTTTTATGATAGTAGTAGTGTTTGTGTTAGGATTAGAAATGGAGAGAGCGACTGGTTTGAGGTAAAGGTGGGACTTCGTCAGGGATGTGTTATGTTGCCCTGGCTGTTCAATTTATAAGTGGATGGGGTAGTGCAAGAGGTGAATGCAAAGGTAGTGGGTCAGGGATTGGAGATGGCTAAAGAAAATGGAGAAAAGTGGGAGATAAACCAGTTGTTGTTTCCTGATGACACTGCACTTGTAGCAGGATCAAAGGAGGGATTGAGGAAGTTAGTGACAAAGTTTGGGAAGGTGTGTGAAAGAAGGAAGTTGAAGATAAATGTGGATAAAAGGTGATGAGATGTACAAGGAGAGAAAGTGGCAGCAGATTGGAAGTGAGTATTAAGGGAAAGAGACTGGAGGAGGTGGATAGTTTTAGATACTTGGGTGCAAATGTGGCAGGAAAGGGTGGAGTGAAGGTGGAGGTAGAATGTATGATTGAGAGAAGCAAGTATATGCCTTGGGGGATTAAAAAGTGTAATGAGGAATAAACATTTGGGAATGGATGCTAAGACAAGACTGTATGAAGGAGTGATTGTGTCGACAACACTGTACTGGGCAGAAACGTGGAACATAAAGAGAGGAAGAGAGAAGGCGTTTGAATGTGTTTGAGATGAAATCACCTGAGAAGTATGATACGCGTTACTAGGCTGGAGTGAGAAATGAGGTGAGGAGAACAGGGGTGGATAGGGAGTTGGGTGACAGGGTTGATGAAAGAGTATTGGGATGTTTTGGACACATGGAAAGAATGAGTGAATAAAGACTTGTAAAAGAGGTGTGGTTGATTGATTTATGAAATTTTTGGCTTGAAGGCCAAGCGCCAGAGCCGGTAGGCCATTCAGCGCATATCATAAATAAATCAAGTAAAACAGTAAAAGCAATAAGCATACACAAAAAAACATCAAAACAAGATACACACACAAGCAATTATATACACAATTTTAAAGTTCATAAAACAAATTGATGCCTTTTAAAAACTTTAAAACATTTTCCACATGAGCATCCTCCCCTAAAACTTCTTTAAAAGATAAATTTGTTAAAAAGTTTCCCCTGCACGTAGAGTATGCAGGGCACTGAATTAAAATGAGCTCAACTGTAAAAACAACTTGGCAAGAGGGGCATTGGGGGGGCCAGCCTTTCTGCTCTGCTTGGCATAAAAAATTTATGGGTAATGTAGGAATGGCCAATTCTTAACCTTGTTAAAACAATTCTTGATCTCCTGTCCAAAGAATGAGACTTCCAAGGGCTCACTGAGGGGTGAATCTCTTTTAACTTGTAACTACCATCCAGCCTTGTCCATTGTTCCTGCCACTTTTCCATTGCATAACAATGAATTACTTGCTTGAAGTCTGTATGTGGGATTTTTGTGTCTGTTATGTGACTGAGCCTAGTAGCACCTTTGGCTGCAACATCGGCCTGTTCATTTCCAGTGACACCCACATAGGACGGCACCCAGGAAAAGTATACTTTTATTTTCTTCTGGCTGTTAATAAGAATCAACCAGTCCTGTATTTCTTGGACTACATAGTGAAGAGGCAATAATTTACTTAGAGAGGATAGAATGCTCATAGAGTCTGTAAAAATAATATTCTTATTAGATGGACCAAAATTAAAAACAAATTTCAGGGCATTGTAGACTGCCAGCAGTTCAGCAGTAAAAACAGAGATAAAATTAGCAGACACAACAGCACAACCAACACCATCTTGGGATTTTGATCCATCAGTATAAATAAAAACTGAATCAGCATGTACTGATAAGTGTTCTAAAAATTCACTCCTTAGCTCTACAGCAGTTCTATTTTTCTTGTTTTTAAAAGGACAAATTACAGTGGGAGATCAGTACCAAGGAGGGAATTTGGGAGGCTTAACCTCAGCAATTGTAACAGGAACAAGTCCTACCTCCTCTGCCCCAGCTTCACATTTCACTTCTAAAGGTTTTGGCAGAGTTCCTTTTCTTGGAGCTCTGTCTACTGGCTGCTTTACATATTTGAAGTTTGGATATTGTTTTGATGATAACACACAAGATATATATCTAAGGCTTAATTCCTCCCTGTAAATATAAAGGGGAGGAAGTCCTGTGTCCACATACAAGCTATCCACTGGAGATGTTCTATAAGCTCCCGAACAAATCCGCAAAGCCATATTGTGGACTATATCAAGCTTCTTTAATAAAGTTTTACATCCCGATCCATAAATTTGACATCCATAATCGATTTTGCTAAGGCACAATACTTGGTAAAGCCTTATTAGAGTTATACGATCTGCTCCCCAGTTGAAGCGAGACACTTCCCTTTAGTATATTAATTCGCTGTTTAATATTGCATATGACCTCATTTATGTAATGAGTGAATGTTAACCTTTTGTCCAAAAACAGACCCAAGTATTTTACGTGACCTTCATATGGTAGTATAACACCCTCTAAGAATAATATTGGTATCTCTTCCTTGCGTCTCAGTCTAGAGAACCTAATGGCTTTTGTTTTTTCAGCAGAGAATCTGAAGCCCCTGCAATTAGCCCATGCTGTTACTAAGTTAATAGCCTCTTGGATCTTTAAGCCTGTTTCTAATGTTGTTGATCTGCTCCACAAAATAGAAGTCATCAGCATAAGCCAATCCATGAACTCCAACAGGAACTTGTTCTAACAAACTATTAATGGCTATGCTGAAGAGTGTAGGACTCAGAACACTTCCTTGTGGATTCCCTTCATCTTGAAGATATGCAGAAGAGAAAGAAGAGCCCACTCTGACTTTTAGAAAACAACCAGACAAGAAATCCTTTAAACAATTGAGCATATTACCCCCGATACCCCACTCTGCAAGTTGCTTCAGAATGCCTCCCAGCCAGGTATCGTAGGCATTTTTCAAGTCAAAAAACACAGCAATCCTCGGATTCTGAATTGCAAAGGCATTCTGAATCTCACAAGTAATAAAAAGGGATCCAGAGTGCACTTATTTCTTCTAAATCCAAACTGACGGTTTGATAGAAGATTTTTAGACTCCAAAAACCAAACACATATTAACCATTCTTTCATAGATCTTACAAATGCAGCTAGTGAGAGCAATAGGTCTGTAGCTTTGTGGGAGATTAGAGTCTTTTCCAGCCTTTAAAATTGCTATGATAATTGAAGTCTTCCAAGATTTAGGAGAAGACCCAGAAGACCAAAATTTATTCAGCACATTTAAAAGGAATTTCTTCGAAGATATGGATAAATGAGCAACCATGGAATAAAGAATGTCATCCTCTCCAGGAGAGGTTGGGGAGGATAAAGATAAAGCATGATCCAATTCATCCAAGGTAAAAAGATTATATGCCTCTGAGTTCGTATTGGTAGGAGGAACAATCGTGGTCTTGTCTCTAATTCTTCTGAAGTCAGGTGAATAATGAAGTGGACTTGAAATATCAGCATAGTGTCTTCCAAAAGCCTCTGCTACCTCTCTTGTATCTGATATAAAAGAGTCATTAATCTTGAGGATGGGCAAAGGAGATGGGGTAAACTTTCCCTGTAATTTTCGAATCCTATTCCATACTAAGGTAGGGGAAGAGTCATATTTCAACTCGCTAATAAATTTAATGAAGGATTCCCTCCTTGCTTTCTTAAAGATTTTCTTCTGCTTTGCTTAAGCTCTTCTGTACCTTATCCTATTGGCTAAACAAAGATATCTCAAATATCTCTTATAGCAAGTTCTTGTAATCTTTCTGCTTAAGGCACATTCATCATTCCACCAGGGGACTACTGGGCATTGAGGTTTACCAGCTGTCCTAGGAATGGATGAAAAAGCACCAGAAAGTATGATGCCTACCAGATAATCATATGCATCAGAGTTATTAGAAAAATCACTAGTCTTATAATCAATCTCTGTGGATATCCTAAATAATTCCCAATCAACCTCTCCTGTCTTCCATTTAGGTAAGCAAGAGGAGGGAATGTTCCTTAAATATTTAATATGGATAGGCCAGTGGTTGCTACCATGTAGATCTTCATCCATTGACTAACTGTAATCTAATCTTAAGGATGATGAACAGATAGGTCTATAGCAGAACTTGTATTGTGAAAAACATCAAACCTAGTTTTGGAACCATCATTCATCAAAATGACATCGTTATTATCAATAAATTCTTCAACTATATTACCCCAGGGGTCACACCTTGATTCACCCCATACAGGATGCTTGGCATTAAAATCACCCATTAAAATAAAAGGCTGAGGGAGCTGGTCAACCAAAGATTGTAGGTCATTTAACTCAAACTGATGGTAGTGGTTAAATACATCTAGAAGTTTATCTTCCAGTTCTGACAGTTAGAGCATAATCCACGTGTTACCCCCAGAAAAATAATAGAAAGTAACCAGGGACTCTTTGGGGAGGTTAGTGTGCGAACAGTTTGCCGCCGCATTCACGACCTTGGGTACAGAAGCCACTGCCCGGTGAAGAAGCCTCTTCTCACTCTTAACCAGAGGCGCCATAGGGTCGAGTTTTGCAAGAAATATCTTCAGTGGGATGATGACAAATGGCTGGATATTCTCTGGACCGATGAGTCCAGCTTTACTGTGACTGGCAATAGGGGTGGAAACGTTTATCGGCGTGTGGATAGCAACCCTCTTGACCCCCAGTACGTTCAACAAAAAGTGAAACACCCTGATTCTCTCATGGTATGGGGAAGTTTTAGTGGAAGAGGACTTGGGAGCCTTGTTGTACTACCGAAAAATGTAAAAGTGAACCAATATGTTTATTATGAACTCTTAAATGACCTCCTGGAGGATTCTTTTAACCACTTCAGTACGGGACTTAAATCTCGCGGGCAGCAGCCAATGCCAGCCGTATGACGTGTCGTAATAATACTCGCATCATAAAATATAGTCACCGCTTATATCAATCGTTCTCTCTTTCACCCGCGAATTTTAAAAACCACAGAGAATGGGATTCAGGGCACATTTGGGAGAATGTAAAAACACAGGGGCAACTACAATAAATATAATCAAGACGCCGATATGGCAGCGTCGCGAATCCACTTGCTCCTCATGACGCCTACGTGTGCGGCACCGTATGGAAGGGGTTAATAGCTCAGGTGCTAACATCTTTCAACAAGATCACGCCCCAGCCCACACTGCTTGTAGTGTTACTCAGTGGCTTAAAGACTGTCATATCCTTACATAGCAGACTGGCCAGGCAATAGTCCAGACATATACCCAATAGAAAACCTGTGGAACCACATTAAACAAGACCTGCAGGGTAAAGATAGGAGCTCTGTGCCCAAGCTCGTGGCAGCCATTCACCAATCCTGGGTTAGTATAACCCCTGCACATCTTGCCAAGTACGCTACTTCCATTCCAAACCGCCTTCGTGAGATCATTGCACGTAAAGGCCACCCATCAAAGTATTAGAGGTACGAAGTGAGCTTTTGTTTATTGATTTATGACTCATTCTTTCTCCTCATCACTCATTCTCACTAACCGTTCGTACTTCCTTGTCGAGCACTGTATGTATATATATATATATATATAATATATATATATATATATACATACATACATACATACATACATATACCAAGGCTTTTTCCCCCTTTCAAGGGAGGTAGCCAAAAAGGGAAAGGCATAAAAACACTCCCACCCATTTCATCCCTAAATACACTCCACACCCCTCCCACCCTCCCTCTCATCTGAGCACCTCCTGGATGACGGGTCATCCCTGCACTTTGCCCACCGCCCTGGGTCAGAAGCAGTGTCGCAAGACACAGCACATCCACAGCAAGGCCGCTTCATTTAATCAGCGACCCCCCCTGCATATAAGGAGAGGACGGGGAGAAATCCCTTCGGGCTGCGTCAAAATTTACTCACACATACTACCCCACCCCCCATCCCCCCGCCCATTCCTCCTCATGCAATCACAACATCATCCATATACAACCATTCTCCACTCACCTGTCTTACGTCCTCTCCCTTCCTTCCTCAACAGACATTCCCCTCTTCCCCAAAGCCCCCTTCACCCCATCCATCCACCTCATCCTAGGACGTCTCCCTCTTTTCCTGTCTTCACCATTGAGTATTGGAGTAAATGCAAGGGTGGTGGCAAATTTTGGAGACTGAGAGAGGAGAACACATCTTTGCTAGACATTACTAATCCCATATATATATAGCATGTACTGCAGCTTCAAAATCTTCTGCTATATCACATTCTCCATGGAATTATTTCCTTACCTGTCTTTCTTCATACTTGTCAAAGAGCTCTGTTGAGAGGACCTGTTTCTCCTCACAGGCACCATAAAGTAAAAGGGGTGCAAAGACCATGGTTGACAAGTTCTGGAGAAGTGGAGACTTGTAGCGGAGCATTACAGACCTAGATATCTTGTGCAATTTAAAGCCATCCTCTCCTTTCAACTCAGCAGATACCAGGAACATCCCTAATGAGAAGCTGGACTTTTACCATATTAATGTATAGTACACAAGGTCACACTATCATTCAATCTAATTTTAACCATAGCATAATTCTTTTTAACATTTGTACAGTCAAAACATCTCACCTGAATTCTGTAAATCCTCTGCAGGAGACTACAAAAAAATGCAATTACCCATGTAGTGAAAACCAAACTTTCACTCATACTCTATTAACACTTACAAAATTCTATGCATCAGTGCTTCACAAGAGACACTACTCAATAAGTACATATAGATGTCCCTCCCTCAAAATCTTTCAAAACTTTCATTAGATGGAAAGGGAGGGAGAAAGGGAGAGAGAGAGAGAGAGGGAAAGAGGAAGAAGAGGGAGAGAGAGAGGGAAAGAAGAAGAAGAAGAGAGAGAGAGAGGGAAAGAGATAAAGAGCTAAAGACAGATGAAGGGAAGGAGAGAGAGGAATAGTGAACTAGGAACAGATGATGGGAGGGGGAGAGAGTGAGGGGAATGGGATAGAGAGGGACGGAGGGAGGGAGGGAGAGAAAGAGAAAGAGAAAGGAAAAGAGTGAGAGATGAAAAGAGGGAAATAGGAACAAGAGAGAGAAGCAAAGTGGGAGAGAGAGAGGGGGAGAGAGAGACAGAGAGAGAGAGAGAGAGAGAGAGAGAGAGAGAGAGAGAGAGAGAGAGAGAGAGAGAGAGAGAGAGAGAGAGAGAGAGAGAGAGAGAGAGAGAGAGAGAGAGAGAGAGAGAGAGAGAGAGAGAGAGAGAGAGAGAGAGAGAGAGAGAGAGAGAACCAGGGGAAAAGGGGAAACAGGGGAAAGAGGTAAATAAGGGAAAAAAGAAGTAAACGAGGTAAACAAGGGAAAAAAGAAGGGAAAAAAAGAGGTAAACGAGGTAAACAAGGGAAAAAAGAAGGGAAAAAGGAAAAATTAAGAGAAATGAGGGAAAGTGGAAGAGGGAGGGAGATAAGGGAATAAAAGTGAGAAAGAGGTTGCAAGTGAAAGTGAAGGTGAAAAAGTTAGGAATAGAGGAAGAATGCAAGGGAATATGATGAAGAGAAAGAGTAAGAGAACCAGGGTAAAAGAGTGACCAAGATACTACAGGACACAACCCTTTATCCAAAATTCTGAAAATTGAAAAGTTCCAAAATCAGAATATTTTTTGTTGAGGGCGGAGTGTGTCATAACATAATGAGTTTTGTTTGGTGGGAAAATAGAGTGGTGACCCCGGAATTCAAATGCCCAAAAACTCGAACAACTTTGAATTCTAGAAAAAATTTCAAGAAAATTTTGCCTTAAATTACGAATGATTTTTCAATATTTGAATGAATTCTTGAATGTTCCAGATGTCTCTTGCATTTATCTAATTGTAATTTACAAGTAAGGAGCAATGCTTGTTGGGGCCAGTCTCATTTTCTCTAATTTTCTTGGTTTCCCAGTCAACTGACACACAATACATTGATCTTGACATCTTCCAACAAACCCAGCCAGTAAAAGTGGTTGAGAACTAATCGTTTAGTTTTGGTGATTCCAAGGTGGGTGCAGGTAGTCGCATGAGCCAGCCTCACAATCTTCTCCCTAATAATCTGTGGAACTACGATTTGTGTAATGACATCACCTCCTACCTTTTCTAGTGCCTTATATTTTCTCAGAGGTACACCATCTTCCATTTAATGCATTATGAAATGCTTCAACACTATTATTGGTACATGGTAAAACTAGCATGCTCTGCATGTTGATTTGGTTTTGTTAGGCAGGAGAACAAATGCTTGAGGAATGCTAAGATTATCTTTTTGAACATGAATGGCGAGTAGCTGATGATATATTTACGGAACCACTTTAAACGTGCCATCAGCGGCCCAGTTTTGGAACCTTTTCAAATCTTCCACACCTGTTGCAATCATAAATATAAGCATGCGATTTTCATCATTCACACCTGAATTGTATTGTTGAAACTGTGCCATTCTTATTTTTGCTATGCTTATGATATATGTATTACAGCTCATCAACAAGCATATCACTTCCATATTCACTTTTTATCACACATGCAATTATGGGTCCTATCTTAGAATGAACAAATTTATTCTAAAACCGTAAGCAATTTGAAGCTAAAAATTTTCAACAAAGTTATGTCAACAAAACACCAATGAAATATTGCTATAAACTAGCTAAAATTGTTTGTAAATGGCAGTTATTTAGTAAACTAGCTAATTCTCTTTTTATTTTTCTTAACAAAAAATTACTAGTTTTTTAAATATAAGTTATTTTAAAAATGGGCAATTTCACATTGACAATGTTCCCAGTGCCAATTTTCCCACATTGGCAATATTCCTAATGGCAATGTTCCCACATTGGCAATATTCCCCTGGCTATGTTCCCAGTGGCAATATTCCGTGCACGCTTTCTCTTCCCTATGGAAATCCCTCGAATTTCAAATTATTGTCAACATGAATTAAACTGCTTGAGCAAAACATTCTCTTTCATTCTATTATATGTAAACAAACAAATATGGTGGACACACTTCTGTTTTTATGATCAATCATGGTTTGAATTCACTCGATGTGACCTAATGCTTTCTATCTTTCTTTATCCGTCCTTCTATTCCCTCTCGAGTATTTTACACCCACCAATTATTTCATCCAGTGAAGAAAATTTATCTCAGACAGCAGGTTATCTTAAGCTAGATAATGAGATGTAGAACTATAAAAATGGGTCACTCTGATAAAATTACCAGTTGCAGGAGCTTTGCTGCATAGACGGTGGAGGATTACACAAATGTAATGATTTGCTAAAAGGGCCACAGGGCACTACTACAATGATAGCACAGGAAAGTAGCTCCATCTCAAATCATGTTAAATTCTTAACAAGATTCAGATAGCAAATGATAAATTGTAAACCTTCTTCACACAAAAATAAAGTGGAAGGATTGTGTGAAGCCAGGTAAATAGGAATATAGACTAGGCCTACAGATGTAACTAAATGGCACCTGCCATTGGCACTTGTATGTGCCCCACATATAAAAAGGAGGGTTGTGTGCTGTGCCAACACACAATTCACATTTGCACCCTCATTCAAACTCCTTCATATTTTGTAAGTTCACTTGTATGTACTTTATATCATGTAAGTAAATAATTATATTTTGCATTTTGCCTTTATTTCATATTTGGTGTAAGATAGAAAATCTCCCAACAATAGGCATAAAGCACGCTGGTAATTGGATTGATAAAACTGATCCAATGGCCAGGTTTGATATAGCAAATCAAAAACAACATACCAGATTGTGACACCCACATATTGCCTTACCACAAAAATCTGATCCGCGCAACTCCTACCTGTCCTAAACCCACACTGTTATTCACCAATTACTCCCTCTGTTCCACTCCTAATCCTCTCAATCAAAACCTTCCCATAAGCCTTCCCAACTACACTCAACAAACTGACCCCTCTGAAACTATTACACTCACACTTGTCCACTTTTTCCTTATAAAGCAGAACTATACAGGCACTCCTCAAGTCCTCTGGCACTCTACCCTCTTTTAGACAAACAACCTCATCAGCCAATCCACCATCACTGTATCTTCCTTTTTTAGACACTCTGCATGATACCCATCTAATCCAGGTGCCTTACCTCCTCTTATCTCTTTAGTAACTGCTTCCACCTAATCTTTTCTTATTTCTCCTCCATTTTCCACATTCATCATTTATTTTCTTAGCGCTTCCCACTGTAACTACCTTTCCCTCCCTATCCTATTTAACATTTAGTAACTCCCTGAAGTACTCTGCCCATCTTCCTCTTACTGCGGTCTCTTCCATTATCATCTCTCCATCTGCACCTTTTACCTTTTCTCTATTTGATTTGCCTCCCCTTCCTCTCTTAATTTCCTTCCAAAACATATTTTTATTACTTTTAAAATGTTATCACTCTTATCCCAATTCACATCTGCTCTCCTATTTGCCTCTTTTAGCATATATCCATAAACTGTAATGCCATTTATAGGCTTCCATTATCCCACTCAAGTGTGAATATTCAACTATGTACAGTGTGAATAATCATCTCCTGTAGTATATATCTATAAACTATAATCCCATTCATACTCTTCCATTATCCCACAGTGAACAGTGTGAATAATCATCTCCTGATGCATGTATCTATAAAATGTAATACCATTTATAGTCTTCCATTATCCCACTTAACTGTGAATAATCATCTCTGTACAGGCTTTGTGTAGCAGACATCAATTAAGAATCCTTTTCCTGGCTGTCAACTGCAGCCTGATGATGACATTTATATGTGAATGTTAGCAACTTTATTTTAATTTACTCCATTTCATCAGATATATTATGATTTTGAGCATGATTAAAATTTGTGTATTTATGTCTTAAGTTATTCCCACTGCTTCATTATGTTTTTGGTTATCTATTTCATTTATCGGTATATTACTCTATAAACTGTAATAATAATGTCATTTACACATTTTTGCTGTAGTAGTAACATTCCAATATGGGGTGCTGCCCAGACTTTACTGGGTAGCTAACATTTGTTCCAAAATCTGAAAAATTCTGAAATCTGGAATATGGCTGGCCCCAAGGGTTTCAGGTAAAGGGTTGTGTACCTGTTTATATGGCTACTTGTAGCAAAATATATCACTGCTAGGAGGACTAATCCAAATAACTACTTACCTACATGCTGATTGCTGGGCGATTCTGGCATCTCTAGGTCCAATACAATTTGATACTTCTGCCCATGCATCAATTTTGACCTTACTATGTTATCCCCAATAGGTACTGATGAGACTGGGTTGCTGCAGATGCCAGGCTCTTTGCCACAAGAACTATTACAGAAATATTTATGTTTATATTATTAAAAAGTAAATGTCTCGGAAATTCACTCGTATAATGAAACCACTCATGGAAAACCTTTGCATGCAATGATGGAGACAATCCAATTGATCTAATGTTACCTTGGAATTTCAGTTTCCTTTGCAACTATATGCATGACTACCATTTAACATAAAATGAGAAATTTTATGAGAAACTTGCAAATTCCACTAAATCATTCCAATCTTTTTAACCATACATAATGGAGTTCCTTAACCATGTTCATAACACTCAGGCACCAGGTTAAGTAAACTAGTAACATTTTAGTGATATCTTCCAGCTGATGGTTAACCCCCAACTCAATAAAACCATTAGGCATGAACTAGAATCAGCATATGATCAAGGCTGGCAAGTGTCTAAATATGTCAAATTAAGAATTTCCTTGTCAAAAGTGACTAAATGCCTCAAAAAGGTGGCCCTATGAAAAACACATCAGATTCATCTCCTTACCACCCATCTTCAAAACCTGTAAATAGCCTCACCGCCTAGGTAGCTGACAGGCCTCTGGATGGGCTAACACAGAACAGTCCAACATTTCTTCCCAGAAATTTGTGGGAGGACTACAGGACTTTCCAGGAGCTGTGTGAGTGTGTGTGTTTACCTAATTGTACCTAATTGTAGTATACAGGAATGGAGCAACGCCCACTGGGCACCCTCTACTACTCTTCAATTTTATCATGCCTAACCTCCAATCATCATATTTAGATTTGAATCTATGTATTGTTCCAGCTTGGGTTATTTCACCTTTTTAAGTTATTCCAGGTATTAATGCATCTATTTTATTTCGGTATTAGGTGCCAAGATAGGGGGGAGGGAGGAGGGTGGAGAGGAGTGGAATATATGGGAAATGAAATGGGTGGGAGTGATTTCTATGCCTTTTTCTTTTTGGCTACCCCCTGTGTAAGGGGGAAAAAGCCTTTGGTATATGTATTTTACCTAGTTGTATTGTTTGTTTTTAAACCACAATGTCGCTGCATACTCTAATCTAGGCCTTATCAATGTAACCAATATTTTTTTCATCATGTCTTCGTCCAAGTATGTATGTATGTATGTATGTATGAACCTGTCTCTTAAGCTTTAATAGTTTGGGAGCGCTAACTGCAGCCAAACTAAAATGGAATGCACCAAAGAACACACCCAACTCTGTAGATGCATAAATACTAGGAATAGCTGGAACAACATATGAATTTAAATCTAAATATGATTATTGGAAATCAAGGATATAGATTAAGTTGGAGGGGTTCGTGAATTTGAAACTAGGTATAATAAATTGGAGAATAGTTGATGGACCCAACAAGCATTGCTCCTTTCCTGTACACTACAATTGGGTAAATACATGCACACCTCCCTTGCTACTACCATTGCCACCACCCACACAAGTAAAAATTCACTCACCTGTAATGAAAGTAGACAGGAAAATTGATGGTTTCTTGTGGCATGTAGGTAAAGTAAAAGGAAGAGTAGAGAAACAGAGAAACCCAAAACATTACCACCATTGTACAGGTGAACAACACCATTGAGTACACCACCTCCTTCCAGGTCTGCAAGAAACATGTCATTTAGTTTTCCTATATTCCACAAGCAATCCACAATACAGATGGGTTGGGTCAGGTAATGTAGTTAATCTACTCTAACCACAGCATTGACACTCTTCCTTGACAATTTTGATAATAGCACAGTCATCTCTCCTGAATGTATGCTGAAATCTCTATTCAGTATTGAATTGATGGGAAAATAATGAGATACCGTAATGGCCCACAATTGGACCTGTCTACCTGCTCCACCCAGAAATTACATAGCCATTGTTCATCACCAATGGAATCATCTGGCATCATAAGATTGCATGCATCATTAAGTGCCCATCAAATTTGCTTGTGATGAAATAATGTGATCATTTGTGGTGTCAGAAGACAAAACAAAACTGATACCACAGATAACAATTCCCTCATGTAAACATACGCAGGAAGGAAAAAAGGGGAATATGAAAGGGATATTATAGATAAATGTAAGGATCAACCAAAACTCTTTTACAGATATGTAAATGACAAAACAAAGGACAAGCATGATATAGTAAAACTACGCGAAGGAGACAAGGAATTCACTGATGTTGTTTAATGTTTGTTTAAAAGAGGGTAGAGTGCCGGAGGACTGGAGGAGTGCCTGTATAGTTCCACTTTACAAGGGAAAAGGGGACATGCGAGTGCAGTAGACAGTAGTTTCAGAGGGATCAGTTTGTTGAGTGTAGTTGGGAAGGCTTATGGGAGGATTTTGACTGAGAGGATTAGGAGAGAAACAGAGGGAGTAATTGGTGAAGTACAGTGTGGGTTTAGGACAGGTAGAGGATGCATGGATCAGATTTTTGTGGTAAGGCACATATGAGAAAACTTTAGGTAAAGGTAAAGACTTTTTTGGGGGCCTTTATGGATTTGGAAAAGCCTTATGACAGGGTAGACAGGAAGGCACTGTGGGAGGCATTGTAGATATATGGGATAGGAGGAAAGCTGTTAAGAGCAGTCAAGAATTTTTACGAGAGAAGTAGAGCATGTGTTAGAAATGGAGAGAGCGAGTGGTTTGAGATAAAGGTGGGATTTTGCCAGGGATGTATTATGTTGCATTGGCTGTTCAATTTATACATGGATGGGGTGGTGCAAGAGGTGAATGCAAGGGTAATGGGTTGGGGATTGGAGATGTTTAAAGAAAATGGAGAAAAATGGGAGATAAGCCAGTTGTTTCTTCTGACAACACTGCCCTTGTAGCAGGATCAAAGGAGGGATTGAGAAAGTTAGTGACAGAGTATGGGAAGTTATGCAAAAGAAGGAAGTTGAAGATAAATGTGGGTAAAATTAAGGTTATGAGATGTACAAGGGGGACAGGATGGCAGCAAATTGAAAGTGAGTATTAAGGGAGAGAGACTGAAGGAAGTGGATAGCTTTAGATACTTGGGTGTGAATGTGGTGGGAAAAGAAGGGCTGGAGGTAGAATGTAGATTGAGAGATACAAAGAAATGCCTTGGGGGATTAAAAAATGTAATAAGAAATAGACATTTGGGAATGGATGCAAAGAGGAGATTGTATGAAGGGGTGATTGTACATGGAACATAAGAGAGGAAGAGTTTAAATGTGTCTGAGATGAAATGTCCGAGAAGTATGGTAGGGGTTACTAGGCTGGATAGATTGAGAAATGAGGAGAGGAGGAGAGCTGGGTTGGAAAGGGAGTTGGAAGATCATGCTGATGAAAGAGTAATGGGATGGTTTGGACACATGGAAAGAATTAGTGAAGATAGATTAGTAAAAGATGTGTGGAAGGCAGAGGTGGATGGAGTGAACATGAGGGGGTGACCAAGGATGAGATGAATGGATGCGGTACAAGGGGCACTGGAAAAGAGGGTTATGTCTGTTGAGGAAGGAAGGGAGAAGACAGAAAATATGAGTGAGTGGAGAATGGTTGTGTATGGATGAAGCTGTGATGGATGGGAGTGGATGGGGGATGGGGGGTGACGGAGTATGTGTGAATGATATTTTGATGCAACCTGAAGGGATTTCTCCCTGTCTTCTCTTTTTCTGCATGAGGGGGTGGGGGAGGGGGGGTTGCCAATTAAATGAAGCCATGAAGCCACTTTGCTGTGGATGTGTTGTGTCTTACTACATTGCTTCTGACCAGGGCAGTGGGTGAGATGCAGAGATGACCCGTTATCCAGGTGAAGCCAAGAAAAAAGGGAGAGAGGGGTGGTGAATGGGAGTGGAGTATGTGGGGATGAAATGGGTAGGAGTAGATTTATGCCTTTGACTTTGGCTACCTCCCTTGTAAGGTGAATAAAGCTTTTGGTACATGTATATATTCACCTAATTGTAGTCTACAGAACAGGAACAATGTTCACTGGGTCGTGTCTCCTATTCTCTAATTTTCTAACATTCCTAGACTCAAATTGATGTACGGTTCCAACTTAATCCATATCTTTGATTTCCAATTATCATAATTAGATTTAAACTCATGTATGGTTTGAACTTGGGCTATATCACCTAAGCTATTCCACATATTCATACATCTATATCGAAAATTATATTTCTGTTTTAGGTGGATGTTGCTTATGTTGTCCGGACCACAAGAAGATGAGTGCTTGAGGTTATGGATTACATGCTTCATCTGGCTGTCTATGAAGGGTGCACAGTCGGAGTCTGTGGGGAAGTCTTTCCCACATTGAATGATGTGTTGGTCATCAGGGTGAGGGATGAGATGGCTTGTCTGTGCAAAGTGATTTATGAGAGTATTTGCTTGTTGTCTGTTTGAGGGTAGGGTGACTGGTGTTACGATGATTGCTGCATGAGAGCATGGAGTGTCACTGTTGGATAATGTAATGCTGCCGAGTGTCCTGTACAATTTTTTGGTGTTCCTTTTGTGGTAGTGCTGACAAAGGTTTGCTAATTTAGTGGGGGGTTTTCATGTATTTTAGTGTTTATCTCAGTGGTAAGTGTTTGTATGGTAAATTAATGAAAAGGTTGGTTGCAGCAAGAATCAAATCAGAAATACTAACTTACTAATCAACATGATTTCAAGAAGGGCCACTATACCAGCACTGCTCACAAACATCACAAAAAATCAGAAAAAAAAATACAAAGAACAGTTATGGTTGCTATCAATATAAACAAAATTTTTAGGAAGGTCCCCATATACATCTGATACATACTATCCCCCCCTCAAAATAAATTATGGAAACATGCTTAATATTTTGTGCTTGGTAGATACTTAACTTTTTCCTTAATCTACTGCTGAAAAATAACAGATACATCACCTGGGAAAGATGACATGGATAGTGGGGTGATGGTTCTTGTGAGAAATGAGTGTTGAATGTGCAGAGGTGGAAGAAGCAAATCTGATAGAAGGCAAATCTAAAGCACATCTGCCTGAAAATTAGAACTAAAGGGTTGAACAGAAGATGTTTCATGGTGGATTCTTTGTCTGCTCATGCAAAAAATAAAGAGGACAAGAAGAAATCCCTTCAGACTATATATTAATATCTTCCATTCTTCACTCACACCTATCCCCTGCCTTCTCTCTTCCCCACAATAGACATTACCCTTTTGCTTACAACCACTTTCATCCCATCCATCCATCACATTTTTGTTGGTCCCCTCATGTTCATTCTTTCCACATCTGCCTTCCACACCTCTTTTACTAATCTTTCTTCACTCGTTCTTTCCATGTGCCCTAACCATCTCAATAATCTTTAACCAGCCCTATCTGCCAGCTCCCTGCCCACTCCTGATCTCCTCCTCAACTCCTCATTTCTCTCCCTATCTAACTTTGTAACCCCCATCATACTTCTCAGACATTCCATCTTGAACATATTTAAACTTCTGTTTTTCTTACAGTGGCATAGGCACAATCACCCCATACAATCTTCTCTTTGCATTCATTACCAGAAATCTATTTCTCATGACACTTTTGAATTCCCCAAGATATTTACATGCTTCCCTCTCTATAGTTTACCTCCACATGTCACCCCAAATACTTAAAAACATCCACTTCCTACACTCTCTCCTTTAAGACTTACTTCCAACTTCCTGCCATCATCTCCCCTTGTACATCTTATAACCTTATCTACATTTACTTTCAACTTCCTCTTATTGCACACCTTCCCAAATTACATCACTAACTGCCAATCGGATACCAAAATTGGGCGTCAACATCCCTGGCAATGATGACATAATGACCTATAGAATTACAGTATCACATTATTAACGGCAGGTTAGGTTAGGTTAGAATGGACGAATTTATCATACCTTAATTTCTTTGACCACTGTATCTATCAAAACAAAAATGGCATCTCAACCTTTTCTGTTATTAATTTCTGCCAAGAAAAATGTACATTACATGGATGTATTATAATTTACAAAATTAATCTTTAATTTTCTAATACTATATCATGTAGGTGTACACTTTTGAAAATTTACCCAACTTTCCAAAAGAGCTGAAAGGTAGCACACTGCTGTATGCCCAACCCCCTGATATCCATCCTTCTGAATCCTCTCTCCCTTGAGACGACAAAGTTCACCTGGTCAGGATGCAGTGCAGCCACCACCCAACCCTTCTAAGTTACCAGAAAGGAGCTAAATAACTGCATCAAGGATAACTGTCCAGGATGTAATGCTTCACCCCATACTATACAGCACATTATGGATGACTGCATTATACATAATTACACATGCCAACAACGCAACATATACTATACAGTATTAGGGATTTGTGAGAAAACCCTGTTCCTGCCATGGCATTCCTTAAGGAGACAGGACTGCTCAGCCAGACAGTCTAGGGAATGACAACAACAACACTCAAAAATATTTAAACCATCTTCCCTTAATGCCTTCACTTCCATGAACATCTGTCCATCTGCGCCTTTTACCTTCTTTTCCTCTCTACCTGGCTCACTGCTCCCTCACTCTCTTAACTTCTAAAATATCTTTTCATTCTTTTCAAAAATTGTCACACTTTTTCCCCAATTTACATCCGCTCTCCTTTTCACCTTCTTTATCCTACATTTTGCTTCTCTTTTCCTGTGCCTCTCATACGCTGGCAGAGTCCTACTTTACAACCAATCCACATATGGTCACCTCTCTTCTACCACCATCTTCACATCATCCCACCACTCACTAACCTTCCTTCTATTCACTCCCATCCCCTCCCGTATATTACAACTAGGTAAATACATACCACCTTTGGACATCTTGACATTTCCTCCTTTAAACAAGCCCATTCCTCTTTCACTCCCTCATTTCTCTCAGCTTCTCCTGGTATTCATTTTTGTTCAAATAATTCACTCTAAGCACCTCTACTGCCTTTTCCTCTTTCATCACTTATCCTCCACTCTCAATTTCCCTTCTACCAAAAAAATCATCTAACACTCCCAAACTCTCTCCCCTAAAATCATGGCTATCTAGAACTCTTCCTATCCTTCCTTCAAATACCACTACATAGTCCATTAATGCCCAGTCAACTACCTTTCTATCCACCATCCTTTACCATGTACATTTATGCTTGACTATACACTGTTATCATGGACTTTAGACATCTACATCAATTCTCCATTATATTTTCCACCTGATATTCCAAAGTTCCCTATTACTACATCTACTGGTTCATCACCTACTTTAGTTTTGTGACCTCCCAACACTACTACAGAATTCCCAAAACTCTCTAAGCACTTGTTTAAATATATTCAAAAAGTATCCCTTACTTTTTCACTCTTCTCACTACCAGACCTACATGCACTTACAAAAACCTACATCTCCCATCCCAGTTCAAACTTTACCCACATTTACCTTAAAAGATATTTCCCTCCACTCTACTACTTGCTTTCCTATCTCATCACTTACCAGCAGACCTACTCCTCCCCCCTCATCATTCAACCCACCATATTCCCAAACTCAAAATCACCCCTCCCTTTCAACTTAGTTTTACTTATCACTAACACATTCAACTCCCTTCTCACAAACATTCTGCCTAAATTTTCCCTTTCACACGTTTTATTATCAAAATTCTAGGGGTTCTGATTGGAGATCTCCCAGACCCTCTTAGGCCTAAACTCGCTCAAAAATTTAATTATAAAACATGTACCAATTTCAATAGGGTTGACCGATACATGCTTGTATCATATTTTGAGTGCGATCTTGATCTGCAGAGACAGGAAACCTCTTAGAAAATCTGTTAACCCGTGTCAACGTGACCTACCACCTGATAAATGAGGAACTCGTTACTCTAAGAGCATGGACGAACTTTAATCAGACGTTTATGATTTATCAGTTGTACGTGCCGGAATTAATTATGAGAATTCCCTCCCTAATATATATTTAAATGTAATCCTTAAATTTTAAACTCACGTATGCCACAACTCCACTTTATAAGCTCACCTTCAGACCTACTAATTTAAAAAACATTATACTTTCATGGTATATCTATTACGAAAGACAGATATGTAATGTATAATATTACCTGGATATAGCGCAGTATTGTCGAACATTTGTACTTCAAAGCCTTGCTAATCCTCCCTATGACAACCACCATTTTGGCGTAGTTTAGGCTCCAGTATTTATATAAAGCAAGAACTCCAGATTCCGGTAAGACTACATACACCTATTCTTTACAAATTTCACGACACATAAACACTGGACAGTTCAACCTCTTGAACTGAAATCGAAATTGACAGATACGAAGGGATCAAACATATAAATGATTTACAATTCAGTGCAATGATTTTATTATAGTTTCCCATACGGACAAATTAACACAATAAAATTTACACACACACACACACACACAGAGAGAGAGAGAGAGAGAGAGAGAGAGAGAGAGAGAGAGAGAGAGAGAGAGAGAGAGAGAGAGAGAGAGAGAGAGAGAGAGAGAGAGAGAGAGAGAGAGAGAGAGAGAGAGAGTGAGAGAGAGAGAGAGAGTGAGAGAGAGAGAGAGAGAGAGAGAGAGAGAGAGAGAGAGAGAGAGAGAGAGAGAGAGAGAGAGAGAGAGAGAGAGAGAGAGAGAGAGAGAGAGAGAGAGAGAGAGAGAGAGAGAGAGAGAGAGAGAGAGAGAGAGAGAGAGAGAGAGAGAGAGAGAGAGAGAGAGAGAGAGAGAGAGAGAGAGAGAGAGAGAGAGAGAGATTCTCCAACTGGGCAGAAGTAAAAAGCGGTGTCCCACAAGGATCAGTACTGGCCCCGATCATGTTCGCTGTATACATTAATGACATAAATGAAGGTGTGGAGTGCTATATGAATTTCTTTGCAGATGATGCAAAATTACTAAAGAAGGTAAAAACGGAAGAGGACACGATCTGGAATTGGACTCAAAAGTGGGAAGTAAAATTTAATATAACGAAATGCCGTATAATGGAATTTGGAAAAAGTAAAAACAAAGTATCAAAAGATTACAGAATTGGGAAAGAAAAAGTAAAAAAAAGCAAACTCGGAAAAAGATCTTGGAGTGATGATTGGAAAGGACATGAAACCAGATAAGCATATAAATAAAATATTCGGAGAAACCTACAATTTATTGAGGTCAATCAAAGTGGCATTTGCTTATTTGGATGAAGAAATGATAAAGAAAATACTAACTACACTAATAAGACCAAAACTTGAGTACGCAGCATCACTTTGGACACCCAGTACCAAAAAGAATAATAAGAAACTAGAAAGATTACAAAGAGCGACAACCAAACTAGCACCGACTCTCGCCGAACTAACATATGAGCAAAGACTGTCCAAATTGAATCTACCAACTCTGGCACAAAGAAGAGAAAGAGGAGATTTGCTGACTATCTACAGAATAATGAAAGGAATGGAAGTTTTAGACAAGAACGACTTGTTAGTGTGGGACAACGGTAAAACGAGAGGACACGGAAAAAACTGAAAAAGGACAGTTATAGAAAAAACTTGAAAAGGAACAGTTTCCCACACAGAGCGATAAATACATGGAACAAAACAGTATGTGCAAACACTATACAAGATTTTAAGATAAAACTTGATGCGTAGAGATACAAAGACGGTCACCACGGGCATAGCTCCCCTCCCGTATATTACAACTAGGTAAACACACACACACACACACACACACACACACACACACACACACACACACACACACACACGACTCGGTGGCGGATTGGTAAAGCACTGGCCTCACAAGCCAGAGAACCGGGGTTCGATTCCCCGGCCGGGCGGAAATAAGTTGGGTTTGTCTCCTTTCACGTGTAACCCCTGTTCACCTAGCAGTGAGTAGGTACGGGACGTTAGTCAAGGAGTTGTGACCTTGCTGTCCCGGTGTGTGGTGTGTGAGTGGTCTCAGACCTACCCAGAGATCGGCAAATAATGAGCTCTGAGCTCACTGCCGTAGGGTGGTGTCTGGCTGTCTCGACAGAGACTGCAGCAGATCCGAGGTGAACACACACACACACACACACACAATCGTCGGATTGACGGCGAAGATTGGAACTCCGGGAAAAAAACGCAATTTTCGTGGATTTCATTTACGATGGAGTACCTTTTTTTATTTATAGGGAAGGGGAAAGCTCGTGGTGTAGTGGGAAGGTGATGAAAAAGGAGAAAGGGAGGGATTACTGAGGGAAATGGAAGGATATGAGGAAGGGGAGGACTTGGTCCAGGCAGGCAGACGCCATGTAAACAAACGCGGCCCGGGGATTTTGGTAAAGACGGGATTAACAAAAATGTAAAGATTAGAAATATAGATAGGAGCAGCACAATCGAAGGTGAAAATAAAAATTTTCAAGGATTTAATTAGGGGGGGGGAAGCCAACCCTCCCCGATTAGCAAGCCTAGAAGAAAAAACTGAGAAAATTGTCAAACATTGGGAGGATAGGTTCGGTCAACTAACGCAGATCACGCAGAATTGAAAAATTGGAAGATTAGAGAAGGTGAACCAAAAACTAACTAAACAAAATAGAAGTATTAAAAAGACAGCCAAAAGAAGTAAAAGATGAGAATGAGGAATTAAAGAAGAAGAATAAAGAGAATAAAGAGTCCATAGCAAAACAAGCACAGGGTTGGAAAAAATCGAAGCGAACAACAAAATTGCATTTAATGATATAGTAAAACAGCAGATGAAAGAACAAACTAAAGACACAGTTATTAAAGTGATGAGACAGAAGGAGAATATAGTAGGAAACTTGGCAGATAAAAAGAAATATATAATTATATTAGGGATGGAACAGAAGTATAATCTAAATAGGACTACAAGAATCAAAGAGGAAAAAGAAAAAGTAAACAGTTTATTAGAATTAGTTCAGGAAGATGAACCTGCAATAGGAAAACAAATCGAAGAAATGTATAGGCTCGGGATATATAGTACAGATAAGACCCGACCAATTAAGGTTAAATTCAGGTCACAAACGACAGCAGAATAATATCTTAGCAAAAACAGGGAAACTAACAGACAGTGAACAATATAAAAAGGTATGGATAAAAGGAGAAATAAATAAAGAGGAAAGAGAGGAGGAAAAAACGAAAAGACAAGAAGCTAAGGAAAAAACGAGAACAGAACGGAGTCAGAAAAAGAGGAATTCTATTGGAGAGTAGTGGATATGAAACTGAGGAAATGGACCATAACAGAGAAAAACAAAAGGGAAACAGAAAATACAATGGAAGTAGCAGAAAATTAAGAGTGTCTTACACAAATATAAATGGATTAATAACAGGCTTGAACGAACTGAATGATTATCTGAAGGAAAAAGAACCAGACACAATGGGAATTGTAGAGACCAAATTAAAAGGCCCACTACCACCCAACAGTGTAGGACATGATGCATATAATTATTGGATTAGAAACAGAGAGATAAAACAAGGGGGTGGAGTTATGTTCCTGACTAAGAATGATATAAACGTGAGGAATGTCACATATGGAAAGAATGGAGTAGAGATGATTATGATCGAAGTGGAAGACAGAGATAGGAAGAGCAGAAAGTTTGTAATAAATTATGTACATCCAAAAACGGCCTCGTGGGAAGAGAGGGAACATAAAAGTGTGTTAGAAGACACAAGGATAACATTGAATAAGATAATGGAAGATAGAGGAAGAATAGTTATAATGGGCGACTTTTATTGCAAAGAAGTCTGCTGGGAAGAGATGACAGTAAAAAGGTGGTGACGACTCATGGGGAAATGTTCTACTTGAGATGATTATTGACCATACAATGACACAATGGATTCAAGAGAACACTACGTATAGAAATGAAGAAGAACCATCGAGACTGGACCTAATAATCACATCTAAATATACCATATAGATTGGTAATAAAGTTATAGTCACCCCTTTGCTCATTCTCTATTAATATGTTGGTTTGAGAGAAAACGATATTTTTATTAATTAACTTTAAACACATACACGCACGCAAGCACACACATACACGCAAACACACACACGCACAAACACAGGAACACGCACACACACAGGAACACACACCGACTCGGTGGCACAGTTGGTAGAGCGCTGAACTGGGAAGTAGGAGTGCTCCCAGTACCCAGTTCGAATCCTACCCAGGGCCGAAATTATTTCGGTATCGCTGTGCCTCGGGTCGTTACTCTGACTCTCGTGGGCGGGGAGTTGGGTGTGTGTGTGTGTGTGCAAGGTCATAGCATTACCCATAGATCGGACCTACGAGCTCTGAGCTCTCTTCCAGGAGGGAAATAGCTGTCGATCACGAGTCCAACACGTGATCCAAAGACCAAGTGAATACACACACACGCACACGCGCACACACACGAAAGAGGCCGCTTATTCTAGTTGTTAGGTTAGGTCACCCATTATCAATAAATCCCGGCTGCAGAAACTAGACAGTTCTTGAAATAACAGTTTGTCGTCTGCTAATGATAATGTCTTTGGCCTATATATTACACCTACATACATACATACATATACCAAGGCTTTTTCCCCCTTCCAAGGGAGGTAGCCAAAAAGGGAAAGGCATAAAAACACTCCCACCCATTTCATCCCTAAATACACTCCACACCCCTCCCACCCTTCCTCTCATCTGAGCACCTCCTGGATGACGGGTCATCCCTGCACCCTGCCCACCGCCCTGGGTCAGAAGCAGTGTCGCAAGACACAGTACATCCACAGCGAGGCCGCTTCATTTAATCGGCGACCCCCCCTCTCCGCCCCCCTTTGCATATAAGGCGAGGACGGGGAGAAATCCCTTCGGGCTGCGTCAAAATTTACTCACACATACTACCCCACCCCCCACTTCCCCGCCCATTCCTCCTCATGCAGTCACAACATCATCCATATACAACCATTCTCCACTCACCTCTGTCTTCCGTCCTCTCCCTTCCTTCCTCAACAGACATTCCCCTCTTCCCCAAAGCCCCCTTCACCCCATCCATCCACCTCATCCTAGGACGTCCCCTCATGTTCACTCCCTCCACATCTGCCTTCCATACCTCTTTTACTAGTCTTTCTTCACTCATTCTTTCCATGTGTCCAAACCATCCTAATATTCTTTCATCAACCCTCTCTCCCAAATCCTTTTTCACCCTGTTCTCCTCCTCACCTCCTCATTTCTCACTCTATCTAGCCTAGTAACCCCCACCATACTTCTCAGACACCTCATCTCAAACACATTCAAACTTCTTCTCTCTTCTTCTCTTATGTTCCACGTTTCTGCCCCATACAGTGCTGTTGGCACAATCACTCCTTCATACAGTCTCCTCTTCGCATCCATTCCCAAATGTCTATTCCTCATTACACTCTTTAAACCACCAAGGCATTTACTCGCTTCTCTCAATCTACATTCTACCTCCACCTTCACTCCACCTTTTCCTGCTATATTACACCTACATTCATTTTTTGTCAATTTGTTTGGGTTAACTCAACCCACAAACTATCATATGCATCCTGTTTCACTTTCTCTAAAACACAAGCATGAACATTGTTTTTAAAGTACAACAGAACACCCCCACCTTTCTTGTGGTTTCTATCCTGATGAAAGTGTATAAATCCCGGAGTATTAAATTCAGCTTCGAACTCTGTACCATTTAACCATGTCTCGGTTATTCCTATCATATCGATATTTTCACTTTTGACATACGCCTGTATTTCTTAAAATTTGTTCCCAATACTACGAGCATTAAAGTATATGGTTTTAAGAAACTCGTGATTATTTCTTTTTGATACATTTCGAGTTTCAATATCATGTCTTACATTATCATTTTGTTTTTATTTATACTCTATATTTATTCATGCTCTATATTATTATTTGGTCCTTCATTGACATTCAATGCCTCATTAACATTTCTCCCATCAAAATTAACATTTCCCCCATCACGGACATCTGGTCGATCACGGTCATCCGATCTCTTTTGTACACTTTGTCCTCCTACGTCACCGTGATTCACACCGACATCCCGTCGTTCATTGACATTCTGTCCGGCATCCATTCCTAAATTTATATTTTGTCCTCCAGTGACATTACATTCTACCGTGATATTTTTTCCTCCACTGTGATTACATCCCATCGTGATCTTTTGTCTTCCACTTTCATTACATCCCATCGTGATATTTTGGCATACATTGACATTCTGTCCGGCATCCCTTCCTAAAATTATATTTTGTCCTCCACTGACATTATATCCTACCGTGATATTTTCTCCAGTATCATTACATCCTATCGTGATATTTTGTCCACCACTATTGTTTATCATTATTTACTATTTACCTGTTTGTTTATCATTTAACTATACCTATGTATTGTTTATTCTATTTATTATTATTTATATTATTATAATTTTTATTTTATTTAATCTTTTTTATCATTTACATATATTTTTTAGCATCCGACCTAGTTATTGTAGGAGTTTTCATTGTGAGAGCTGGCAACTGCGAGTCACGCTCGTAGAGACTACCCCAAGCGCGGGTAGTCAGTCACCCGCCAAGAGACCTATTGTAAGCAAGCTTAAATAAAAGCCTAACATGGCGCAGTGATAATCCTTCCTACGCATCTACGATGACCACCCCGAGACGCCCTAGGCTCCCTGCCACATCAGGTAGACGGAGGGAAGGAGAAGGCCTCCTAGCACAGGCTCAGACGCTCTTACTGTCCCAGCAGGGAGCCATAGCGGCTTTGCAGCGAAACATGGCGGCGATGGGGACACCAAGCCGCAAGGCCCTTAGCACAGCTGGGTTGGAGAAGTGCGACCTGGACATGACTGCAGCAGACTTCAGGTCATGGCGTCGGTCCTTGGAAGATTGGATCGAGCTCAACGCTGTCGGCGACGGCGACGCCGCGCGCTACATCCGGCTTATATGTGCCCCAAGGCTCCAAAAGGCGCTCGACGCCAGGTTCCCCAAGGCTCGTTGGGACACCCTTCCCGCTGCCGAGGCCCTGGAGAACGTCAGCAAATTAGTGTTGCGTGCGGCAAACCAGGCAGTACAGTGGTCGGACTTCTTTAGTGTCAAGCAGGCCTCGGGGGAGTCGGTGGGCGATTACTTCACGAAGTGTTCCCAGATGGTGTTAGATTGTGCTTTTCAGTGCCCAAGCTGTGACGCGAGTTTAAGTGAATATATGTTAGTGCGGAAGCTCATTGCTGGGTTGCGTGAACCAACCCTAAGACGCGAGGTATTACAGTGCTACGCTCAATTCAAAGAGGTTGACAGCCTCAGATATTACTGTGTGGCATTTGAAGCGGCTCAGAGGGACGCGCATGATTTCCCGCCAAACCGCCATCCCGAGGCTGCCGCTGGTGACGTCATGCACGACGCTGCGAGTGACGACGACGTCATCGCTGCTGCTGGTCCCGGGAAAACCCGCCACCGCCCTTGTTGGCACTGCGGTGACCGACACCAGCCCGGTAGGGCAGCTTGCCCGGCAGCAAACGCCACGTGTCTTGCTTGTGGAAAGCTGGGCCACTTCCAGAAAGTGTGCAAAGGGGGTAGGAAGCCTGCGAAGAAGGACGCTGTGGCCAGTGCTGTGGTAGCGACCGCCGGGGTGATGAGCCAGCCACGGCTTCAAGTCATTGTCTCCGGGCCGGATGGCGACACACAGCACTCCACCACAGCCATCGCTGATACAGGCGCGCAGGTATGTGTAGCGGGACCCAAGCTGTTGAAAGCTCTGGGCCTCTCGCCCAGGCAACTTAAGGGACGCACTGGCCTGCGCGACCTCGCCAATATTAACCTACCAACCTTGGGGACCATAACCTGCCACTTTAGCATCCCTGGCCGCTCCACCCAACAGGAGGTGTATTTCGTACGGTCTGTGCGGCAGGTCTATCTGTCCCTCGCCGCCTGCAAGGATCTGGGCCTGGTACACGAAGGCTTTCCGCATCCGCCACTACCGACCATAGCGAGCGTGGGCGGGGGGAGCAGCGACAGCCGGGGTCCGCCACCCAGACCAGCAACCATGCCTTTCCCTCCTCTCGAGGAAAACGTGCCGAGGCTACAGGAATGGCTGCTCGGCCACTTCTCGACATCGTCCTTCGACACCGACAGGTACCCGCTGCCGATCATGGCGGGGCCCCCTCATCATATCCACTTATCACCCGACGCTGTCCCTTATGCCTGCCACACTCCCGCCCCCGTCCCGAAACATTGGGAAGCGGAGGTCAAGCAACAGCTGGATGAGGACGTCCAGAGAGGCGTGATCCGTCCTGTCCCCGCGGGAGAGGCCACAAAGTGGTGTGCCAGGATGGTCGTGGTGGCAAAAAAGTCTGGCAAGCCGCGCCGCACGGTCGACTTCCAGAAACTCAACGCATGCTGCCTACGAGAGACTCACCACACCCCTGCCCCGTTTGACATGGCCTCTGGGGTCCCGGCACACTCCTACAAAACCGTGGCAGATGCGCACTGGGGATTCCACCAGGTGGAACTGGACGAGGAGAGCAGGCGCCTCACTACGTTTATCACACCGTGGGGCAGGTACCAGTATTGCCGGACGCCCATGGGACACTGCGCAGCGGGGGATGCATATACCAAAAGATTCGACGACGCCATCATCGACCTGCCGCGGAAATACAAGTGCGTGGACGACACACTCCTCCATGACGCAGACATAGAAGAAGCCTTCTGGCATGCCTACGACTTTTTGGAAGTATGTGCCAAGGCTGGAGTGACACTAAAGCCGGAGAAATTTCGCTTCTGCCAGAGGGAGGTCGACTTCGCTGGCTACCGCTTGGATTGGGACACATACAAACCGACTACAGAGCGCCTTACTGCCATCAGGGACTTTAAGATGCCAGAAAAACCGTCCATCACAAACGTGCGCTCCTGGTTTGGCTTTGTGAACCAACTGGCGCCCTTCCTGGCCACTGCCCCTCTTATGGCGCCCTTCAGGGATCTGCTGAAAAAAAACAGCAGGTAAGGTTGTCTACTGGGACGAGTGTCTCCAGAATAGATTCACACAAGCCAAAGAGATAATCTGTCAGCTAGCCAAACAGGGGTTAGCATACTACGACATGACCCGACCTACCATCGCCATCACGGACTGGTGCAAGGACGGCATCGGGTTCGTGGTGATGCAGCAGTACTGCTCATGCCCGCCAGCCACTGCTCCACACTGCTGCAAGGGAGGCTGGCGCCTAGCATTATGCGGAAGCCGGCACCTTACCCCGGCCGAGTCGGGATATGCACCGGTGGAGGGGGGAAGCTTTGGCGGTAGCGTGGTGCCTCCGTAAAGCCCGGCTTTTCCTCCTGGGGTGCCCCAACCTGGTTATCGCCACAGACCACCGGCCCCTAGTTAGGCTCTTTGGCGACAAGGCCCTCAAGGACATCACCAACCCACGGCTGTTTCGTCTGAAGGAGCAGACCCTGCAGTACAGGTTCACCATGCGCTTTCTGCCGTTGAAACACAACGCGGCAGCCGACTTCTTATCCAGGTATCCCGTGGCCAAGTTTAATCCGGACGAGATGGATGAAGAACAAGACGTCGCTATCGCCGCAGCCATGTCAGCAGCTACTGTAGCCGCCCTTGACCTGAGTGGGTGCCCCACCATCGACGAAGAGATGGTGCTGCAAACGGCCCTTGAGGACCACACCTACCAGTCACTGGTGTTAAGAGTGAGCAGCGGCGACTGGGAGCCCCACAGATCACGGGAGCCTGCCTGCCTGCGGCCCTTCTATGGTGTACGAGACAGACTGGCAATGTCCCGTGGCCTAGTCACCTATACCTATGATCAGGGATGTGTGCGGCTTGTCATCCCTGAGGCTCTGCGACAACAAGTGGCAGCTAGCCTTCACGCCAGCCATCAGGGCCTCGACTCCATGCTAAGAAGAGCCAGACAGACGGTGTACTGGCCTGGAATGGAGGGTAACCTGCAGCATTACAGGGCCACATGTAACTCCTGCAATGCTAACGCGCCGTCACAACCACCTGAGTCCCTCATTCTCACCCCACCCCCCGATTACCCCTTTCAGCAGACGGTGGCAGACCTATTCCAGCTGGCAGGTCAAACACACCTAGTCTACGCCGACCGACTACTTCACCAGATGGGGGGCCCCAGAACAACTCTCTACTGACGGAGGTACGAACCTAGTGAGTGGGGGAAATGACCGCTTTCCTCAGGAGATGGGGCGTCACGACCCGCCTCTCCTCCGCTCAGTACCCTCAGTCCAACGGCCGAGCCGAGGCCGCCGTGAAGACAGCCAAGAGGATTCTGCGAGACAACACAGGGACCAGCGGCAGCCTGGACAACGACAAAGTGTCGCTTGCCCTCCTCCAATACCTCAACACCCCGCTACGAGAAGGAAACGCATCCCCCGCACAATTGACAACTGGCAGGCAGCTACGTGATGGAGTCCCCACGGCCAAACAGAACTACAAAGTCAATTGTGAGTGGCAGCGGACCCTGGAGGAGAGGGAGACTCAGATGGCGCAACATCATGCAGAGATACGACAGAATAGCACGGGCCAGCGACGTCGACGGCGCCGCCTGCAGCCGGGAGCCCGTGTGTGGGTTCAAGTCCAGACTTCTAAGGCATGGAGCAAGTCTGGTACCGTAGTCGAAGTCCACCCACACCGCCAGTGTGCAGTGAGGATGGACGGAAGCGGTCGCATCTCACTGCGCACCCGCGGCCATTTGAGAATGGCCGCGCCACCACGGGGGCCATTATCCCCCGGGGGACCCGAGCCGCAACCACTGACCCAGGGGACGCCTCCGCCTGCTTCCCCGAGAAGGGAACGTCCTCAAAGGCACAGGTCTCGGCCGAGATGGCTGGACGACTACATAATCTAGCTGTTCAATTTTGTTCATATTGTATGTCATTGGAATTACCATTTATATTGTCTTGTTCAATGTAATCAGATTGTCAAGGTTTTGTTTTGTTTTTCCCTCACAATCTTGAGGGGGAGATGTAGGAGTTTTTATTGTGAGAGCTGGCAACTGCTACCCAAGCGCGGGTAGTCAGTCACCCGCCAAGAGACCTATTGTAAGCAAGCTTAAATAAAAACCTAACAGTTATGGACCAAAAGGTCTTCTGTCGGCATGGCCCGCCTTTGTAACCGTTTGTAACCCTTTGTAACCTGAAATAGTGGAAAAGATTGAATATAAGACACCAATAAGTAAAAGTGACCACATATTGGTTGAACTGGAACTGAATGAGAAAAAATACATGAAAAGAAATTAACAAAATAGAAAAGGAAGATTGATGTATGAAAAAACAAATTTTGATAAAATAAGAGAATTATTTTCAAAAGAAAACTGGGAAAGAATATACAAAGAGGAAACAACAGTGGAAGAGAAATGGAGTACTTTGACAAAAATTAAAAAAAAAAAAGGAGTGGAAAAGTATGTCCCAAGACAAAAGAAAGAAAAAGAAAATGTAAAGTGCTGGTACAACAAAAGCTGTAGGGCGTTAAAAGACAAAAGAGACAAAGCTTGGACAATATGGAAAAATACAAAAAGACCTGAAAATGGAAAATATATACTAGTTATAGAAATGAATATGTACCTGTGTGCAGAGAAGAAAAGAGAAAATATGAAAAAAATGTCAAAGAAAAATGTAAAGATCAACCAAAACTATTTTACAGATATGTAAACAACAAACTGAAAAACAAACAAGAATTAGATAAACTACGACAAGGAGGAGTTGAATACACAGAGGAAATTGAAATGGCAGAAATTATGAACAAGCATTTTAAATCTGTGTTTACAAGGGAGAACATACAACCTAGAGATATCGAATGGGAGGAGAAAATCCCCCTATGAAAGAAACAGAAATAACAAGGAATGGAATAATGAAACACTTGAGTAATCTTGATGTCAGAAAATCGCATGGAACAGATGAAATAGCAAACTGAATTTTGAAAGAATACAGGAATGAACTGGCAGATAAAATACATAGCATAATAGATAGATAGATAGATAGACTTTATTTGGCAATAAATCAATGTACATGAAGTGCAAATAATGACAAGAACACATAGTTCGAAATAATAAATGTAAATTGCCGAGGATAACACAAAAAGCATGAACGCTTATTTCCATTGTGGTCCTCATCAGGTTATTTTTCTACATTAAGTCACACGGACAAACATACATAGGGGGTTGAGGGGACCAGAGACACTCATGAGTAATACCAGTCAGTACACATAAGACACATAAACATTGTTATAGTTTTGCTAATATTACTGAAATGTTTGTACACATAGGAACATTGAGTCCAAATATTTGAGCACCATCCAAAAGGAACATTGCATTAAGCAAAGGAACAACAAAATAATGTTAAACTGTAACAAAACAGTATGAGTGAGTACTATATCAGAGTAGTACCATTAATAATATACTGCATTTTTCTACATCTGTATCAACATGTATGAGTGAGTACGATATCAGAGTAGGACCATTAATGATATACTACAATATTCTACATCTATAACAACATGTAGTTATAGCGAATCCTACACTGCAGCTAGGGTCACCTATTAATTAAATCTAACAATTTACCTGAATCTCAGGACGGAGTGGGCAATTACTATGAGTAGTACATTATAACCTGAAGCACCAGAGGTAGGGTACAGGGGACCAGTACTCGAATGAGTAAAACAACAAGGAGAATGAGGAAAAAGGTCAGATCATAACTGTTCTCAGAACCTACCTGAGACATATGCCATATTATGACTGGCAAAACAAAGGTGGAAACCAATTTGTAAACATCAATCATTGTTATGCTGAACTAAACTTCTGAAAAAGGGGGGGAGGGGAGGTCAGAAACAGTTATGAGTGAACGCAGATATGGATGGTATTACTCATGGAATCAGGTATCCCTCACTAAGCTAGTAGTACACAAAATCAAGGCTGTTCTCTGTCCATAGCTGAGACATATAGTAACCCTTGACTTTTTTCTTGAAGGTAACCTTACTATTTGTCTTCTTAATGGACACAGGTAGTGAGTTCCATAGTTGAGCACCTGTAAAGTGAAAACTGTTTTTGGTGAAGGGACCTGCATGAGGTACAATAAGAGACTCTTGACTGTTCCGGGTTCGGTTCTCATCTGATAATGTAAAATTACAGCTCACATATAAGGGAGCACAATTATGAATGACATTGTAAACCTGGTTTAGTTTCAGCTGCTGGACACGATATTTTACAGGTAACATTCCTACCTTGCTAAATTCTTCAATACCAATATGACTACGTTGAGGTAGGTTTAGTATGAATCTAATTATCTTATTCTGTGTAACCTGTAGCCGGGACTGGTTTTTTCTGCTCAGACTACTGTACCAAGAGCTACAAGCGTAATCAAAGTGATGTTGTAACAAGGCTGAGACCAGAAGCTTCTTTGTTTCCAGATCAAAATTTCTGGCTTTTCTGTACAAAAATTTGACTTTATGTGAACACTTGGAAACAATCATATCTGCTATAATATTCCCTGAGGGCGACTGATCTAAGGGTATTCCAAGATAGGTTACCTCTTGTTTTGACTCCAAGACATTAACCCCACATCTGACATGTACATCGCTGTGTTTCCTGAGGTTGGGTTTGGATGCGAAGACAATACTTTCCGTTTTACCGAGGTGTAAGGACAGCCTATTATCTATGAGCCAGTCCTGGACCGATGGCAGTTCGACACTCAGTTTCTCCTCTACTTCAACTGGGTCCCTATCTGAGACAATTAGAGCGGAGTCGTCTGCAAATAGCAGTAACTTATCGTTCACCGCACCTGGCATGTCGTTAATATAGATCAGGAACAGTAGCGGTCCTAGAATTGAACCTTGTGGTACACCACAAGTTATCTCTCTGTCATCTGAGTGGGCTTCATTTACCTGTACTAGTTGATTGCGACCTGTAAGGTTGGACTTGAACCAGCCAATATTCGCCACTCCTAATACCTGAAGTTTTTTTTAATAAAATATCATGGTCCACCGTATCAAATGCCTTTTGAAGATCCAACAAGACTAAACCCGTGTAATTACCTCTGTCGCATTCCTGTTTTATCAGATCGTAAAGGTAAATTAAGCTGGTGTCTGTTGAGTAATTCATTCTAAAACCAGATTGCATACCGTATAGTAGATTACGTTCCCTGAGGTAGGTATCTAACTGGTTGTATACGGTACGTTCCAAGACCTTCGAAATAATACCTAGAATTGAAACAGGCCTGTAGTTACCTGCCTCAGTTTTTGCGTTTTTCTTGTAAAGAGGTGTTACCCGAGCCTTTTTCATGTCGCTTGGGATAAATCCTGAACCAATAGACAAATTTATTATGTGGGTTATTGGGGGAGTAATAATTGAGGCTCCATCCTTAACAAACCTCGCAGGAATGTCATCTAGTTCCTTGAAAGAACGAAAAGTTCCAAAAGATTGAAGAAGAGCAAATATAGTACCTATATATAAAGGGGGAAATAAAGAAGACCCTACTAACTATAGACCAGTCTCTTTAACAAGTACAATAGCAAAAAATTGTGAAAGAATTATCAAAAGTAGATGGGTAAGGTATTTTGAAGAAAAAATAAACGTGCTAAATCCAAGGCAATCTGGATTCAGACAAGGACGATCATGCGTCACAAACTTAATATGTTTCTATTCAAGGCTAATAGATATAATACAAGAAAGAGATGGATGGGCTGATTGTGCATTTCTAGACATAAAAAAAGCTTTTGACAAAGTACCACATAAGAAGTTGCTTAAGAACTTAGAAACTACAGGTGGAATACAGGGCAAACTGCTTAATTGGATGGAAGACTTTTTGCAAGAAAGAAAAATGAGAGTAGTGATAAGAGACAAACACTCTAATTGGGATGAAGTAATAAGTGGTGTTCCAAAAGGAAAAGTTCTGGCCCCAATAATGTTTGCTATATATATTAATGATATGGATGAAGGAATTGAAAGTTATATGAGCTTCTTTGCAGAAGATGCAAAAATGATGAAAAAAGTGAACACTCTGGTCCCCTTACCTCCCTACGTATTTTGTCTATGTAACTTGGTATAGAATAACAATCTAATGAGGACCACAATGGAAAGCCTAGGGCTAGGCTACATGTTTTTTGTGTTATCCTCGGCAATTATGTTGTTCTTCCTTCGCTTAATGCAATGTTCCTTATTGTGATGGTGCTCAATTTTTTGTCTCAATACCCTATGTTTTTCGAACATTTGAGTAATATTAGCAAAACTATAACAATGTTTGTGTCATATGTGTACTAAATGGTATTACTTATTACTGTCTCTGGTCCCCTTACCTCCCTACGTATTTTGTCTATGTAACTTGGTATAGAATAACAATCTAATGAGGACCACAATGGAAAGCCTAGGGCTAGGCTACATGTTTTTTGTGTTATCCTCGGCAATTATGTTGTTCTTCCTTCGCTTAATGCAATGTTCCTTATTGTGATGGTGCTCAATTTTTTGTCTCAATACCCTATGTTTTTCGAACATTTGAGTAATATTAGCAAAACTATAACAATGTTTGTGTCATATCTGTACTAGCTGGTATTACTTATTTCTGTCTCTGGTCCCCTTACCTCCCTACGTATTTTGTCTATGTAACTTAGTATAGAATAACAATTATTATTATTATTATTATCATTATCATTATTATTATTATTATTATTATTATTGTTATTATTATTATTATTATTATTATTATTATTATTATTATTATTATTATTATTATTATTATTATTATTATTATTATTATTATTATTATTATTATTATTATTATTATTATTATTATTATTATTATTATTATTATTATTATTATTATTATTATTATTATTAATATTAATATTATCCTTACATTTTTCAATTGTGTATTTTTCATAGTTTCTTTTTTTGGTAAATGTTCAGTTTTGCACCTGGACGCAATATAACAATAGAAAATAAATTATTAATTTTATAAATTATAATGTATGAACGTAATATGTAATTTTCTTGGTGGAAATAAAAAACAAAAAAGTTGCTAAAACGTATTGTAGTAGTTTTAGTTCGGAACAACGGCAGGACATATGGAAACCAACACAAAATATCTAATCTCTTTCTTTAGGTAATTAGCCACAAGGTGCGACACTAGAAGTGTCACATGAGAAATATAGGTGAAGCTCGGACTAAGGCCACATCTTAGTGGAGCTTATGGTTGTAGCTGGACGTGGAGCCTAACGTCAGCGAGGCGGTAGCAGATGATGACGGCGAGGCTCGATGGGACGGCTAGAAGACTGGACGAGGAGATGTAGTTTGTGCGCTGGTCGGTCTGGTCGGTACTGTTCTGGATTCCAAGGAAAGACCACCTCGCTTGCGCGGGATCGGGTTTTGTGGGAGGGGAAGAATGTCTGTAGGAAAATGAAAAGATAGTAGTGTATAAAAGAGGGCTATTGCCACCGGGCGAATTGCGAGCGAGTAGGGGCTTATTTGTTGCCGTGGCTTAGGAGAACTGGGCTAGGAACTTGGACGGCGGCGCCAATGCCGGGAGGAAGAACATATTATATCACCAACGAAAGTTTGTAAAATGGTAGGAGACGTAGTAGGAGAGAAAGGGGGAAAAACGGAAAAATCTTTAGTGGGAGGTAAACTGAAACGAGAAGATGTAGTATAAGAGAAAGTGAGAAAGGAAACGTATTTTAGTCGAAGAAAAAGGAAGTGTATATGTTTGTGCGTGGGATGCGGCTATGTTCGTGAGAGGTGTGTGTGTGTAATTTACGGTTAGTGAGTAGATTTCACTTCCCGCGTGTAGAGGGCGTTCCTGATTAGCCCCAGGTAAGGCATGAGAATTCCTGTTTTACCCCAGGTTGGGTTTGAGTAGCCTGTCAGTTAATGCGATATTATTATTATTATTATTATCATTATTACCATTACTATTATTATTATTACATTATTGCGGTTATCACCAGTCAAGCTGGTGAAGGGGTGTGTTACTTGTAGGTACGGTTATACACGTCTTATCGTGTACACCGCACGTGGGACGGGCGCAGCTGACAGATAGTCTGTACGGTGTGGTCTAGGTGTAATATGTTGTATCAGATGTTTGTGTTTGGCGTGCAGTTTTTCTAGGTGTCTTGAGTGAAGTTTGTGTTTGTGTTGGTTGAGTGGACGGATGTTGGAAATTTGGTGTAGAGACTCAGTGGTTCTGAAGTCGCTCCATCGCGAGCCCGTGATGAACTGGACAGCGGCATTCTGAACCTTCTGATGCTCGTAGTTATTAGTGGCACATGTCAGCTGGCTTAGTCCCGGGGACTGGCACAGAATCGGTCTGACGAGGGCTAGGTACAATCGACGTTTGGTTCTCAGTGTTGCAGTTTTGAAGCGTCTGAGCTTACCCAGCACAGCCCTAGCCTTCGCTCCCTGCTTGCGGAAGTGTGGGGTCCAGGTAAGGCCATTATCAAGTGTGCTACCCAGCACACGGGTATGGTCCTTCGCTGGGATGTTTGTGTTGTTTATTTTAAGAGGAGTGTTTGTGATTGTTCTGTTGGTTCGTTTGCAGCAGAAGTATACTGTTCTACCCATCTCGGCGAAACGCCGACCTTTTAAGGGAGGCTGGCGGGAACGTGAGGAGCTTTCCAAGTTCCTGATTGGCTGACCGCTGGCTGGCAGGGACACCCTTGCGAACTACGCTTGCCAACTACAGGAACTTGGAAAGGCTAGTTCCGAAGATTTCTTTGATCAGTGTGTGACGGGTCGTAGGATGCATCACGTCACTACACATTCTTTTAGAATCCAATTTGCAATACCATCCGGGCCATGTGATTTCCTGACGTCAAGGTTTGTATTCGTAATTTTAATGAGGCGAGACAATCATATTTTTTATTTATTTGATTTAAAATTGAATTTGAATAAATAGTGAAAAATATCAGTCTACTTATGATTTTTACGTTAAAGGTACCTCTGGGAGTTTTTGTCAATTAATCTTCAGGTCCCTCATATTTTAAAGTGTAAACACTAAACAGTACGACTTGAATAGAGGGAAGGAGAAAAGTCGCTTGATATTAGATTACAATTATCAGGCGAAGTGGTAAGAAATTAAGGAAAGTTTCTTGTATACTGGCCTTATACATAATCCAAGATTTTTTATAGAAATTAGTAGCAACATGTGTAATGGGTGACTGGTTATATGATTACTGAAGTGATACAACTTTATTTTAGTTGGGTGAAACTTTACAACAGATACTGTGGCATTGAAACCTCGTTTATCCAAAAACAGTCAGCTGTATATGTTAGGGAAATTTTATATATGTCTTAGCATTTGACAGGTAAGGGTTGACATGTAGTCATACGTGAATATCTACATGGTATTGTAAAGTGATTCACATGAATCATGGCCATTTCGAAGACACGTCGAATGTCCTGATAGTCATGACCACTACAAGTAGTTGTAGTATTGTCGCCGACTGTTCACCAGTGCTTCTAAACTTATGGGCAACACTATGCTGCTGTCTAGCTGTATTGTAGATTTAGCTAGTAGGAGGTTGGTGTAGTGTCAAGTCATAAAAACATTGATGTGTCATGTTTGAAGGTGTATTATATCATGAGATGTGGGGCAATCATAGTTTGGAAAGAAGCCCATCTTTTGTAGAGAAAGGTCACAAGGTGGAAAGAAGAAAAGTAGGTATTGATTGTGAGTCTCTTAAAATTAGGTATAATATAGGTACCCCCGAATCCACGCGCGGCGCCACTGTCGACCATGTATTGTTTTCATGGCCATATGTTGCGGCCCACTAGGTTTTATTTGGTTCAATTTGAATGCTTCCCGCGCTTAGCGCATGCGAAAGATATTCAAATTATCTTGTTGTTTTGCAAGTGAAGGCTAATTCTTGAAATAGAAAAAAAATGTCAGCGATTTAAACAGAAATTTGGTTGTCAAACTCGGCAACATAGTTTTCCGAGTAAAAATATTAAGGTAAGGAATCTCTAAACATAATTTTAAGTTACATAAACAAGTTTATCAACCTATTTTCTCCCGGACATGAGAAGCTTAATATCGTGTATCACATCATAATTGAGCTTAAATCCCCGGAATGTAGCCATATCACCCATGAATCTGATGCGTCCAGTTCGCGTTCGATTTTGTTTACTATTACCATTGACGACCAAAATCACACAATGACGGTTTTTGCTCAAATGCATAATTTATATATAAAAAATAGCATATGGTTGCATTATTTGACCTATTTTCTTTAAAATGTGTGATTTCCATGTAGAATGATCGAAGAGAAGTTACGTTTTTATCCTCTACAAAATTATCAACCGGCAACCAACGTCATTGTTTGGGTTTCGTCGGCGTTGGTTGCCGGCTGATAATTTTTCAGAGGATAAAAACGTAACTTCTCTTTGATCATTTTACATGGAAATTATCCATTTTAAAGAAAATAGGTCAAATAATGCAACCATGTGCTATTTTTTATATATAAATTATGCATTTGAGCAAAAACCGTCATTGTGTGGTTTTGGTCGGCGTCGGTCGACTTCGGTCGGCGTTTAGCGACAGCTTCATGGTTGCCATGAAAAGGCAAATATGGTATGATGGAGATGTCTCACATTGTTTTTGACATGCTCATGTGATTTGTTGATCCATAAAACCCAAGTATTCCGAATTTTAATAAAATTGGACCAGTGGTTTAGAGTTAATGTGTATTTCTTTACCGAAATCTTTACAAATTACCACCCTTAATTCTAACACTTTGTTATGGTAAAGTCGAGCCAAAAATGCGGGCTAAGAAAATAATTCAAAAAATCGTATCTCCCTTATTTTTCAAGCTATTTCAAAAATTTAAAAAGCATTTTGTTTCTAATAAAGTTGTCTTTCACATGCAACAATAATATAAAGGTTAATTTTTTTTTTTTTTTGTGGGGGTACCTATATAATATGATTGTTGTTTGAGAGGAGAGGTGGGGTAGTAGAAGGTTGTTGTATTTACCTAACTGCATTATAATATATAGGTACGCCCACAAAATAAAAAAAAAAATAAAAAAATTAACCTTTAAATTATTGTTGCATATGAAAGACAATTTTATTAGAAACAAAATGCTTTTTAAATTTTTGAAATAGTTTGAAAAATAAGGGAGATATGATTTTTTTAATTAATTTTTTAGCCCCCATTTTTGGTGGTAATTTGTATAGATTTCGGTAAAGAAATACAAATTAACTCTAAACCCCTGGTCCAATTTTATTAAAATTCGGACTACTTGAGTTTTATGGATCAACAAATCACATGAGCATGTCAAAAACAATGTGAGACATCTCCATCATACCATATTTGCCTTTTCATGGCAACCATGAAGCTGTTAATGGTGATGTGTAAACAAAATAAAACACGAACTGGACGCATCAGATTCATGGGTGATATGCCTACATATAATGCCACTAAGCTCAAACATCAAGTGATCAACGATCTTAAGCTTCTCATTTCCAGGAGAAAATAGGTTGATAAACTTGTTTATCTAACTTAAAATTATGTTTATTGATGCCTTACCTTAATATTTTTACTCGGAAAACTATGTTGTCGAGTTTGATAACCAAATTTCTGTTTAAATCGCTGAAAAACTGTTTCTATTTCAAGAATTGGGCATACACTTGCAAAACAACAAGGTAATTTGAATATCTTGCGCATGCGCTGAACGCGGGAAGCATTCAAATTAAACTAAACAAAAGCTAGTGGGCCGCAACAAATGGCGACGTAAACAGTGCATGGTCGACAGTGGCGCCGCGCGTGGATTCGGGCGTACCTATAATATAGGAAAGGAGAAAGACTGGTGGGGTCCTATCTCCTACTCAATGTAGATAGACCACCAGGTATCACCGACTTCACTGTGGTCTTGTGGCATGACATCACTTGGCATGCATCATCAGCCAGCCACCAACACTCAATACCAGAGACATGAACAGACATCACACTCTTACAGAGCCTTTTCTTAAGCTATTCAAAATAACCAGGAAATAAAGATCAGCTGAAAAGTGATTTTTTGAACTTTCATGATCAAATTTAGATTGAAAGAACAAAGTGTATGTAATACCATACAAATTTGTTCGGCACAGCATTTTATATTTTTATGTTTTGCAATTAATAAAATGTAACAGTAATCTTTGTTTATGCCTAGTCTGTTGTCGGTAACAATATTTTTGGTACAGTACTTAAACGAAAAGAATGTGTTTTGAAATAAAAAAAAATCCAAATTTTGCCTTGCAATGATTTTAATTTGACCAACTAAAAAGTATTTGTAGGTCAAAGATGACAAGACTTTATTAAGTATGCGTAGGCCTAGGCTACGTTTCCAAATGAGAATGATAAAAAAGTTAATGAATATTAAACAATGTAGATCAAAGATAATAAGATTTTATTCAGCATGCATACGTTTCCTAAAGAAAGTCTGATGGTAAAATAATAAAAAGGTTAACAAATACAGTATTAAATATCATTCTGAATGCTTAGACCTCAGCTATGTTTCCCAAAGAAAATCAGATAAAATTATAAAAAGGCTAAAAAATACCATACAACATAGTTCAAAGATGCTAAGATTATTTCAGTATACTAAATATAATATACAATATATATATACAGTAACAAAAATAATATTTAAAGTGTAATATATATGTAAAGGGTAATATATACTATATGTATATAAAGTCCGACTTGCGTCCAAATTGGCTTACGACCTGTCTGTTGGAACCGAACTCGGTCATAAGTCGATGACTACCTGTATATATCATTGTTTCAAAATTTTCTATCATAGTCTTTCCCCATTTCACATCTGCTCTCCTCTTTGCTTCCTTCATCTTATGCTTAACTTCCTTTCTCTTTACTTTGTACCTCTCATACGATTCCCTCGTCCTAATTTGTAGCCACTCTATGAATGCCTGCTTCTTCTTTTCTACACCCTTCTTTGCTTCCTCATCCCACCACTCACTACCCTTCTTTCTATTTCCTCCCACCCTCCTTGTTCCACACACCATCTTTGCACACCTTATGACTCCCTCCTTAAACCATCCCCATTCCTCCTCCACTCCTAGTTCTAATCTATCCTTTACTCTCTCCCACTCCTCTCTCAACTTCTTCTTATATTCATTCTCCTTTTTTTCCTCATTTAAGCAGTTCACTCTAAGTATCTCCCTACCTTCTGTCCTTTTCCTCTTTCTCCACCTATTCTCCACTCTCAATTTACCTTCCACCAGGAAATGATCTGATATTTCCCCACTCTCCCCTTAGAACATTTTTTTTTTTTTTTTTTTTTTTTTTTTATAATCCTCAGCTTTGCTTTCCATCTTGCAGGAGCACCACATGAAAGTACCTGTCATTGGTGCCCCCCTCCTCTCATGTGTCATTTTCAAATAATAATATCCTCTCCCAACCTGATTCTGTATGAAGGGAAGTTTGTAAAATTTGGGTTTTAGGATAAGAGCCACCCAGTACAGAAGGGGCTAATAATGATGTTATCTTCAGGAACTGTTATCATGGATGGCGACATAAAAACTGAAGTGCCCCAGAGTCTACAAACCTTAGCTCGGTTAGTGGTCCGAGGCTTCTACTCCATAGAGGATGTGCTGATTGTGGATATGTTAGTCAGAAATCTCTGTGAGTATATTCAGGTTCTCTTTACTGAATGGGATGGTATATTATGGTATGCTTGGGCGAGCTGCCAAGAGGTCACACTAACACAGAACTATTTTCTTCCTCTTTATTGGAAGTAGTTGTAAATTATGCCAGGAGACAGCACTCCTAAACTATTAACACAGGGGGATACTCTTACTGTGGTGAGAGGCTGGCTGCTGGGTGAATGTCCCTGCTGGCCCTTGACCATTACCTTCATAGGGTAGGCCGCAATCCATTGTCATCAGTGCCAAACATCATCCTTTTTCTTCTCCTCCTGTCTGTTTCCTTCTTTTACACTTCCTCTCCTAGGCTGCTTGTTTCCTCCTTTTACACTTCCTTTAGCTGCTTCTCATATTCCTTTCAACGAATTCCCTTGCTGCAGCCTTTGTGACTGGAATTGAATCCAGTTAAGATATTTTGTACTCAGGTTTCTGGCATCTCTGGCTCTGAATGCCCTAGCCTAACTGACTGTAGGCCACATGGGTTTTGGTTAGCTTGAGGTGCCCCACTAAACACCTCCCACTTAGGCTTGCCTTGGCTCAGTGCCACATGGTTCTTTGTCTGATCAGTGTTCTATGTGGCCCCTCGCTCCATGCTGGATGTGTCACCATGACAATATAACATAATTCAGAGACATACTATGTTAGCTTTTCTTTAGAGATAAGTTAATATCATCTTGTTCACTATGTAGATGTGTACTGTTATGTAGACTTTCTTAACTACTGAGTGGAGAGTGGCCATGATACCACTATTGCAGCTACTGACAAAAGATATAGTGCCAGTTCATGTTTATGAATAATCTAGTCATATGTTTAAAAGTTTCAATGGCATGTCAAACTGGGAGTACCTCAAAGGCCACATTAGTAACACATAACTGTTGTCATGAGGCCCCAAATAACTATTTATCCATTATAACTAATTAAAGTCATTTAATAAAATTTATTGCAGAATATTTTTGTTTATTAAATTTAGGAACATACAATGTGTGTACTGTTTTAACAGTATTCATGAATAAAAAGTAAGAAGTACTTTAAAGAAAAAATGGCAACATATATTTGCAGTTTGCAGCAGTATCAAATACATTGTACAAAAGATACAATATTTTGAAACTGAAAAGATGAGGTGCAAGTAGCTCTGAAAATGGCTTTTCCCCTTTACATGGGGGGTAGCCAAAAAGAAAAAGGCAAAGAAATCACTCCCACCCATTTAATTTCCCATATATTCCACTTCCCTCCACTCTCCTCCCTCCCTCCTATCTTAGCACCTCCTGGATGACGGATCATCCCTGCATCCTGTCCACTGCCCTGGGTCAGAAGCAGTGTCGCAAGACACACCACATCCACAGCAAGGCCGCTTCATAAATTCGGCGACCCCCCCACTCTCCGTCCCCTCATGCAGAAAAGGAGAAGACGGAGAAATCCCTTTGGCCTGAGTCAAATTTTTTCTCATACATACTTCCTCACCCCCCATCCCCCTACCCACTCCCCCTCATGCATCACAGCCTCATCTATACACAACCCTTCTCCATTCACCCCTATCTTCTGTCCTCTCCCGTCCTTCCTCTACAGACATTCCTTTCTTTTGTAATGCCCCTTTCACCCCATCCATCCATCTCATCCTAGGACGCCCCCTCATATTCACTCCTTCCACCTCCGCCTTCCACACTTCTTTTACTAATGTTTCTTCACTCATTCTTTCCATGTGTCCAAACCATCCCAATACTCTTTCATCAACCCTATCTCCCATCTCCCTTTCCACCCCTGTTCTCCTCCTCACCTCCTTATTTCTCACTCTATCCAGCCTAGTAACCCCAATCATACTTCTCAGACATTTCATCTCAAACACATTCAAACTCCTCTCTTCCTCTCTTATGTTCCATGTTTCTGTCCCGTACATTGCTGTTGGCACAATCACTCCTTCATATAACCTCCTCTTAGCATCCATTCCCAAATGTCTATTTCTCATTACACTTTTTAATCCACCAAGGCATTTACTTGCTTCTCTTAATCTACATTCTACCTCCACCCCCACTCCTCCCTTTCCTGTCACATTTGCACCCAAGTATCTAAAACTATCCACTTCCTCCAGTTTCTCACCCCTAATGCTCACTTCCAGCCTACTGTCACACTCTCCCCTTGTACATCTCATCACCTTAATTTTGCTTCCTTCTTTCACACACCTTCTCAAACTCTGTCACTAACTTCCTTAATCCCTCCTCTGATCCTGCTACAAGTGCAGTGTCGTCAGCAAACAACAGCTGGCTCACCTCCCACTTTTCTCCATTTTCTTTAATCATCTCCAACCCCTGACCCACTACGCTTGCATTCACCTCTCGCACCACCCCATCCATGTAAAGATTGAACAGCCTGGGCGACATAACACACCCCTGACAAAGTCCCACCTTTACCTCAAACCATTCACTCTCTCCATTTCTAATCCTAACGCAAGCTCTACTACTCTCATAAAAACTCTTGACTGCTCTTAACAGCTTTCCTCCTATCTCATATATCTGCAGTACCTCCCACAGTCCCTTTCTGTCTACCCTGTTGTAAGCCTTTTCCAGATCCATAAAAGCCCAAAAAACATCCTTAACTTTTCCTATAGCTTTCTCACATATCTGTCTTACCACAAAAATCTGATCTACACATCCTCTACCTGTCCTAAAACCACACTGTTCCTCACCAATTACTCCCTCTCTTCCTCTCCTAATCCTCTCAATCAAGACCCTCCCATAAGCCTTCCCAACTACACTCAACAAGCTGATCCCTCTGTAGCTACTACACTCACATTTGTCCCCCTTTCCTTTGTAAAGCGGAACTATACAGGCACTCCTCCAGTCCTCCGGCACTCTACCCTCTCATAAAGAAACATTAAATAACCTCACCAGCCAGTCCTCCATAACTATACCTCCTTTCTTCAGACATTCTGCATGGCATCCATCCAACCCAGGTGCCTTACCTGCTCTCATCATCTTAACAGCTGCTCTCACTTCATCCTTCCCTATTTCTCCTCCATTTTCCTCACTCATCACTCTCATTTTCTTAGTGCTTCCCACTGCAACTACCCTTCCCTCCCTATCTTCCTTCATATTTAGCAACTCCCTAAAATACTCTGCCCACCTTCCTCTCACTGCCCACTCTTCCATTATCATCTCTCCATCTGCACCTTTTACCTTTTTGTTCTCTACCTGATATGCCTCCTCTTCCTCTTTTAATTTCCTTCCAAAACATCTTTTTATTACTTTCAAAATTTTCTGTCATACTCTTTCCCCATTTCACATCTGCTCTCCTCTTTGCTTCCTTTATCTTATGCTTAAAATTATATTTTCAGTTCTTATAGTATTCATTTTCATACTTACTGATAATGCTATACTCATTGCAGAACTTGTAGATGTTTTAGTACTTGCACTCAAATCACTGGATGAGGAAGCAAAACCAGTAGGACTTCAATACTGTTTTTTTTTTTTTTTTTTTCTTCTTCTTCTTCTTCTTCTTCTTCTTCTTCTTCTTCTTCTTTCTTTGGTAAAACTGAACATCAATCTGCTGTCTGTGAAAAAAATGTAGGGATCTTACAAATTCACCTGTCTTGGTTATGAAATCATGGAAGTCTGTAGGTAGTCAGGAGTGGCCTAAGGATTTATAGATAGTCTCAACTGAACTATCTGGCATTGCAGGTACCTGTGGAGGAAAACAAAGATATATATGATCCTTGTCTTTCCATATGGTATAAGATTTTAACTCTTACCAAGGCTTGTAAGTCATGTCTGAATGCCTTCAGCATAGAGTCTCTGTGAAGGGTCATGGGATATCATTGTAGAGGTCAAGTTTTAAACCAAGACTCTTGATGTTACTGATATGAGGCATGTAATTACCATATTACTGAGTGCCATCCAAGGCATTACAGCCATAGAGCATAACTCCGTGATGATTACCCTTTTCATGAAGTTAATCTCTGAGGGAAATGAGAATAGACAAGGCTGAGGGGCTGCCCATGTAGGCTTTGATTACATCCTAGAAATCATATCTGTCCAGAGACAGTGAAGGTGGACTTAGGTTATGCCATGGGATTTGCCAAGGAGGATCTACAGTGCTGGTGGACAAGAGCAAGTGCAGTTGGGGACTGTCATGGCATTTGCTTTGTTTAATTGAATCCGTGATTTTCTTTTTCAAGGTATGAATGAAGATGATTTATGTGATCTTCTCAAGTTTGACCGAAAAATGCTTAGACAAAGAATCAATACTCTTAAGACAGACAAGTTTATTCAGTCAAGAATGAAGATGGTCACACTTGATGATGGCAAGACACAAAGGGAACAGTATTACTTTATCAATTACAAGGTATGTTATAGACTTGTGTCAATAGATGAATGTCATGTGGAATGTCTGATAAAGGCAGGAGTAGTTATAGTGGAGTGACTGGTGAGATTGGTGTGTGTGTGTTCAGTAAAGGGAGACATTGTAGCTAATATGTATATATTTTTTCTTATCAGAGCTTTGTTAATGTTGTCAAATATAAGCTTGACCACATTCGGAAAAAACTTGAAATGGAAGAAAGAGATCAGACAAGTCGAGCATCCTTCATTTGCCATCACTGTCAAAAAACATACACAGACCTTGAGGTGAGTGAGATTGCTAAATTCTGCTTTGTTTTTGTAACTGCTGCACAGGGTGGCCAGATAAGGTACAGGATTTGAGGCACAGCATCGTAGATGTTAAACATTTGGTAATTTCATTGAAGTGATAGTTACAGTCAATGCTTTGAGTCATGTAATTGGCCCTCAGTCCTCAGGTAAGTATGATCATTAGATATTGACCAGAATAAATTTGTATAGTAGTTGTGCCATTTGGCTGTAGGAACTTGTTGATTTTTTTTATATGTTTATTTATTCTTTATTATTATTTTTTTACCTATAAATAATCAAGGTTTTATCCTTGAACCAAACAGAAAATTCTGACATTTGCCAGAATAAAATATAGAATATAGCTGTAGAATAAATGAGTTGCATCTTAAGGGGGTACGCGACACCTGGGGGGGTGAATTTGGTCAAGATATGGCATTTTTCAAAACTGTGTTCAAAATGTTCGTATACCACTTAGAAATAAATCCCGACAAATAATTTTCCAGCCGCGCGCAATTTAAAGGTCCTGGGTGAGGATTAAAGGGACAGATTTAAAGACGCAACCCACACTAGAAGGAGGCGTGCCACTTAGGACCTTCAGGCGCAGCGAATAACGTTGAAATTTGATTGAATTTACACTCGCCCAGTGTATCAACGGCCAATACGATTGTGGAGGGGAAGGGAGGAAGGTGGAGGGAGAATATTTCGCCAACTTTGTGCGAAACTAAGCGTTAGTTCCCGGCTAGCTCTGAAAAGGGAAGTACGCATGTCTCATGAGCTCTCATTGTAATCTATTACTTTAGCTAGTACATATTACTCTTTAGTACAGTCATCATGGGTAGCAAAAAGAACAAAAGAACATCACAATGACAAAAAACAGCAGTTAAAGATGGCAAGCAGTCAAAGACGACTAAAGATCTCACCACCTCTCACTCCACCACCGCCCTCACCTGCACCTCTGTGACGGTGACAGAGGTAAAGGACAACATTAGACTAAACAATTCAAAGAGGAAGATTAAATCCAAAGAAGAAAGCAAGAGGAAAAAGATCAAGGCTATACAGGAAGAAGAAAGAAGAAGGGACATCATATGATGCTGGAGGGTGTGCCCTACCAACATAGATTGGCGAGGGGAATCTGATGAGGAAAGAGAAGGCGCCCACTACTGGAAAATAAACCTCTTTCCAATGATTTAGATACCCTGAAGACCCCCAGCAGAGAGGTTTTATATGAAGAAACCGCCAAAGGTGCAAAAAAAGCAAATTATATGATGTTGTCGTCTGTGCGTCGTCACTACTGTGACATACTTATACTTTAGTTTTTCAGTATTTAAAGTACTAATAATTAAAATATGTTGATAATTTTTACTGTACTTACTTATTATATAATAAGAATTAAGCCATGAAAAAATCAGTCAAATTGGTGAAACTATAAGCAAGTTACAGATATATTCATATTTCAAGTTGCCATATCTCCGTTCGATATTTTTCTACTTTTTTTTAATCATAAAAAATCTAATATACATTAGATTTAGATGAAACTTACAGGGTATATAACTTTTAGTAACTGCTAGGGCCGATCATTCGAATATTTTGAATAGGATGAAAGAGTTCGGAGTAATAATGGAAACGAGCAAAAAAATTGTATTTTTCACGATTTTTGTCAGCCATTAAAATTGAAATGCCTGTATGCAAAAGTATAAAGGAAATTGTTCAATTACTCAATGACCGGCCCTAGGTGTGCCTACTGACTAATCATAGCCAAAATATAAAACAAATTGGTCCACGTATTATGGTGCTGTGCACTTTTAAATGTCGCTACTGGTATACGTACATGTGTACATACATCATTCTGCTTCACCTAAAATGTAGGCAATATGGATACCTATTTACCTGAGAAGTTTCAGCTCTTTACTCTAAATATTTTAGAAAATGACCTCCAGGTGTCGCGTACCCCCTTAATACCCACACTGGGGTGTTGAATGCATGTTATTATGCAGTATAAATTGCATAGTAGCATGCAGCCAATGCTTTAGGGGCTCCTTTGGGGCACCCCTACAGACTGGAACCACACATCATTTGTCTGTGTTAGAGTGCTATATCTATGTGGGTTTTAACTGATGCAAAGCCTACAATCGCTTGTGGGTTACAAAATGTGGTCATTATCAAGGTTTTTGACATGAGTCAGCTGATTGTCCTAAGAGAGACAGCAGACCAGTATATGCTCTCTGTGCTGGAGATCATGATTCAAAATCATGTACCAAAAAAAAAAAAAAAACCTCAGGGTGCAAATTGTTTTCCCCTGGAGAATCAAACATCACTTGTAGATCATTTTGCTACCAGTTTTTCCTGTCCTGTGATGATTTCTCATCAAAGGGAAATACATACATATACCAAAGGCTTCCTCCTTACACGGTAGGTAGCCAAAAAGAAAAAGGCATAGAAACCACTCCCACCCATTCTATTCCCTACATATTCCACTCCCCTCCACCCTCCTCCCTCCCTCTTATCTTGGCACCTCCTGGATGCTGGGTCATCCCTGCATGCTGTCCATTGCCCTGGGTCAGAAGCAGTGTCGCAAGACACAGCACGTCCACAGCAAGGCCACTTCATAAATTCGGCGACCCCCCCTCCCCTCTCCATCCCCTCATGCAGAGAAGGAGAAGACGGGGAGAAATCCCTTTGGGCTGTGCCAAATTTTTTCTCATACATACTTCCTCACCCCCCATCCCCCACCCACTCCCTCTCATGCATCACAGCATCATCCATACACAACCCTTCTCTATTCACCCCTATCTTCTGTCCTCTCCTGTCCTTCCTCAACAGACATTCTTCTCTTTTGTAATGCCCCTTTCACCCCATCCATCCATCTCATCCTAGGACGCCCTCTCATATTCACTCCTTCCATTCTGCCTTTCACACCTCTTTTACCAATCTTTCTTCACTCGTTCTTTCCATGTGTCCAAATCATCCTAATACTCTTCCATCAACCCTATCTCCCAGCTCCCTTTCCACCCCTGTTCTCCTCCTTACCTCCTCATTTCTCACTATCTAGCCTAGTAACCCCTATCATACTTCTCAGAGATTTCATCTCGAACACATTCAAACTCCTCTCTTCCTTTCTTATGTTCCATGTTTCTGCCCTATACAGTGCTGTTGGCACAATCACTCCATCATATTACAAAGGCAAAGCATGCCGACAGGAGACCTTTTGATCCATATAACCTCCTCTTAGCATCCATTCCCAGATTTCTATTTCTCATTACACTTTTTAATCCACTTCTCTTAATCTATATTCTACCTCCACCCCAACTCCTCCCTTTCCTGCCACATTCGCATCCAAGTATCTAAAACTATCCACTTCCTCCAGTCTCTCACCCTTAATGCTCACTTCCAGCCTGCTGTCACTCCCCTTGTACATCACATCACCTTACTTTTGCCCACATTTATCTTTAGCTTCCTTCATTCACACATCTTCTCAAACTCTGTCACTAACTTCCTTAATCCCTCCTCTGATCCTGCTACAAGCGCAATGTCATCAGCAAACAACAACTGGCTCACCTCCCACTTTTCTCCATTTTCTTTAATCATCTCCAACCCACTACCCTTGCATTCACCTCTTGCACCACCCCATCCATGAATAGATTGAACAGCCAGGACAACATAACACACACCTGACGAAGTCCCACCTTTACCTCAAACCATTCACTCTCTCCATTTCTAATCCGAAGACAAGCTTTACTATAATAAAAAACTCTTGACTGCTCTTAACAGCTTTCCTCCTATCCCATATATCTGCAGTACCTCCCACAGTGCCTTCCTGTCTACCCTGTCATAAGGCTTTTCCAGATCCATAAAAGCCCAAACAAAATCCTTATCTTTTCCTATAGCTTTCTCACATATGTCTTACCACAAAAATCTGATCTACACAACCCCTTCCTGTCCTAAAACCACACTGTTCCTCACCAATTACTCCCTCTGTTCCTCTCCTAATCCTCTCAATTAAGACCCTCCCATAAGCCTTCCCAACTACACTCAACACGCTGATCCCTCTTAAACTACTACACTCACACTTGTCCCCCTTTCCCTTGTAAAGCGGAACTATACAGGCACTCCTCCAGTCCTCCGGCACTCGACCCTCTCTTAAAGGAGCATTAAATAACCTCACCACCCAGTCCACCATAACTGTACCTCCTTTCTTCAGACATTCTGCATGACATCCATCCAGACCAGGTGCCTTACCTGCTCTCATCATCTTATCAGCTGCTTTCACTTCATCTTTCACTATTTCTCCTCCATTTTCCTCACTCATCACACTCATTTTCTTAGCGCTTCCCACTGCTACTACCTTTCCCGCCCTATCCTCCATCACTTTTAGCAACTTCCTAAAATACTCTGCCCACCTTCCTCTCACTGCCCTCTCTTCCATTATCATCTCTCCATCTGCACCTTTTACCTTTTCTTCTCTACTTGATTCGCCTCCTCTTCCTCTTTTAATTTCTTTCCAAAACATCTTTTTATTACTTTCAAAATTTTCTATCATACTCTTTCCCCATTTCACATCTGCTCTCCTCTTTGCTTCCTTTATCTTATGCTTAACTTCCCTTCTCTTTACTTTGTACCTTTCATACGATTCCCTCCTAATTTGTAGCTACTCTATGAATGCCTGTTTCTTCTCTTCTACACCCTTCTTTGCTTCCTCATCCCACCACTCACTACCCTTCCTTCTATTTCCTCCCACCCTCCTTGTTCCACACACCATCTTTGCACACCTTATGACGCCCTCCTTGAACCATCCCCATTCCTCCTCCACTCCTAGCTCTACTCTATCCTTCACTCCCTCCTATTTTCTCAGCTTCTTCTTACTCATTCTCCTTTTCTTTCTCATTTAAGCAGTTCACTCTTAAGTACCTCCCTACCTTCTGCCCTTTTTTTCTTTCTCCACCTATTCTCTACTCTCAGTTTACCTTCCACCAGAAAATTATCCGATATTCCCCCACTCTCTCCCCTTAGAACATGTACATCCTTAACTCTTCCTACCATACTCCTGGTCACCACTATATACTCCATTAACACTCTATCTGCCGCCCTTCCATCCACCACCCTCTCCCGTGTGTACTTATGCTTGACTTTCTTCCTAAACACTGTATTTGCTATTATCAACTCTCAAGACATGTCTCCACCATCAATTCCCCACTACAATTTTTACCTGGAACTCCATACTTCCCAATCACTCCATCAATTGGTTCATTTTCTACCCTAGCATTCAGGTCTCCCAATACAATTACATTGACATTTCTCCCTGATCCCTCTATGCACTCATTTATATCTACCCAAAAAGCCTCCCTTTCCTCTACGCTCTTCTCACTACCAGGCCCATATGCACTTACAAAAACCCACATCTCCCCAGTTTCGCCTTCATTCACATGAACCTTGATGAAACCTCTTTCCACTCCACTACACACTTACTTATCTCTTCACTTACTAGTATAGCCACCCCTTCTCTCTCTCGTCCCCTCTTCACTCCTGAGTACCTCCCAGCTACACTCCCAAACTCACACTCACCCTTCTCCTTCATTTTAGTTTCACTCAAAGCCAGCACATCCATCTTTCTTCTTACAAACATACTGCCCATCTCTTCCCTTTTCCTCTCATCTGTACCACATCCACGCAAATTAAAAGACCCAAACCTTAGGGTACTGGTTGGAAAACTCCCAGACCCTCTTATGCTTTTACTTTTTTTTGTTATGTCCCATTTGGGGCTACAGGTAGTAGGACTCCTAATCCCATCCCCCGTCCCGTTTTTTGTCGCCTCTTACGACTCGAGTGGAAAGACTTGGTGGTAGCATTCTCTTCCCCCCATCACAGGGTAGGCAAAAAAAGGAAATGAATATTCAGAGAAATTGTACAGGACAGCAACAAGGGGTTGGGGGACAGTATAAGGGAGGGACAGTCATAGTATAAAAGTGTCATCATTTCTCTATGAATAGAGTTCTCCTCTATCACAGACAAAATGATGTGTGGCTCTGGTCCATAGGGGCACCCCATATAGACCCTAAAGTATCAACTGCATGCTACTTTGCCACAATAACATACAGCCAACACCCCAGGCGGGGTAGAGGAAAATAATAGAAAATAAGAATTTTGCTTGTTCAAAAAATATGTCAGTCTTAGCCAACTCTTTGAAAGTTGATCTACTGAATATTTGATCAGTACGTAACAAAGTTACATATGTTGTTGAAACTCTTAATGAATTTGGTCTTGATATACTATGTTAAACAGAGACCTGGTTGCTTCCAACTGACTTTGGGGTTGTGTAGGCTGTCCTCCAGGGATCCTGTTTAGTTTTTCATGTTCCAAGACTCATAGAAGCTGGGGGTGGTGTAGCTATTATTCACTTTACTGCTCTCACTATGAGAGGCAGAAAGAGATAGCCCAGCAGTTTACTGTCTTTGAGATCATGAGAGCAAAATTTACATCCCACAGTGAGACAGTACATTTGATTGTTGTCTACCATCTTGGTCATCCAGGGACTAATAGGACTTTTTTAGAGGAATTTAGTTACTTGTTAGATACCCTGCTGGATGTTGGTGGGAAAATTATCAGTGGAGATTTTAATTATTGGTTGGATGACCCATTATCCAAGCCATATTATTCTGAATTTTTAGAGTTACTGGATATTAACAATTTCCACAATTATGTATCCAACCCTCCACACATGTTGGGCCACACGAGCAACAATCGAAGAAGGATGTCCCAAAATACGCTCCGTACCGCTATTTAGCGAGTTGATGACAAACTATTTTGGAACCAACCGACAGCTGCCTGGTTGTTTACATATGGGAAGGGAGTATCATAGTTAATGTGACCAAAAATGTAGTTTTTGTGTCGTTGTTCAATTATTATATTCGCATGATCAGTAACAACAATGGATGAAATAAACGAAGAATTTAGTGATAAGGAAACTGCAAAGCGACGTCTTGACTTAAGTACAATAGAGTCCCCACTTGATGTAATTAAAAAAAAAAAAAAAAAAAATGTCTGGATGACCCCAAAGATGTACCAAAGGGTTGATAGAGGTGTCTTCTTGGGATTTAATAGAGAAAATAGTAATATATATAGAGGGCTAGACACAGATAGAGAACCCAGGTTTAAAAATATTATAAGAAATAGAGAAATAAATTAATTATTAGATGAAATAATTGAACTGAAAAGTGAATGCAAAAGTATATATAAGGAAGTAGCCATATTAAGAAAAGCCATTGAAGAAAATAATAGGGAAATAGATTAATTGAAAGTGGAACCGAATAGGATAAAGGGAGAAAATATAAGACTGAAAAAGGAAGATATGAATAGGAATGAGGCATTAAAGAAAGAGATGAAGGATCAAATACAGGCAGTGACTGAGAAAGTGGAAGAAAATATTAAAGAAAATGACTTTCAAGAAATAAAGAAACAGTGGAAGGTGGAACAGGAAAGTCAAAAATTATCTTTTAAGGAAATAGTGGAACAACAAGTTAAGGAGAATGAGAAGGAAATGATAATCCAAGTGATTAAAGAGAAAGGAAATTTTGTTAGGAATATAGTGGACAACAAAAGATCAATTGTGATCTAAAGTATTAAAGAAAAGCAAGATGTTCCTAGGCATTAGAGAGAAAGAGAGGAAAAAGAGATTCTGAAGGAGATTCAAGAGGAGGATCAAACCCTGGATAAAGAAATCGAGGAAACACATAGAATAGGTAGATACTCAAAAGAAAAACAATATAGGCCACTAAAAGTAAAACTTAGGTCACAAATGATAGCAGAGGAAATACTATCCAGAACAGCGAAACTAGCAAATAATGAAAATCACAAAACGCATGGATAAAGAAAGAAATGAGTGAAGAAAAGAAAAGAAGCTCAGAAATGAAACAAATGAAAAAAGAACCGAGACTGAAAAGAATTTTTTGAGGCTGAGAAAATGGTATATCACAAAAAGGAAACAAAGCAGACAGAAAAAGACGAGAAAGAATTTTTTTTAAATGAGCTTATACCAACATAGATGGAATGATCTCAGGACTGAATGAACTAAATGATTACCTGGCATCAGAAAAGCCGGACATAATGGGAATAGTAGAAACTAAATTAAAAGGGAATCTACCACCTAACACTAAGGGACAAGGTCTATACAACTGCTGGATGAAGAATAGAAAGGAAAAACAAGGAGGGAGTACTATTTCTGACCAAGAAAGACTTAAATGTGACAAAGTTAGCAGAAGGAAAAAACAATGTAGAGGCAATCATGATAAAAATAGAAAACAACTACATGAAAAGTAGAAAATTTGTAGTAGTGTATGTGCCCTCTAAAACACAGGCCTGAACAGAACATGATCATTCCAAATTGCTAGAAGATACTAAACTTGAACTGATATTCTGAAAGAAAGAGGAAATATAGTAATTATGGGTGATTTTAATTCAAAAGAAACATGTTGGGAAGAAATGATAGTAAGGGGTGGAGAGGACATATGGGGCAGCATGCTACTCGATATGACCATTGAATACACAATGACTCAATGGATAAAGGAAAATACCAGATACAGAAACAATGGGGAATCTTCGAGACTGGATTTGATACTTACATCAGAATCTGAAATTGTAGACAGAATAGATTACAAAACACCAATAGGAAAGAGTGACCATGTACTAATAGAATTTGAGCTAAAGGAATAAATAGACTTAAGAAGAAATGAGAAGCATAGAATAGGAAGACCAATGTACAACAAAACAAATTTTGAGAAACTTAAAAAATTCTATCGTAATGCAAACTGGGAAAAAAAATTCCTATATGAAGAAACGAGGATGGAAGAGAAATGGAATATACTAAAAGAAATTTATAATGAGGGTGTGATCAAATATGTTCCACAACAAAAGCAAGAATGAATATACATAAAGAACTGGTACAACAAAAAATGTAGTGAAGCCAAGGATAAAAGAGACAAATCCTGGAAAAATGGAAAAAAAGACAAAAAAAAATAGCAAATGGCAAATATACATCAAACTAAGAAACAATTATGTAAAAATATGCAGAGAAGAAAAGAGAAATTATGAAAAAGAAATAATAGAAAAATGCAAGAAACAACCGAAACTATTTTACAGATATGTGACCAGTAAACTAAAAAACAAACAATAGAAAAGCTGCGCCAAGGAAGTTATGAATACACAGAAGAACAAGAAATGGCAGAAGTTATGAGCAACCACTTCAAATTGGTATTCACAATTGAGAACACACCTAACTGTGAGGGAATAGAGAGACAGAAATCCCCCCAATGAAGGAAATAACTGTAACAAAGAAGGAAATGAGCAACAACAACAACAAAAATTGATGTTAGAAAATTGCATGGTCTGGATGGAATTGCAAATTGGATACTGAAGGAATGCGTAGAGGAATTAACAGATAAAATACACACTATAATCAAATGCTCGCTCAAAGAAGGAAAGGTACCACAAGACTGGAAAAATGCAAACATTGTACCAATATATAAAGGAGGAAACAAGGAAAATCCAACTAACTACAGACCGGTCTCCCTAACAAGCACAGTAGCTAAAATATGTGAAAAAGTGATCAAAAGTAGATGGGTTAAACACCTGGAAGAAAAATCTATACTAAACCCAAACCAATTTGGATTTAGACAAGGAAGATCATGTACAACAAACCTAATCTGCTTCTACTTGAGACTAATAGATATAATAGATTAGAGAGATGGATGGGCAGACTGCCTATCTAGACTTACTAAAGGCATTTGACAAAGTACCACACAAGAAATTAATAAGAAAATTAGAATCAATAGGTGGCATCACAGGTAATTTATTAGAATGGATGGAAGATTTCCTGACTGGGAGAAAAATGAGGGTAGTAATTAGAGACAAATACTGGAAATGGGAAGAAATGATAAGTGGTGTTCCACAAGGGTCAGTGCTGGCTCCAATCATGTTTGCCATGTACAGAAATGACATGGATGAAGGAGTTGAATGTTATATGAAATTCTTCACAGATGATGCAAAAATATTTAAGAAAGTAAGAACAGAAGAGGACTGTGATTCATTACAATCAGACCTGGACAAAATCTGGAAATGGACTCAAAAGTGGGAAGTGAACTTCAATATCAAGAAAAGTAGCATAATGGAGTTTGGAAAAAGCAAAAACAGAATTTCACAAAATTACAAAATTGGTGAAGAAGAAAAAAAAAGTGCACTCGGAAAGGGACCTTGGAGTAATAATCAGCAAAGGCATGACACCGGATAAACATATAAACAAAATAGTCGGTGAAACCTACAACCTATTAAGGTCAATGGAAGTGACATTTGACTACTCGGATGAAGAAATGATTAAAAAAATATTAGTTACATTGATTAGACCAACACTAGAGCAGAGAAGAGAAAGAGGTGATCTACTGACTATATTTAGAATCATAAAAAGAATGGAAATCCTTGATGAATGATTTACTAAAAAATGACAATGGAGAAACAAGAGGTCATGAAAAGAAACTCAAAAAGGATAACCAAAGAAGAGATCAGAAAAAAAATAGCTTCCCACACAGAGTGCTGGATATATGGAATAACTTAGATAAAGAAACTGTGTGTGCAAATACTATTCAAGATTTTAAGAATAAACTTGATGCTGAAAGATACAAAGACAGGTCACCATGAGCATAGCTCCCTTCCCATGTAATACAACTAGGTAAATACCCTAGATTTAGTTTTATCACCAGTTGGAGTAGATTGTGTGGTCGATGTGGAGGTTATGCCTATTGATAGCCTTATATCTGATCATGCCTTGGTTACATTTGGCTTGAGGATGGTAAGACAAAGAGCAGCTAAGAAATCCATTATTTTTTGTAACTACAGAAATGTTGACCAAGACAACATCTCAAGTGAAATTGAATCATGCCTGAATGTGACAAATATCCTGGATCCTTCAGCTGAAGGTCTGACCATGCATTATAATAGATCTCTCAAAGCAGTTGAGGAGCAACACTTCCCATTGATAACAAAGCAGATTCTTGTCAAGGCAGAGTCTCCTTGGTACAATCATACCATAGCCTCTCTCTGCAGGCAGCATAGAAGAGCAGAACAACAGTGGCACCATCTTGGAATGGATTCTAGTAGGTCTGAATTTGCTATTGCACATAGAGCAGTTGTGGGTCATGTTCAGGAGCATAAGGTGGAGTTCTATCAAAACAAATAGACTTCTTGTGGGGGAGACCAAAGAAAGTTAGCTTCTTTGGTTCGTACCTTGATGAGAGGTACAGATCCGGCCTCACTGCCAACCTCTATGTTCTGACAACCAGCTCGCATCAGAATATATGGAATTCTTTCAATCAAAAATTATTCAAATTAGAGAGGAGCATGACTGCAAGCCAAATGGAAGAACTATATACAGGCTCCAACCATCAGAAATCCTCCTCCAATAATGTTCTATGAATATCATCCTGTAGATGAACAGAGCATTAAAGAATGCATTAGGAGGCTAAATAAGACTTAATGTCGATCAGATCCTATTCATATTTAAAAAATTGCAAGGGTATATAAATTCACAGTTCTATTTGTGTCTCTATTAGTAAATCAATATTTTGCTGATTGTGTTTTTGTGAAATCTGAAAAACTGGCTCTCCTACATTCACAGCTTAAAAGGCCTTGATAATGAAGAAAAAAAAAGGCCTTGATAATGAAGAAAAAAAAAAATTGTCCAATTTCAAACATTACTTTCCTATCTGAAATTGTTGAACATATAATATTTGACCAACTGTATATTTTTATGGAGGAAGCTGGAATATTAACTAAGTACCAATTTCCATACAGAGAACTGTACTCTACAGAAACTGCCTTATGTAGGATCCATAGCTAACAGGTTGCTTTCAGCATGTTGTCATTGGACAGTCTCTATCAGAACTTAAACCCTTGCAATTCAGTGTACCCCAGGGGTCTATCCTCAGTCCAATACTTTTCATTTTATATGCAACAGTTTGGTAGACCTGTTAGACGCTCATAGTGTGCAGTATCACTTCTATGCAGATGACACACAAATATACATTGAGATCAATGATGTAGCTGACATTAAGGGAAAAATAATTACCCTTCTGCATGATATAAAAGTCTGGATGTTTATGAGAAAACTCAAGCAAAATGAGAGCAAGACAGACATTCTTCTTGTCAAATGTAGTCTTAGTGTTGACATTGAGACTGAGTTCGGTGTCCTGGATCTGGGAGACCTAGGATTGTATCACAATCCATCAGTAAAAAACATGGGGATGATATTTTATTCCAGCCTGAATTTTACATCATACATATACCAAGGCTTTTTTCCCCCCTTACAAGGGAGGTAACCAAAAAGAAAAAGGCATAAAATCATTCCCACCCATTTCATCCCTAAATACACTCCACTCCCCTCCACCCTCCCTCCCATCTTAACACCTCCTGGATGACGGGTCATCCCTGCACCGTGTCCACTGCCCTGGGTCAAAGGCAGTGTCGCAAGTCACAGCACATTCACAGCAAAAAGGAGAAGACAGGGAGAAATCCCTTCGGGCTGCATCAAAATTTGCTCACACATACTACCTCACCCCCCATCCCCCACCCATTCCACCTCATGCATTACAATATCATCCATATACAACCACTCTCCATTCACCCCTGTCTTCTGTCCTCTCCCGTCCTTCCTTAGCAGACATTCCCCTCTTCCCCAAAGCCCCCTTCACCCCATCCATCCACCTCATCCTAGGATGTCCCCTCATGTTCACTCCCTCCACATCTGCCCTCCATACCTCCTTCACCAGTCTTTCCTCACTCATTCTTTCCATGTGTCCAAACCATCCTAATACAAAGGATTACAAAGGATTACAAAGGCGGAGCATGCCGACAGGAGACCTTTTGATCCATATCTAGGTCGGATGCGAAAAAAAAAATCATATTAATAATAAAACAATAAATAAAAACTATAATAATGTAAATAACAAATAAAATACATAAGTAAATGCATAGGTATAGTTAAATAATAAACAAACAGGTAATTAGTAAATAATAATATATTGACATATAACTAATAATAAATGAAAATCAGACAGACAAATGATAACAAAACAAAAGCAAATAATATAAGATAAATTATAATCATTACAGCATCTTACTTAGGTATTTATCTAACTGATTCTTAAAGCTTCGAACTGAACTACATTGCACTACCTGTGCAGGAAGTTTATTCCATTCATTTACTACACGGTTGGCAAAGTTGTTTCTACCTACTTCCAAATTGAATCTATTTCCGGATAGTTTGAGACCATTGTTTCTTGTCTGATTCTCATTCAATGTGAAAATTTGGTCACTTTTGATGTCAATTCCCTTTAAAATCTTAAAGACCTGTATCAAGTCACCTCTGAGTCTACGCTTTTTTAGGGAAAACAGATTCATGTGTTTTAGTCGATTTTCGTATGATTTATTTTTGGTATTTGGAATCAGTTTTGTGGCTCGCCGTTGTACTTTTTCCAGTCTGTCAATGTCTTTAATGAGATTCGGTGACCATACAGAAACAGCATATTCCAAATGTGGACGAACTAACGATTTATATAGCTTGTTAATGAGTGATGGACTTTTGAAATCAAAAGATCGCGCAATCAGTCCCAGAATCTTATTTGCTTTCTCAGAGGCTGAAATACACTGTTTGGATGATTTGAGGTCGTTACTGATAATTACGCCGAGATCTTTTTCACTATCCACTTTTGTTAACGAATTACCAAATAACTTGTAATCGTACTTACTGTTATTTTTACCTATGTGCATTACCTTGCATTTACTTGTGTTAAATTTCATTAGCCACTTTTCAGACCATTGCTGTAATTGATCTAAATCTTCTTGAATATGTAATTGGTTTGAGTGATCATTTGCCACTCCGCACAGTTTTGTATCATCAGCAAATTTGGAAACAGTAGATTTTAGTCCATGGTCTATATCATTTATATATACTATGAATAGAAGTGGCCCAAGAACGGAACCCTGAGGAACTCCACTTGCAACACTTTTCCATCCAGAAGTTTTTCCATTTAAAACAACTCTCTGTTTTCGACCATTCAACCAATTACTAGTCCAACCTAATAGGCTACCACTTATTCCATGCAAAGCTAATTTAGTAAGTAGTCTTTCGTGTGGGACGGTATCAAAAGCTTTTGCAAAGTCTAGATATATTAAATCTATATTGTTTCTTTTGTCATAATTTGAGATAACTGTGTTGTAGAATTCTAGTAAGTTAGTCACGCAAGAACGTTTCCGTTTGAAACCATGCTGGCTATCATTTATCAAACGGTTACTTTCTAAATGATGTTCGATAGCATCTCTGATGATAGTTTCCATTATTTTTCCTACGATTGAAGTCAAACTTATAGGCCTATAGTTATTTGGTTTCTTTTTGTCACCTTTTTTGAATATGGGAGTAATGTTAGCTAGCTTCCATTCTCTTGGGACATCTCCAGATATGATGGATTTCTTGAAAATAATTTCTAATGGAACAACAATCTCATTTTTCATTTCCTTTAAGATTCTTGGATGCCAACCGTCAGGCCCTGGTGTTTTATTAATTTTGAGTTTGTCTATACACCTTTTAATTTTTTCTTTTGTTATATTTACCGTAGTGAGTAAGTACCCCAGACTTTTCACAGGTTTCAGTTTGGAATTCACTTTGAGGTGTTTCGTTTACGAATACTGAGCTAAAATAATTGTTTAAGATATTACACATTCCTTCATTTGAATATTCAAGTTGACCGTCAGCAGATAATAGTGGACCAATGTGATTCCTAACAACCTTTTTATCTCTAATGTAACTATAGAATTCTTTGGAATTCTCTTTCATCAACCCTATCTCCCAACTCCCTTTCCACCCCTGTTCTCCTCCTCACCTCCTCATTTCTCACTTTATCCAGCCTAGTAACCCCCATCATACTTCTCAGACACCTCATCTCAAACACATTCAAACTCCTTCTCTCTTCCTCTCTTATGTTCCATGTTTCTGCTCCATACATCACATAAATAATCTAGTTTAAAACTTGTAATTACCATATAAGGAGTCTTTATGCTCTGAGGAAGTATCTAAATATACTCTCATTGGAGTTGTGTATTCTCTTATTATGTCTCATGTTGACTATTGCAATTCTTTATTTTTGGGACTGCCCAACTACTTATTGAAGAAAATCCAGACCATTCTAAATAAGGGTGCCAGATTCATATTTTCACTTCCTCCAAGAACTCTAACTACATGTTACCTGATCGAGTTGCACTGGCTCCATGTAACAGCTTGCATAGAGTTAAAGTCTGATTGTTAGTTTCTAAGGCCATAATGTTCAAGCAACCTAAGTATATTGTTGACATGACATCCAGACCCGAGACTGAAACATAGATGTCTTTGCAGACCAGTGAAGACACAGACTTTATGAACCAAGGGCAGTAAACGAGAGAGCTTTTGCTGAGAGATCTTTTGCTTACGCTGCTCCTCACTGCCAGTTAGGGTAAAGCAGCAGTCAACATTTGCTAGTTGTAAGACCCACTTTAAAAGTTTATTATTTTCTCAAGCATATAATACCACACGAAATGTTTTAAATGAGGCATATAGAATATGATATTTTTTAGTATGATCCAATATTCATTCTTATCGTAATGTGAGCACTCATGAATTCAACTGAAGAACTGGTGTTCAGTAATATAAAGCACCAAAATATTATTATTATTATTTACTTTTGTACTATGTCTATCCCTCCTGTATTATTCCTTGAAACTCTCCTTTACCACTTCTTTGAGTATACCTTTTCTCACCATGTATTGGGATGGTTTGGACATATGGAAAGAATGGGTGAAGAAAGATGAGTAAAAGAGGTGTGGAAGGAGTGAGCATGAAGGGAAGACCAGGGATGAGATGGAATGGGATAAAAGGGGCATTGGGAAAGGGGAAGGTCTGTTGAGGAAGGGTGGGAGAAGACAGAAGATAAGAGTGAATGAAGAATGGTTGTGTATGGATGATGCTGTGATGCATAGAAAGGAGGGGGTGGGGGATGGTGAAGGGAGTGTGTGTGAATAAGAAATTGATGCAGCCCAAAGGGATTTCCCCCCATCTTCACTTTTTCTATTAAAAAAAAACAAAAAAAAAAAACATGAGCAGACAAAGATCAAGTGAAGTGGCCTCGCTGTGGATGTGCTGTGTCTTGCTGCACTACTTCTGACCCAGGGCAGTGGGCAAGATGCATTTCTCCACAATTCCCATTATGTCTGGTTTCTCTATTAACAGATAGCTGTTTAATTAATTTAATCCAGAAATCCTACCGTTCATGTTTGTGTATGCCACTTTTAATTTTTTCTTTTCTTCTCGTTTTTGGTTTGTTTCCATTTTTCTGATGTACCATTTTTTTAGCCTCAGATCCAGTACTCTCCAAAAAACTCATTTTTTCAGTCTCTGATCTCTCATTTTTTCCTTAGCACCATTTCTCAGTGCCCTATCTTTCTATATTCATCATTCATTTCCTTTTTTATCCACACATTTTTGTAATTTTCACTGTTTGCTAGTTTTGGAACTTTTGATAGTATCTCTTCAGCTATCATTTGAGTCCTTAGTTTGATTTTCATTGGCCTATAATTTTTTCTTTAGAGTATGTACCCATCCTATGCACATTGTCGATTTCCTTCTCCAACTCTCGCCCCTCATCCTGAACTGCTTTCAGTATTTCCTTCTCAATTTCTTTCTCTTCGTTTTCTCTTTGGTATTTGTGTACATTATGTATTTCTTTGATACCACAAACCACAATCCACTTCTTTTTCATCCAATGTGTCTCATCCAGTTTTCCTTTTTATTTGATTACCTAAATTACTGTTTCCTTTGCATTCTCTTCAACCTGCTGTTTTACTATTTCTTTGAAAGAGATTTTTTGATTTTCACATTCCTGTTTCCACTGATTTTTTATTTCAATAAGGTCTGTCTCTTTGATTCTCCCATCTTTTTGGTTACTGCTTGTAATTGTTCTTTGACCTCTTCAGTTCTTCATTTTTGTTTTTAACCTTATTTTCCTTTCATTTTCTCTTTTAATCATAGTTCACTTTTTAGATTGTTTAATTCTCTTATTATCTCATCATTTGTTCTGCGTAAGTTTGACATCTCTAATTGCAAACCTCTATGGTCTAATTTTAAATCAATTCAACTACCAAGTCGTTGGTGTCTCGATTCTTTAGTGCCCTGCAAATCCTAGTTTCTCTTTCCATGTCCATAATTTTTTCTATTTCTCCCCTTTCCCTCTTAAATACCAAAAATACTTTACTTTCATACCTCGGAGTTGTCTTCAGAGTGATATTTATACACATTCTCTTAGGGATTACCCCAGTGGTGACTCCATTCTACTCATATCTAATCCTCTCTTTGTTGGTTTGTTGATTCTTTTTTCTACTTTGTTTTATCCATTTTGTGCTAAAACTATACTTATTCAAGGACTGGACTAGATACCTTACCAGTCATTTGTGAACACAACGCTACATCCCAAATAATAATAACAAGGCATTTTTCCTGATTCCAACAATAAAGTGCTAAGTCGGAGCTCAATTGCTGGCCCTCCCTCCTCTTCAATGACACGATGATTGTGTATTTACCTAGTTGTATTTTACGGGACGAGAGCTATGCTTGCAGTGACCCGTTTTTGTATCTCTCCACATCCAGGAGGGTGGGAGGAAATAGAAGGAAGGGTAGTAAGTGGTGGGATGAGGAAGCAAAGAAGGGTGTAGAAGAGAAGAAGCAGGCATTCATAGATTGGCTACAAATTAGGACCATGGAATCGTATGAGAGATACAAAGTAAAGAGAAAGGAAGTTAAGCATAAGATAAAGGAAGCAAAGAGGAGAGCAGATGTGAAATGAGGAAAAAGTATGACAGAAAATTTTGAAAGCAATAAAAAGATGTTTTGGAAGGGAATTAAAAGATAAAGAGGAGGCAAATCAAGTAGAGAAGAAAAGGAAAAAGGTGGAAATGGAGATATGATAATGGAAGAAAGGGCAGTGAGAGGAAGGTGGGCAGAGTATTTTAGGGAGTTGCTAAATGTGAAGGAGGATAGGGAGGGAAAGGTAGTTGCAGTGGGAAGCCCTAAGAAAATGAATGATGAGTGAGGAAAATGGAGGAGAAATAGGGAAGGATGAAGTGAAAGCAGCTGTTAAGATGATGAGAGTAGGTAAGGCACCTGGTCTGGATGGATGACATGCAGAATGTATGAAGAAAGGAGGTGCAGTTATGGTGGATTGGGTGGTGATGTTATTTAATGTTTGTTTAAGAGAGGGTAGAGTGCCGGAGGACTGGAGGAGTGCCTGTATAGTTCCGCTTTACAAAGGAAAGGGGGACAAATGTGAGTGTAGTAGTTACAGAGGGATCAGCTTGTTGAGTGTAGTTGGGAAGGCTTATGGGAGGGTCTTGATTGAGAGGATTAGAGGGAGTAATTGGTGAGGAACAGTGTGGTTTTAGGACAGGTAGGGGTTGTGTAGATCAGATGTTTGTGGTAAGACAGATATGTGAGAAAGCTATAGGAAAAGGTAAGCATGTTTTTTGGGCTTTGATGGATTAGGAAAAGGCTTACGACAGGGTAGACAGGAAGGCACTGTGGGAGGTACTGCAGATATATGGGATAGGAGGAAAGCTGTTATGAGCAGTCAAGAGTTTTTACAAGAGTAGTAGAGCTTGTGTTAGGATTAGAAATGGAGAGAGTGAATGGTTTGAGGTGTAGGTGGGACTTCGTCAGGGATGTGTTATGTCGCCCTGGCTGTTCAATCTATATATGGATGGGGTGGTGCGAGAGGTGAATGCAAGGGTAGTGGGTCAGGGTTTGGAGATGATTAAAGAAAATGGAGAAAAGTGGGAAATAAGCCAGCTGTTGTTTGCTGACGACACTGCTCTTGTAGCAGGATCAGAGGAGGGATTGAGGTAAGTTAGTGACAGAGTTTGAGAAGGTGTGTGAAAGAAGGAAGCTGGAGATAAATGTGGGCAAAAGTAAGGTAATGAGATGTACAAGGGAAGAGAGTGACAACAGGCTGGAAGTGAGCATTAAGGGTGAGAGACTGGAGGAAGTGGATAGTTTTAGATACTTGGATGCGAGTACAAGGGGAGAGAGTGACAACAGGCTGGAAGTGAGCATTATGGGTGAGAGACTGGAGGAAGTGGATAGTTTTAGATACTTGGATGCGAATGTGGCAGGAAAGGGAGGAGTGGGGTTGGAGGTAGAATATAGATTGAGAGAAGCAAGTAAATGCCATGGTGGATTAAAAAGTGTAATGAGAAATAGACATCTGGGAATGGATGCTAAGAGGATGTTATATGAAGGAGTGATTACAACACTGTATGGGGCAGAAACATGGAACATAAGAGGAGTTTGAATGTGTTTGAGATGAAATGTCTGAGAAATATGATAGGGGTTACTAGGCTAGATCGAGTGAGAAATGAGGAAGTGAAGAGGAGAAAGGGAGATGGGAGATAGGGTTGATGAAAGAGTCTTAGGATGGTTTGGACACCTGGAAAGAATGAGTGAAGAAAGATTAGTAAAAGAGGTGTGGAAGGCAGAGGTGGAAGGAGTGAATATGAGGGGGCATCCTAGGATGAGATGGATGGATGGGGTGAAAGGGACATTTCAAAAGAGAGGAATGTCTGTGGAGGAAGGATGGGAGAGGACAGAAGATAGGGGTGAATGGAGAAGGGTTGTGTATGGATGATGCTGTGATGCATGAGGTGGAGTGAGTGGGGGATGGGGGGGTGAGGAAGTATGTATGAGAAAAAATTTGACTCAGCATGAGGGGACGGAGAGGGGGGGGGCACCGAATTTATGAAGCTGCCTTGCTGTGGATGTGCTGTGTCTTGCGACACTGTTATTGACCCAGGGCAGTGGGCAGGATGCAGGGATGACCCATCATCCAGGAGGTGCCAAGATGAGAGGGAGGGTGGAGGGGAGTGGAATATGTAGGGAATGGAATGGGTGGGAGTGGTTTCTCTGCCCTTTTCTTTTTGGCTACCCACCATGTAAGGGGGAAAAAGCCTTTGGTATATGTATGTATGTATTTTTTAAGTTTTAAGTCCAGCACTCTAAAAAAAAAACTCATTTTTTTCCGTCTCTGTTCTTTTCTCATTTCTATCATTGCCTTCAATTCTGAGAGCTTTGTCTTTCTCCTTTCCTCATCACTCATTTCTTTTTTTATCCATATATGTTTGAATTTCTCGCTGTTTGCCAATTTAACAGCTTTCGATAATATCTCCTCTGCTATCATTTGAGTTCTTAGTTTTATTTTCAGAGGTTTATGTTGTTTTTCTTTTGACTATTTGCCTATCCTGTTGATTTCATTGATTTCTTTATCGAAATTTTGCCTTCATCCTTTATTTCTTTCAGAATTTCCCTAGCTATTTTGTTTTCCTCCTTTTCTCTCTGGTATCTATCCCCTTCCATACGGTGCCGCATACGTAGGCGGCATGAGGAGCAAGTGGATACGCGAGGCTGCCATATCGGCGTCTTGATTATATTTATTGTAGTTGCCCCTGCGTAATGACATACTCTCTAAACTGTCTTCATCACATTTTCTATGGTTATCAAAATTCACGGGTGAAAGAGAGAACGATCGACATAAGCGGTGACTATATTTTATGATGCGAGTATTATTACGACACATCGTACGTCTGGCAGATAATGCTGCCCGCGAGATTTTGGCCCGTACTGAAGAGGCTATACATATCATGCTTTTCCTGGATACCATGGACCACAATGCACTTACCTTTGTCAACTGTATCTCTCACCCAATTTTCCTTTTCTTTAATTACTTTTACAACTGTTTCTTTTGTATTTTCCTCCATCTGCTTTTGTATTATTTCTCTAAAACATATTTTTTTATTTTCCTGTTCTTGTTTCCATTGATTTTTTATTTCAATGAGGTCTGTTTCTTTAATTGACTTTTCCACCTTTCCGGTCACTACTTGTAATTGCTCTTTGACCTTTTTCAGTTCTTCATTTTTATTTTTATCCTCATTTTTCATTCTATCATTTTCTTTTTTAAGGATTTTGAATTCATTCTTTAGGTCACTTAATTCTTTGATCGTTTGTTCATTACTCTTACGCAAAGTAATCAATTCCCTAAGTACAGCTTGGTAATCCAGTACAAAATCTATGATTTCTTCCATTAAGTAATTTATTTCGCAATTTCTAAATGCATTACTATATCAAATTTCTCTATCTACATCTAAGCTTTTACCTATTTTACCTGTTTTTTTTTTAAACCCTGAAAAAAAAAGTTATTTCCCCATCTTTGGTTTATCCTTGGAGTATCTATCAAAAAAATTATTTTTGGGGATGACACCTCTCAGACTTTCCAGTATGCTTACATCCAGTCCTCTCTTTGTTGGTTAATTTATTATTCTTTCTTCTTTCTCTTTCTCCATTATGCCAAAACTATACCTATTTCAAGAACTGGATTGCTTTTACCGGTCACTCGAGTACCATAGCCTACTCATCACATACAATAACAACAGGTTTCCTTCATTTTCAGTGACAAACTGCTAGATAAGCATGCTCAAACGCAGCACTTCCTTTCGCTTTGGTGTCTGCATGTGTTCTCTTACTCTTTGGTGTATAGCTTGAAATGTATGTATCCTATTTCAGATGTAATCATCTATAATATACACAGGTTTCTGCTCTCCAATCAAGATTTCATAAGAAAGAAATTTGTCCTCCCCTAAAATAATAAAATGAGGTGTTTCACCTGTTGCTATGTTAATTTGGTTGTTCAGAGTACATTTAACACAAGGAATCCAAGTATCCCAAGTTATACAATGAGGACTTATCATACCTCTAAGACATGTAATAATTTTCTTATTTAACCTCTCTACAACTTCATTGCTCTGAGGATGATTCACTGAAATGTTGATCTTCTATCTTAAATAATCTACATAATTCTTCTAAGATTTTGTTGTTAAATTTGGTTCCATTATCTGAAACTAAGATCATAGGTGTAGTGAAATTACAGATAATCTGATCATGAAAATTACTGGAGCAATTGTTTCTGCTTATTTCGAAAGGGTTGTAAAATACAAAACCTTGAAAGATAATCAATGGTAGCAAATACATATTTATATCCATTCTCAGACATAGGTAACTAATGTATCTATGTGAACTCTTTCCCAAGGTTTCTGCGGAATGGCATATATAAAATGGAGCAGGTTTTTGTGTATTTCCTTTCACCTTAGCACATTTCAAACAGTTTTCTATATAATCATATATATCTCTTCTTACAACAGGCTTTTTTCCTTTTACACAGGAGGTAGCCTATCTCTTCATATCTGGTCAAAAGTATTTAAGTTGTTCTTGTCTATAAGTTTTAACCTTTCCTGGATGTGAAGTATCACTGTCATGAAGTAACTTCAATACCTCTTGTACAAGAGTTTATGGTATTACCAACTGATTCACTGGGCCTCTAGAAATATCTTTCCCACTTACAACTGTTTTTCTATACAAAAGTCCATAAGTCAAATGAAATTCCTCTATCTTATACTCTTTTGGTAGTTTTGGAGAATTTCTTCTTGAGTTCATCAAATACTGGACAAATGAGTTCCATGTCTTATCATCCCTCTGTTCCATTATTATCATTTCCTCATCTAAGGTTACTAACTCATCTATACTACAGACAAAATTGATCAACCCTGTTGTTGGTAGGCTAATGTTTCTAGAAAGTGTATGTGCTGCTGAAGGAGGAGTGGGAGGGAGTAAAGGATGGAGCAGAGATGGGTGTGGAGGAGGAATGGGGATGGTTCAAGGAGGGAGTCTTAAAGTGTGCAAGGATGGTGTGTGGAACAAGAAGGACAGGGGGAAATAGAAGAAAGGGTAGTGAATGGTGGGATGAGGAAACAAAGAAGGTTGTAGAAGAGAAGAAGCGAGCATTCACAGATTGGTTACAAAAGAGGACGGGGGAGTCATATGAGACGTACAAAGAAAAGAAAAGAGAAGTAAAGCAAAAGGTAAAGGAGGCAAAGAGGAGAGCAGATGTGAAATGGGGTAGGAGTATGACAGAAAATTTTGAAAGTAATAAAAAGATGTTTTGGAAAGAAATTAAGAGAGGAAGAGGAGGCGAATCAAGTAGGGAAGAAAAGGTAAAAGGTACAGATGGAGAGATGATAATGGAAGAGATGGCAGTAAGGGGAAGATGGGCAGAATATTTTAGGGAGTTGCTAAATGTGAAGGAGGATAGGGAAGGAAAGATAGCTGCAGTGGGAAATGCGAAGAAAATGAGAGTGATGAGTGAGGAGAATGGAGGAGAAATAAGGAAGGATGAGGTGAAGGCAGTTGTAAAGATGATGAAAGCAGGTAAGGCACCTGGTCTGGATGGATGCCATGCAGAATGTCTGAAAAAGGGAGGTTCAGTGATGGTGGACTGGTTGGTGAGGTTATTTAATGTTTGCTGGAGAGAGGGTAGAGTACCGGAGGACTGGAGAAGTGCCTGTATAGTTCCTCTTTACAAGGGAAAAGGGGACAAGTGTGAATGTAGTAGTTTCAGAGGAATTAGCCTGTTAAGTGTAGTAGAGAAGGCTTATGGGAGGATCTTAATTGAGAGGATTAGGAGAGGAACAGAGGGAGTAATTGGTGAGGAACAGTGTGGATTTAGGACAGGTAGAGGTTGTGTAGATCAGATCTTTGTGGTAAGACAGATATGTGAGAAAGCTATAGGAAAGGGGAAGGATGTTTTTTGGGCTTTTATGGATCTGGAAAAGGCTTATGATAGGGTAGACAGAAAGGCACTGTGGGAGGTTATGCAGATTTATGGGATAGGAGGAAAGCTTTTGGGAGCTGTCAAGAGTTTTTATGAGAGTAGTAGAGCTTGTGTCAGGATTAGAAATGGAGAGAGTGAGTGGTTTGAAGTAAAGGTGGGACTTCGTCAAGGATGCGTTATGTCGCCCTGGCTGTTCAACTTATACATGGATGGGGTGGTGCGAGAGGTGAATGCTAGGGTAGTGGGTCAGGGATTGGAGATGGTTAAAGAAAATGGAGAAAAGTGGGAGGTGAGCCAGCTGTTGTTTGCGGACGACACTGTGCTTGTGGCAGGGTCAGAGGAGGGATTGAGGAAGCTGGTGGCAGAGTTTGGGAGAGTATGTGATAGAAGAAAGCTAAAGATGAATGTGGGTAAAAGTAAGGTGATGAGATGTACAAGGGGTGAAAGTGGCAGTAGACTGGAAGTGAACATTAAGGGAGAGCGACTGGAGGAAGTGGATAGTTTTAGATACTTGGGTGCAAGTGTAGCAGGAAAAGGTGGAGTGAAGGTGGAGGTAGAATGTAGATTGAGAGAAGTGAGTAAATGCCTTGGTGGATTAAAGAGTGTAATGAGGAATAGACATTTGGGAATGGATGCGAAGAGGAGACTGTATGAAGGAGTGATTGTGCCAACAGCACTGTATGGGGCAGAAACGTGGAACATAAGAGAAGAAGAGAGAAGGAGTTTGAATGTGTTTGAGATGAGGTGTCTGAGAAGTATGGTGGGGGTTACTAGGCTGGATAGAGTGAGAAATGAGGAGGTGAGGAGGAGAACAGGGGTGAAAAAGGATTTGGGAGATAGGGTTGATGAAAGAATATTAGGATGGTTTGGACACATGGAAAGAATGAGTGAAGAAAGACTAGTAAAAGAGGTATGGAAGGCAGATGTGGAGGGAGTGAACATGAGGGGACGTCCTAGGATGAGGTGGATGGATGGGGTGAAGGGGGCTTTGGGGAAGAGGGGAATGTCTGTTGAGGAAGGAAGGGAGAGGACGGAAGACAGAGGTGAGTGGAGAATGGTTGTATATGGATGATGTTGTGATTGCATGAGGAGGAATGGGCGGGGGGTGGGGGGTGGGGTAGTATGTGTGAGTAAATTTTGACGCAGCCCGAAGGGATTTCTCCCCGTCCTCTCCTTATATGCAAGGGGGGACGGAGAGGGGGGGTCGCCGATTAAATGAAGCGGCCTTGCTGTGGATGTGCTGTGTCTTATGACACTGCTTCTGACCCAGGGCGGTGGGCAGGGTGCAGGGATGACCCGTCATCCAGGAGGTGCTCAGATGAGAGGGAGGGTGGGAGGGGTGTGGAGTGTATTTAGGGATGAAATGGGTGGGAGTGTTTTTATGCCTTTCCCTTTTTGGCTACCTCCCTTGGAAGGGGGAAAAAGCCTTGGTATATGTATGTATGTATGTATGTGCTGCAACATTCTTTCTACCTGGAATACATTCAAACCTAGCCACGTAACATTGAAGTACTGTATAACAAACCACCTTGCTAGTCTGCCCCTATGGTTCTTACGCTTGAATAAATTCTTAATAGCTGTATGATCAGTCCACACTGGATATCCCAGTATAATATCTCTAAAACTTTCTAATGAATATATCACTGCTAAAGTTTCTCTTTCTGTTATAGAGTAGTTTCTGTACTATTACAAAGTCTAGATGTGTAAGCTATTGGTTTCAAAGTTCCATTTCTCTCTTGCATCAGTATGCCTCCTAATCCTATGGCATATGTATCAGTACAAAGAATGAACTCTTTATCATAGTCTGGAAATATGAGAACTGGAGAACTCTTAAGTTTATCTCTCAACTTGTCAAAAGCTTGTTGTTGTGCAGGTCCCCACATGAACTTTGAGTCCTTCCTCAACAAAGAACTTAATGGATTAGCAATGTCAGCATATCCTTGGATAAATTTTCTATAATATCCTGTCAATCCTAAGAAACTTCTAACTTTTTCTACTTTGTTTGAAACTGGAAAATTCTTTACTGCTTCAACCTTTGAATTTACTGTACTAAGTCCATGCCTACCTAACTTATGTCCCTTTTTTTTTTTTTGTAAGTGGGAAAAAGCCTTTGGTATATGTATGTTAATCTAATTGATTCTGGGATGGTTAAAATTTCAGAGTCTACAGTGACTCCTTTCACCTGCATTTCTACTCTGTTAATTGCTCTGGAGTGCAATAATGTTGACTTTATTACACCACCTTCCACAATTAGCAAAGCTTCATTTGTAATTAATGAATTAGTAATTTCTGGGATTTCTTGAACATTTGAGTTGGATTCACCATATGAGACTTTATTTTCTGTTGATCTGGACTGCTCTGCCTTGCTATCTAAAATATAATTATCATTCCTATTTCTAGAGATTTTTTTATTACTATCACTGGCTCTAAGTCTGGTTGATTTAAAAATGGGATTAACTGTGATTTCACGAAGATCCTTAACTCAGCAGGACATATGACCATGCTCTCTTTTCTCATAGTTGCAAATCCTTTTGGTAAATCTCCTGGGAAAACAGATTCTTCTGCAACTATCATTGAAATTTGCAAATGCTCTTTTTTATATAAGATGACTTCTAATTCAACCATATTGTTTTTAACAGATTTCCAGTTACTCCTTGCAATGAGTGATGGATTGGTTCCACAATTAGCAAAGCTTTATTTGTGGTTGATGAATTAGTAATTTCTGGGATTTCTTGAACATCTGAGTTGGGTTCACTATATGAGACTTTATTTTCTGTTGGTCTGGACTGCTCTGCCTCGCTATCTAAAATATAATTGTTATCTTTCCTATTTCTAGAGATTTTTTGATTACTGTCACTGGCTCTAAGTCTGTTTGATTTAAAAATGGGATTAACTGTGATTTTATGAAGTTCCCTAACTCAGCAGGACATATGACCATGCTCTTTTTTTCTCATAGTTGCAAATCTTATCAGTAAATCTCTTGGGAAAACAGATTCTTCTACAACCATCACTGGAATGTGCAAATGGTCATTTTTTATATAAGATGACTTCTAATTCAACCTTAATGTTTTTAACTGATTTCCAATTACTCCTTGCAATGAGTGATGGATTAGTTCCAAGATTTTCACTCTTGGTTTCAATTTGTTTAAAACTACCACAGTCTGTTCACTCAAGAAATCTCTGCCGATGTGCATGGTACAGATCCCATAGGTTGGGACTAGTTATAACATTAACTCCTGTATCAATAAATGCTTTAATAGGTTTATTGAACACTCTACCAGTAATGAGAGGTCCTACAGAAGTCCTTCCAATTGTAATTGTCAGTTTACAACTATCTTTGATGTTGGGGTTTTCTTTCACCCTTCTATCACTCTTATCCCTAACACAATACTGTCTATGGGTAGCTCCATAGTGTTGATTATTTTGTGTCTGGGGGTTTTCTTCTTGTTTTTGGGTGCATAAAAAAATTCTACATTCCTGTGTTCAATGTCCAATCCTCTGATGATACAAACAGAAAGGTGGGTCTACAATGATATTCATCATGACCCTCATATTTGCAATTTCTACAAATATTTTCATAATAACACTCTTGTGTTTTATGCCCCCAGGTATTGCAATTGTAACATTCAATTCTATCATTCCTTGAAGTGCTTCTATGTTCAGATCCTCTATTTCTATAATCACTTCTGGAGTTCCTAGTTTCTGTTGTTACATTCCTACAGTCATCACATATGGACTAATTGTTTTAGAATCACTAAATCCTTGAAGAAGATAATCTACCTCCCCTATTTCCATATTAGCCTTAAGATCTCTATACAGCTCTTCTGCTGTTATTTTGTCAAAGCAGTTTGTTAATAATGCATATCCAGTTGATTTTGTTACCTGAGAAACTTTCTATTGTCATTAGATCTTTCTATCCAATCTGAATCTTTCAATATAGAATTCATGTCCTTAGACCATCTGTCTAATTTTGCTAAATATTCTGTGTCTGATTCACTTGTTTTTACTTTCTTTATCATTCTAACCAAAGACCTGATAGGATCCTGATCACACTTTGACTTAAAATGTTTAATGAATGCCTTCTTATAAGCTTCATATTGGTTGATATCTTCCATTTGCTGGAAATTTATTATAAGCCTAGCTCTACCCTTCTCAGGATCTACATTCTCTTTTAAAATGTCTATTTTCCTTTTTTCATCTGTAATATTTTTATTGATTATTAAGATGTCAAACTGAGAAACCTATTAACTCCCAAGGTGTTTTCATCACCTATGAATTTGGGAATATTGACATTCAAGGTATGAACCTCATGACATAATATTCCCATTGTCATACCTTCGATTTGAATCAGCTGCCTCCTTGTAGGCTTCCTCCACATCTTCCTGACCCCTCTCGCAGTCTTTTGTTCATGAAGGATTACAAAGGCAGAGCATGCCGACATGAGACCTTTTGGTTGATATCTAGGTCGGATGCCAAAAAAAATCATAATGATAAATAAGTAAATTAATAAATTAAAACTAATAATGTAAATAAATAAAATGCATGAATGCATAAGTATAGTTAAGTAATAAACAAACAGGTAAATAGTAAATAACATTAAATTGACATATAACTAATAATAAATGAGAAGCAAATAATAGTAAACAAACAGACAAATGCTAACAAAACAAATAGTAGTAGTTTGTCCTCTTGTTCACCATTGCTTGTAGTGGTTGTAGACCCCTTCGTTCACTGTTGCTTGTAGTGGTTCCCTCTTTGTCAGCATGCGCGTGGCTGTGTGATTGTGGTTGTGCACTGCATGGATATGGTTGCGTGCATTGTAGATTGGTGTACCCGTACACTTGTAGCTGTACAGTACTACCTCACATTAACGGACTAAAAGGGGGGTAAAGGTGTCCGTTGATGTGAATAATCCATTGATTTGGAGTGGTTTTTGGGTGCCATAGTGATTGCATGCACTAAACAACAGCACCAAAAACACAGCAAAAACACCGCAAACACAGCTAATTAATGTCCATTAATGAGAGGTCTCACTGTATCTTGCACTAAGTCCTGTAGTTTGATGCACTCTTCCCGTCTCTTTGGAATGTTTCTATTTATTCATTACATCCCACCTCTGCCACTACTTTTACCTCCGTCTCTCCATAACTACTGGTTTACTTCTGTTTACTGTTCCCTTCTATGGTTTTGTATTTCTTTCAATTTCAATTTCTTTCCATCACTGTCTTAAATAAGTATGTCTTTCGCCATATCTTTCTGTAGGAAGTAATGTTTCTTTAGGGGGCGAGTTAAACAGAGGTAAAATTTTTCTTTTCTTCCCAAATGATATTACACTTGGCTTGTCAATTTACACCAAGGGACTCCCAACTGGGATCTTCAATTTTTTTCCTATACCACCTCTGCACTGACATCATGACTTTCTTAGTCCAGTGATCTTTACTGTTGCAACTAAGTATTGAGTCTGCTAACTTTGATAAATCCAAGAGGAAGAGATATGATTATAGTATTCAAGTTGCTAAAGGGGATATATTGCATTGACAGAAGAGGTCTTCTGATTAAAGATGGGAGGGCTTTGGGAGGTCATGGGGGCAAATTAAGACCACATGTCTAAAGGATGTGAAGAAATACAGTTTTCCATATAGATGCATAAGTATGTGGAATAGCTTAGGAAGTGAGTTCAAATCTAAATATGAAAATTGGAACTCAAGGATATAGATGAAGTTGGAACTGTACACGAGTTTGAGGCTAGGAAGGATAAATAATTAGAGAATAAGAGACAAGACCCAATGAGTATTGCTTCTTTTCATGTGTACTATAATTAGGTGAATACACAAACACACTCACGCACACATAAACTTAACCCAGAAGTAAACATGTATATTATGAAGTAACTATATTCTCCAGGCTGATCAACTTCTAGACATAACAACAGGTCAGCTATGTTGCATCATATGCAGGAGAGAGGTCCAGGAGGATATGTCTGCTCTCCCAACCCATGATACAAGAGTCCTTCTCATGAAGTTTAATGAGCAGATGGAGCCACTTTTCAAGTATTTACGAGAGGTGAGCATTGAAAGCAAGCCAGTGTTAGATAAGCAAATGCTTGTTTTTCTTGAATAATTTCATTTGGCAGTTAGCCTATTTAATAGAGTAGTGTAGAAAATAAAGGTTTGTAATAGAGTATTGTCTGCATGGTAACATACAGCCAATACTTTAGGGACTTTTGGGTGCCTTTATGAACCAAAGTCACACATCATTTGTCTTATGTTAGAATTTGAAAAGCCATGCTTGTAAAGGAATAATGATACTTCTGTACTGCAAGTTTCCCTCCTTTTATGCTGTTCCATTGAACCTGCCCTTACCATTTCTGTGACTTTACCTCTTCTGGATCATCCCCATGCCATGGGGGTGGGGGAGAATTCTGCCATTGTGTTTTCCATGCATGTTGTAAAAGATGACTAAATGGGATGAAGTGATGGCACTAGGAATAAGAGGATCTGGAAGGTGAACTCCAATCAGAAGTCATTGGGTTATTAAAAGGTTTTGTAGTTGTACAGATGAGAGTTAAAGGGAAGAGGTTGGTGTTTTGTGAGAAGGAAGATGGATGTGTTAGTATTAAGTAAAACTAAGTTGAAGGAGAGAAAGAGTTTGAGCTTGGGAATATGGTGGAGGGAAGTGTCTTTAAGGATGATGTTGGTGAAGGTGAAATTGGGATGGGAAATATGGGTTTTTGTGAATGCATATAGTCATGGTAGTGAGAAAAATTTAGAGGAGAGGCTTTTTGGATCTGTTTAATTGAGTCCATAGTTTTGGGAGGAATATAAATGCAGTGGTGTTGGGGGACCACAATGCTAGAGGAGATGAGACAATAGATGGGGTAGTAGGGAAGTTTAAGGTGTCACTTAAAGATTATGGTAGATTATGTTGGAGATGTGTTTAGAAATGGAGTGGATGATAAGGAACACTGTGTTTAAGAAGAGAGCAATGCATAAGTATACTTGGGAAAGGGTGGTGGATGTAAGAGTGATTGATAGGGCATTAATGGACTATGTAGTGCCACCCAAAAAGAGGAATGGAAAAGTTCTGGATGTTTATGTTTTTAGGGGAGAGAGAGGAGGGTTTCTTGATAAGTATTTGGTAGAAAGAAAATTAAGGATGGAGGAAAAGTGGAGGAGCAGAAGGGAGGGAAATAGACACTGAGAGTAAGCAAATCAAATGAGAAAAAGAGAATACCAGAAGCTGAAAGAATTGTAGGAAGTGGAAGTGGTAAGGGATAAAAGGAAATCAGGAGTAAAACAATATGGATATTTTTCATGGAGGAAATGACAAAGTATGCAATGATGGTCCATGGGGTGAGGAGGATGGGTGGGAACAGAGGGAGAGGCAGTGAATGGTGGGATGAAGAGGTGAAGGTAGTTGAGAAACAGAAGGAATGAACATATAAAGAGTGGTTGCAAGGTAGAACTTGGGAAGCATATGAGAGGAACAAGAAGATTGAAAAAGCAGAATGCAATGTGACGAAGGCAGAGAGAAAGGCAGCTATGAGATGGGGTAGAAATTTGACAAAAGAAAATTAAATATATATACCAAGGGCTTTTTCCCCCTTACAAGGAAGGCCAAAGTCAAAAAGTGTAATTTCACTCTCCCACCCATTTCATCCCCTCCTAATTCACCCTCATTCACCACCCATCCCTCCATCTCATCTTGGCTTCTAGAGGACGGGTCATCCCTGCATCTTGCCCATCACCCTGGGTGAGAAGCAATGCAGCAAAACACAACATATCCACAGCAAGGCCACTTCACCTAATTGGTGACCCCCTCTCCATCCCCTCGTGTAGTAATATTGAAGACAGGAAGAAATCCCTTCAGGTTGCGTCAAAATATCATTCACACATTACCAATCCCTAACCCCCTATCTCTCATTCCCATCCATATATCATATTATCATCTATACACTGCCATTCTCCACTCACCCCTATCCTCTGCCTTCTCCCTTCCTCTACAGACATCCTCCTCTTTCTCAACACCCCTTTTACCCCATCCATCCATCTCATCCTCGGTCATCCTTGGTCATCCCCTCCTGCTCACTCCATCCACCTCTGCCTTCCACATTTCTTTTACTAATCTTTCTTCATTAACTCTTCCCATGTGTCCAAACCAACCCAATATTCTTTCAACCCTATTTCCCATCTCCTTTTCCACCCCTGTTCTCCTCTTCACCTCCTTGTTTCTCACTCTATCCAACCTTGGAACTCCTACCATACTTCTCAGACATTTCATCTCAAACACATTTAACTCTTCCTCTCTTTTGTTCCATGTCTACCCCATACAGTGTTGTTGGCACAATCACCCCTTCATACAATCTCCTCTTATCATCCATTTCCAAATGTCTATATAGGCAAGAATAAGAAAGTTATTATTGGCGTCTTGTATAGACCTCCTAACCTTAGCATTGAGCAGACTGATTCCCTAATTCATGAAATTCACAGAGCGTCCCAGTACAAAAACGTTGTAATCATGGGAGATTTTAACTATAGAAACATTGACTGGGAAACTTTAATAGGAGATCATGAAGCGAAGAAATTCCTAGATGTGGTGCAGGATAATTTCCTAAAAACAAATGATTACCGATCCTACGAGGGGACAAAATACCCTGGACTTAATTCTAACAAATAATGAGCACCAAATTAGCAGCGTAATAGTGGGCGATAGTCTAGGCTTTAGCGATCATCAAGAAATAAGATTTAATATTATTTGGGAAAAAATAAAAAGTACAAATAACGTTCAAGTACCAGACTTCAGGAAAGCAAACTTTGACAATATAAAAACCTATTTGAAATTGAATACGAAAAACAATCCGGACGTTTCAAACATTCTTGATTCTCGTTGCGGGGCTGATAGTCAGAAGTGGGTCAAGGAGGATACGCATACCTTAGGTCAGGTCTGGGTCAAGGAGGGAAATACGCATACCTTAGGTCAGGTCTGGGTCACAGAGAGTAATACGCATACCTTAGGTCAGGTCGATTCGGGGCGAGGGCCCAAAAATCAGGTCAGTACTTTAGATGAAATGTATAACAATCTAACAGATCTAATTATTAATGCACAAAACACATTTATCCCCCTAAAGTCAATACGGAAAAATAGTAATACTCCCAAATGGATGACGGACAGATTGAAACATGAGATCGGAATTAAAAGAGGACTTTACGTAAAAAAAAACCGGGGAATCACACCTTAGATCAAGATATAACGAAATGGCAAAGCTGGTTAAAAGGAATACACGTTCAGCGAAACGTAATTATGAAATCAAGGTTGCCAGTCAAGCAAAATCCAACCCAAAGGGTTTCTTTCACCTCTATAGAACAAAAAATAAAGAAAGAATAGGACCAATTAAAAACGATGAAAATGTCATGATAGAATCGGAAGAAAAAATGAGTGAGGAGTTTAACAATTATTTTCTATCGGTGTTTACTAATGAGAGGTTAGATAAAGTACCTGACTGCGATCCGATTTTCAGAGGGGATGAAGAAAATAGCCTAACTAATATCAGCATTAGTAAAGAAGAAGTTATCAAGCAGATTGACATACTTAAAGCTACAAAATCTCCGTGTCCGGACGAAATTTTTCCAAGAATGCTTAAAGAGTGTAAATTTGAAATCTGCGACCAGTTAACTGAAATATTCAATAAATCGGTAGACACTGGTTCTGTTCCAACTGCTTGGAGGCAGGCAAACGTTGTTCCTGTTTTTAAGAAGGGAGATAGATCGACCATATGCAACTACAGGCCAATCAGTTTGACATCGGTTATAGGAAAAATGCTTGAATCAATAATAGTAAATAGACTCAGAGAATACATTGAAGGGCATAATTTAATTCGTGATTCACAGAATGGTTTCTCCAAAGGTAAGTCATGCGTGACTAATCTTCTATCCTTTTACACTAAGGTATATAAGGCGTCAGACAACAATGAAAATTACTATGTTATTTACCTTGACTTTAGCAAAGCGTTCGACAAAGTGCCACACCAGAGACTACTAAATAAAATCAAAGCCCATGGCATAGGAGGAAAAGTGTTAGAATGGATTAGAGCTTGGATTAGTAACAGAAAACAGCGGGTCACCATAAATGGAATAAAATCTAGGTGGGGCAATGTTACTAGCGGGGTCCCCCAGGGCTCGGTTTTGGGTCCCTTGTTGTTCATTATGTATATAAACGACTTAGACGATGGGTTAAATAGTGATGTTAGTAAGTTTGCGGACGACACTAAAATAGGACGCCTAATTAGGTCAGGAGAAGACGCCCAGATTCTGCAGGATGATCTTAATAAACTGTTATCATGGTCGGTGAAATGGCAAATGAACTTCAATATCTCTAAGTGTAGCGTGTTAAACGTAGGGCTACACAACCCCGAAAATAGATACAACTTAGATAACACGTTTTTAGAAAAATCTGAGTGCGAGAGGGACTTGGGAGTTCTGGTGAGTCCGGACCTTAAAACCAGGAAGCAGTGCATTAGCGCCAGAAATAAAGCAAACAGAGCATTAGGCTTCATTGCTAGGACAGTAACGAATAGAAGTGCAGAGGTAATTATTAAACTCTATCTAGCGATAGTTAGACCCATCCTTGACTATGCGGTACAGTTTTGGTCTCCGTCCTACAGAATGGACATAAATTCACTAGAATCAGTACAGAGAAGAATGACCAAAATGATACAAGGACTCGGAAATTTGCCTTACGAAGAGAGGCTTAGGCACCTAAACTTACACTCTCTGGAAAGACACAGAGTGCAGGGTGATCTAATAGAAGTGTTCAAGTGGATCAAAGGCTATAACAAGGGTGATGCAAACAAGGTCATCATAATAAAACAACAGGGCAGGACTCGCAGTAATGGGTATAAACTGGACAAATTTAGATTTAAGAAGGAAATAGGCAAGAATTGGTTTACAAATAGGGTGGTCGATGAATGGAATAAACTTAGTAACCACGTAGTAAGCGCTGAAACTATCAGTTGTTTTAAAAAACGATTAGACAACTTTATGGATGGGGATGACAGGTGGTGATGGATACGGAGCTGCCTAGTGTAGGCCTTATGGTCTTTTGCAGGCTCCTTTATTTCTTATGTTCTTATGTTCATTATACATTTTAATGCTCCAAGGCACTTACTTGCTTCTCTCAATCTTCAATCTACCTCCACTCCCTTTCCTGCCACATGTGACCCCAAGTATTTAAAGCTATCCACTTCCTTCTGCCTCTCTCCTTTAATACTTCCAAATTGCTGCCATCCTCTCCCCTTGTACATCTCATCACCTTACCTACATTTACCTTCAACTTTCTCCTCTTGTACACCTTCCCAAACTCTGACATTAACTTCATTAATCCCCCCTCTAATCCTGTCTTTAGCACAGTGTTATCAAGAAACAACAACTGACTTGCCTCCCACTTTTCTCCATTTCCTTTAACCATCTCCAATCCCCTGCCCATTACCCTTGCATTTACCTCCCACACCACCATATCCATGTACATATTAAACAGCCATTTCTAATTCTAACGCAGGCTCTATGACTCTACTTAGTAATTCCTTGTAAAAACTCTTTACTGCCCACATATCTGCAATACTTCCCACAGTGCCTTCCTGTCTACCCTGTCATAAGCCTTTTCCAGATCCATAAAGGCCCAAAAAATATCCTTACCTTTTCCCATAGCTTTCTCATATATCTGTCATACCACAAGAATTTGATCCACACAATCCCTACCTTTCCTAAACCCATTATGTTCCTCACCAATTACTCCCTCTGTTTCTCTCCTAATCCTCTCAATCAAAACCCTCTCATAAGTCTTCCTAACTACACTCAACAAACTGATCCCTCTGAAACTACTACACCTGCATTTGTCCCCTTTTCAGTTGTAAAACGAAACTATACAAGCACTCCTCCAGTCCTCTGGCACTACTCTCCTTTAGACAAACATTAAACAACCTCACCAGCCATTCCACCATCACCTGCACCTCCCTTTTTCAGACACACCACATGACACCCATCTAACCCAGATGCCATTCCTGCTTGCATCATTTTGATACTTGTTTTCACCTCATCTTTTCTTGTTTCTCCCCCATTTTCCTTATCTGTCACTCATTTTCTTAATGCCTCCCACTGTAACCACCATTTCACTCTATCCTTCTCCACATTTAGTAACTCCCTATAAGGCTGACAATTTTCCTTCTGCACCTTTTACCTTTTCTTCTCTACTTGATTTGGTTCTCCATCCAATCTTAATTTCCTTCTAGAACATATTTTTATTACTTTAAAAAATTTCTGTCATACTCTTAACCCATTTTACATCTGGTCTCCTTTTTGCCTCCTTTACCTCATGTTTTACTTCTTCAGTAATAGCTAATAGAATCAGAGGTTACATTGAGAGACGTATTTGATTCATTACTCGCAGCTTGGTTTCTCCAAGTGTAAGTCATGTGTAACTTATCTTTTATCTTTTTACAGTAATATCTTCAATGATAGTTACATTATTATTTATCTTGACTTTAGCAAAGTATTTGACAAGGTGCCCAAACAGAGACTACTAAATAAAGTCAAAGCCCATGGCATAGGAGGAAAAGTGAATGGATTAGAGCTTTGATCACTAACAGAAAACAGTGGGTTACGTAAATGGTATAAAATCCAAATGGAGTGTTTCTAGTGAAGCTCCCCAGGGTGGTGTTGGGTCTCTTATTGTTAATTATGTATATAAACAACTTGGACAATGGGATTAATAGTGATGTTATTTAGTTTGTAGACAACACTAGAATTGGACACTTAATTAAGTCAGGAGAAGACACCAAGGTTCTGCAGGAGGATCTTAACAAATTGTTCACATGGTCGATCAAATGGCAAATGGACTTCAATATCTCAAAGTGCAATGTGTTAAGTATAGGTTTGCACAACCCAGAAAGCAGGTACCTAGATAACACTTCAGAAAACTTAGTGCAAGAGAGACTTGGGAGTTCTAGTGAGTCCAGACCTTAAATCCAGAAAATGGTGCATTAGCACTAGGAATAGAGCTAACAGAGCATTAGGTTTCATTGTTAGGACAGTAATGAATAAAAGTGATAAGGTAATTATCAAACTCTATCAGGTGTTAGACTCATCCTTGTCTATGTGGTAGTTTTTGTATCTGTCCTATAGAATGGACATCAATTCACTAGAATCAGTACAAAGGAGAATGACCAAAATGATACATGGCCTCAGAAATTTACCATACAAGGACAGGCTTAGGCACCTGAACTTCCATTCTCTGGAAAGATGCAGAGTGTGGGGTGATCTATTAGAAGTGTTCAAGTGTATCAAGTGCTTTAACAAGGGTGATGTAGGCAGGGTCATCATATTAAGACAGGACAGGACTCGGAATAATGGATCCATATTGGACAAATTTTGATTTAAGACAGAAATAGGTAAGAACTGGTTTAACAATAGAGTGGTCAACAAATGGAATAGACTAAGTAACCATGTAGTGAGCACTGAAACTATTGGTTTTAAGAAAAGGTTAGACAACTTTATGGATGGGGATGACAGGTCATAGTGGACATGGAACTGCCTAGTGTAGGCCTTATGGTCTCTTGTAGTCTCCTTCATTCTTATGTTCTTTTAAGTATTTAGGATAACATGTAGCAGGGAATGGAATTGTGGTTGGAGGTAAACAGTAGAGTGAGGGAAGGAGGTAAATGCCTCGGGAGAATTAAAGTTTCATGAGAAATAGGTATCTGGGGATGGACACAAAGAGAAGACAATATGAATGGGTGATTATGCCTACAACGCTATATGGGGCAAACTTGCAATGTGAGGCAGAGGAGGAATTTTAATGTACTTGAGATGAAATATTTGGGGTGTCCAAGTGTGGTGGGGTTTACAAGGATGTCGAATGAGAAATGAGGTGAGGTGGAGGTGTAACAAAGCAATGGAGGTAAACCAGCTCCGGCTGGTATACAGTGCTGTGACTTACTGCATTGCCTCTGACCCAGGCATTGGGTGGATGGCAGGACTTATGCACAAGGTGCTAAGATAAAAGGAAAAACAAATGGGTGTAAGATGGGTGAGGGGGTGGATGCATGCCTGGCTGACAGCCTCCCATAGAAGGGGGAAGAGACACTTTGAGATATATATGTATATGTAACTGGTATAATTAATGTATTTCTTTTGTTTTACATTTTATGTGTTTTCAACATAGTTTCTAGTAATTACTTTTCAGATATCTGTATGGTTTATCATTATGCTGCAGACTGATAATAAAATGATATGTTCTTCATATTGCACAGTGCTTCTAATATACCTTTTTTTAAGTGAAATTTTACAGTGAGTGATTTTAATGGACATTTACAGGCAATAAACTAATGTATTCTGTTCTGTTTCACAGGCAGAAAATATTAAATTGGCTGCTGAGTTCTCAGATCCCAAGCCACAAGATTTCAGTACTGTCAGAAAAGCTGGGTAAGTTTTTCTTTTCTTTTCTTTTTTGTTATGTTACCAAGTGCATCTCTAGTTCTGCTATACAAAGGGAAGGGAGACAACTATGAATGTAATAGCTTATGAAGGAGTGGTCTGTTTAGGGTAATTGGGAAGATGAATATGTACACAGTTGAGAGGATGATGAGGGGAACAAAGGCAAGAATATTATAGGTTTAGAATAGGAAGCGGATGTGTAGATAAGTATTTTTATATAAACACTTATCTATACACCCTTTTCCCCCTCCTCCAGGGAGGAGTGGATGTGGAGATGAATCAGTCCTTCTCCAGGTCTTTCTTGAAGGATACTCACAGCTCCCCAGATAACCAGCAATTTCTTTTGGATTGGGCCTCAAGGTGTTGTCAAGATAGGGCAAGGGTAGGGCAGTGTAAAATAAAGTGTCTTCTATATTATGGTTACATCTGGGGCAGTACGAGTCAGGAGGTAGATTATAGAGTAAAGGCAAGTGGAATAAAAAAATGTTGCAAGTTATCTGAAATGAGTATTTGGGGATGAATGGAAAAAAGTGTGCATGAAGGAGTGCTTGCACTAGGTAAAGGTGTAGATTTGGAAAAGGAAACAAGGGATAAAAATATTCTAAGAAATCAAGAGATTACAGAACTAATAAATGAAATTTAAAAGATCTAAAAGCAGAGTACAGTGCAATGTATAGAGAAATGAACGAGTTGAAAAGACAAAATGCTGAGAATAACAGGGAGCTTAATGACCTAAAAAAGGTATTAAACATAATCAAAAATGAGAATGAAAGGATGAAGAATGAAAATACTAACAAAAATGAGGCTTTGAAAAAAGAAGTAAAAGAACAAATACAATACAAGTGGTGACCAGGAAAGTTGGAGAAACCATAAAAGAGACAATCTTCAAGAAATTTAAAATCAATGGAAAAGATCAGGAAAACCAAAAAATAACTTTTAAAGAAATTGCACAACAACAAACGGAAGAAAATGCAAAGGAAACGGTCATTAAAGTAAAGAGACAGAAGACTGGGTCAGGGACACAGTTCATAAAACAAAGTATAAAGTAGTATGTGGTATTAAAGAAAAACAGTGTAGCTAGATACTTAAGAGAAAAAGTGGAAAAACAAATAGCAAAAGAAATTCTGAGACACAAGAGGGGCAAGAGATGGAAAAAGAAATAGAGGAAGTGCATAGAATGCATAGATCAGATCTTTGTGGTAAGACAGATATGTGAGAAAGCTATAGGAAAGGGGAAGGATGTTTTTTGGGCTTTTATGGATCTGGAAAAGGCTTACGATAGGGTAGACAGAAAGGCACTGTGGGAGGTTATGCAGATATACGGGATAGGAGGAAAGCTTCTAGGAGCTGTCAAGAGTTTTTATGAGAGTAGTAGAGCTTGTGTCAGGATTAGAAATGGAGAGAGTGAGTGGTTTGAGGTAAAGGTGGGACTTCGTGAAGGATGCGTTATGTCACCCTGGCTGTTCAACTTATACATGAATTGGGTTGTGCGAGAGGTAAATGCAAGTACTTGGTAGTGGGTCAGGGATTGGAGATGGTTAAAGAAATTGGAGACAAGTGGGAGGTAAGCCAGCTGTTGTTTGTGGACGACACTGCGCTTGTGGCAGGATCGGAAGAGGTATTGAGGAAGTTGGTGACAGAGTTTGGGAGAGTATGTGATAGAAGAAAGCTAAAGATATATGTGGGTAAAATAAGGTGATGAGATGTACAAGGGGTGAAAGTGGCAGTAGACTGGAAGTGAGCATTAAGGGAGAACAACTGGAGGAAGTGGATAGTTTTAGATACTTGGGTGCAAATGTGGCAGGAAAAGGTGGAGTGAAAGTGGATGTAGAATGTAGATTGAGAGAAGCGAGTAAATGCCTTGGTGGATTAAAGAGTGTAATGAGGAATAGACATTTGGGAATGGATGCTAAGAGGAGACTGTATGAAGGAGTGATTGTGCCAACAGCACTGTATGGGGCAGAAACATGGAACATAAGAGAGGAAGAGAGAAGGAGTTTGAATGTGTTTGAGATGGGGTGTCTGAGAAGTATGATTGGGGTTACTGGGCTAGATAGAGTGAGAAATGAGGAGGAGAACAGGGGTGGAAAGGGAGTTTGGAGATAGGGTTGATGAAAGAATATTAGGATGGTTTGGACACATGGAAAGAATGATTGAAGAAAGACTAGTAAAAGAGGTATGGAAGGCAGATGTGGAGGGAGTGAACATGAGGGGATGTCCTAGGATGAGGTGGATGGATGGAGTGAAGGGGGCTTTGGGGAAGAGGGGAATGTCTGTTGAGGAAGGATGGGAGAGGACAGAAGACAGGGGTGAATGGAGAATGGTTGTATATGGATGATGTTGTGATGCATGAGGTGGAATGGGCAGGGGGATGGGGGGTGAGGTAGTATGTGTGAGCAAAATTTGATGCAGCGCGAGGGGATTTCTCCCCGTCTTCTCCTTTTATGCATGTGGGGGACGGAGAGGGGGGTCGCCGATTTAATGAAGCGACCTTGCTGTGGATGTGCTGTGTCTTGCGACACTGCTTCTGACCCAGGGCAGTGGACAAGGTGCAGGGATGAGGGGTGAGGTATGTGTGAGAAAAATTTGATGCAGCCTGAAGGGATTTCTCCCCATCTTCTTCTTTTCTGCATGGGGGGATGGAGAGGGGGCGTCGCCGATTTTATGAAGCGGCCTTGCTGTGGATGTGCTGTGTCTTGTGACACTGCCTCTGACTCAGGGCAGTGGACAAGGTGCAGGGATGACCCGTCATCCAGGAGGTGCCAAGATAAGAGGGAAGGTGGAGGGGAGTGGAGTGTATTTAAGGATGGAATGGGTGGGAATGATTTTTATGCCTTTTTCTTTTTGGCTACCTCCCTTGTAAGGGGGGAAAAGCCTTGGTATATGTATGTATGTATGTACATTGATGACATTGTATGTTTGTGGCCCATTCAAATTAATGTAAGTTATTTTTGTATCTAAACTTAACAATTTGGTTAGTTTTAAGTTCATAGTGGAGATAGAGAATGATGGGATTTTGCCTCTCCTTGATTGTAATATCTACCACCATGAAAGATGAAAGTGAGTTGAAGTTTAGTGTATATCGCAAACCTACCAATGTTTGTTCATATATACACTATTATTCCTCACACCATGATAGCATAAAACAATCTGTTTTTTCTTCAGTTTTCCTTAGGGCTTTACGCATTTGCAGCCCAGAGTACATTGATGATGAAATAAGATGTATTTACAATACTGGTACTAAGCAGCGATACCCTAAACATGTTCTTGATACAGCTTATAATTGTGCCAAAAGAACCTTTTACAACCTCAGGTCATTTTAAACTTTTAATAAGGATAACATGTTAGTTTTACCGTACCAAAACAACTTACAAGACATTCCAAATTTATTATGTAATTTTAACATTAATATAGTTTTTAACAATAAGAACGCTGTGAGACAATTGCTCTTAATATAATTCTGTCAGTAATGATAATAGGTGTGTGTACAAAATACATAATCAGTTTTATATTGGTCAGACTGCTAAAACACTTACATACATATACCAAGGCTTTTTCCCCCTTACAAGGGAGGTAGCCAAAAAGGAAAAGGCATAAAATCATTCCCACCCATTCCATCCCTGAATACACTCCACACCCCTCCACCCTCCCTCTTATCTTAGCACCTCCTGGATGATGGGTCATCCCTGCACCTTGTCCACTGCCCTGAGTCAGAAGCAGTGTCGCAAGACACAGCACATCCCCAGCAAGGCCGCTTCATTAAATCAGCGACCCCCCCTCTCCATCCCCCCATGCATAAAAGGAGAAGACGGGGAGAAATCCCTTCAGGCTGTGTCAAATTTTGCTCACACATACTACCTCACCACCTCATGCATCACAACATCATCCATATACAATCATTCTCCATTCATCCCTGTCTTCTGTCCTCTCCCATCCTTCCTCAACAGACATTCCCATCTTCCCCAAAGCCCCCTTCACCCCATCCATCCACCTCATCCTAGGATGTCCCCTCATGTTCACTCCCTCAACATCTGCCTTCCATACCTCTTTTACTAGTATTTCTTCACTCATTCTTTCCATGTGTCCAAACCATCCTAATATTCTTTCATCAACCCTATCTCCCAACTCCCTTTCCACCCCTGTTTTCCTCCTCACCTCCTCATTTCTCACTCTATCTAGCCTAGTAACCCCCATCATACTTCTCAGACACCTCATCTCAAACACATTCAAACTCCTTCTCTCTTCCTCTCTTATGTTCCATGTTTCTGCCCCATACAGTGCTGTTGGCACAATCACTCCTTCATACAGTCTCCTCTTAGCATCCATTCCCAAATGTCTATTCCTCATTACACTCTTTAATCCACCAAGGCATTTACTCGCTTCTCTCAATCTACATTCTACCTCCACCTTCACTCCACCTTTTCCTGCCACATTTGCACCCAAGTATCTAAAACTATCCACTTCCTCCAGTTGTTCTCCCTTAATGCTCACTTCCAGTCTACTGCCACTTTCACCCCTTGTACATCTCATCACCTTACTTTTACCCACATTTATCTTTAGCTTTCTTCTATCATATACTCTCCCAAACTCTGTCACCAACTTCCTCAAACACTTAAAACACAAATTAATCAACACAAGAAATATGTTAGGGAAACCAATCTAGCTGTATATTCAACCACATGAACAATTTTAACCACCCAGTTAACTTGGATAACGCTAAAGTCGTCACATATAACAATAACATCACAGAAAGAAATTTAATTGAATGCAGTTTGATCAAATCTAGTAAGGGAATAAATGTTAATCTCCATCAAGGTTTGTATAAATCAGATAGTTATGTTTGCCAAGAAATTAAAAAAAAAATTAAATTGTAATGTACCAGTTGTGAGCAATTGTCCCATACTTGTTGGTTACTAAGATGTCATTAAAAGTTATGTGTACTTCTTCCACTACCTCTCTGAATTCCTTCTTCACCATGTCTCACTCGGTCATATATTCTGTACCTTGTTTCATCCATTTATAATTCCTTCTTTGTATTAGGACTGAAGATATAATCATATGAATGTGCTCTGTTTTGTTTATTTTTCTTTGTGGTTTCTCGCACATTTGTGAACACATGTTCTTAGTGTTTTTATTGCATATACAGCCACTATCCGAGTTACGACCTAGATAGGTTCCGACTGACCAGTCGTAAGTCGGATTGGTCATAAGTCGGATCCTATTCAAAATGGCCGACACGAGGGTTCTACTCTAGGATACATGATATCAATCTGTTGCGTTTTTAAGTAACTTTTTCTATTGAATACAAGCTGTTTACTGTTTATTTATCAATGCTTTTTAGTTTAATTTTTATATTTTTTTTCTATTTTTTTAATGTTTTAATACTGTACTGTATTTCAGTATATATACGTATGCAGGTACTGTATGTATATACTATACCTGTATATACACACACACACACACGTATTAGATATAACCTTGCTTACCATTTTTAAGTTTTTTAAATTGTAGTTTCCTTTTAATAATTTTTTCTTAATTCTTCAATTGTTGTATGTACTCTAAATATATATGTGAATTTTGGGATCTATTTTTCTCATCCATTTCAATCCATTCTAAGTGTGAGATATAGGTACAGCAACGACTGCAACAGCACTGTAGGAGAGAAGCCAAACGCAGAGTATGGGATCCAATGTATTTAACGTTGCGCCCAGCAGGGCTTCTCCCGAAATAACATAGTGGACTTTTTTAAGGCTATCAACCCATAAGGGGGTCATTAAGCCTGGTGTGAAGTTGTTCAGTCTACTTTTTTTTTTTTTTTTTTTTTTTTCTTTTTACACCAGTTTCATGTTCGTTTCTCCCCGCAAGCTCGGGTTATATAAGGAGTCAGATGTTTGTCCACTATGTTATTTCTGAAGAAACCTGGTGGGCGAAACGTTAAATACATTGGATCCCATACTCTGCATTTGGCTTCTCTCCTACGGTTGTATACAGTATTGTTTTCAGTTGCTTAGTTGTTAATATGATATGGTAAGTTAAAGAAAGAAAATACTTATTATAGTGTATTTGTATTAGTAAACTCATAATAGACATCAGCTAGACGTGGTCGTAAGTACGTAAATATCCTTCATCCATAATTTATCAAACTCTTCCATAAATGCCTTAGCTGCAGGCGCATCACTGCTAGCAGCCTCACCTTTCGACAACACGTGGTGAACCTGGTAACGCTCTCGAAAGCAACGAAACCACCCAGCACTCACTATGAACTCATGTGAAGCGTATTCTTCACCTGCACGTTCTTTCAACATGTGAAATTAACTTGTAGCCTTACTTTTCACTGCTTGCAATGTCACTCTCACATTTCTTTGCCTATTATCTTCCAACCACGTGTATAGCAACTTTTCTATCTCTGCCATAACTGCCGTACGCGATGCCGGTTGCCACAACTATCTTACGCACTGTGCTGCCAGACATGTACAGTAAACTCATAATAGGCATCTGCTAGATGTGGTTGTAGGTACGGGTGGTCGTAACTCGCGTACGTCGTAACTCGGATAGTGACTATATACATACACACACAGGTTTCTCGCACATTTGTGAACACATGTTCTTAGTGTTTTTATTGCATATATATACATATACACACACTATATATATATATATATATATATATTTTTTTTTATACTATCAGACCTCGCCCAACATGACTTTGCCATGCACGAAATATCACATTTACACAAATAGGTAAAATAGCCCAGCATTTGCAAAATATGACAATGATTCATGATAGCATGATTTGAATAGCCTCCTGGGTCATGTTGTGTGTCAGTGTCTAGAGAGGGTCTGGGAACCTAAACTATTTTTTTCCCATAAGACCTGTTATTTGTCTATCATGAATTTTGTCCTGCACAATGGGCTAAGGAATGTAACACTCATGTTGGGGGAGGTCTGACTGTGTGTGTGTATGTGTGTATATATATATATATATATATATATATATATGTTTATAAATGTATATGTATGCATATACTTATGTGTGTATGTAATGTTGTATGATACCACAAAATCATTTCCAATGCAGGAGCTCCCAGAAGACATCCAAGCCAGGAGATCATGGAGGAAGAGCTTGGTCTGGAGATCAGACAAAGAAACAAGTAATGTATATGTTTACATATGTATATATACTTATATATATATATATATATCTACTTATAAATATATATATTTTTTTTTCACCTAATTGTATTCATGAGAGTACATATATATATATATATATATATGTATACACACACACACACACTAAGGGCTCTTTTCCACCTTACAAGGGAAGTAGCCAAAGTCAAAAGGCACAATTCCAATCCCACCCATTTCATCCCCACCGACTCCACTCCTTTTCACCACCCCTCCCTCACTCATCCCCCATCCCCTACCCATTCCCCCTCATCCATCACAGCATCATCCATATACAACCATTCTCCATTCATCCCTGTCGTCTGTCCTCTTCTGTCCTCCCTCAAACATTCCCCTCTTTCCCAAAGCCCCTTTTACTCCATCTCATCCTTGGTCACCCCTCATGTTCACTCCTTCCACCTCTGCCTTCCACACCTCTTTTACTAATCTTTCTTCACTTATACTTTCCATGTGTCCAAACCATCCTGATACTCTTTTATCAACCCTATCTCCCAACTCCTTTTCCACCCCTGTTCTCCTCGTCACCTCATTTCTCACTCTAGCCAAGTAACCCCCATCATGTTTCTCAGATTCCTCATCTCGAACATATTCAAACTCCTCTCTTATGTTCAATGTTTCTGCCCCATACAGTGCTGTTGATACAATCATTCCTTCATAAAATCTCCTCTTAGCATCCATTCTCAAATGTCTATTTCTCATTACACTTTTTAATCCCCCAAGGCATTTACTTCTTTTAATCTACATTTACCTCCACCTCCACTCCTCCCTTTCCCATCATATTTACACCCAAATATCTAAAACTATCCACTTCCTCCAGTCTCTCTGCCAGACGTACGATGTGTCATAATAATACTCGCATCATAAAATATAGTCACTGCTTATATCGATCGTTCTCTCTTTCACCCGTGAATTTTGATAACCATAGAAAATGTGATGAAGACAGTTTAGAGAGTATGACATTACGCAGGGGCAACTACAATAAATATAATCAAGACACCGATATGGCAGCCTCGCGTATCCACTTGCTCTTCATGCCGCCTACGTATGCGACACCGTATGGAAGGGGTTAATACTCACTTCCAGTCTGCTGCCACGTTTCCCCTTGTACATCTTGTCACCTTACTTTTAACCACATTTAACTTCAACTTTTTTCGCACACCTTCCTGAACTCTGTCACTAACTTCCTCAATCCCTCCTTTGATCCTGCTACAAGCACAGTGTCATCAGCAAACAACTGGCTTATCTCCCATTTTTCTCCATTTTCTTTAACCATCTCCAATCCCCAACCCATTACCCTTGCATTTACCTCTTGGACCACCCTATCCATGTATATATTGAACAGCCAAGGTGACATAACACATCCCTGGTGAAGTCTCACCTTTACCTCAAACCATTCATTCTCTCCATTTCTGATTCTAACATAAGCTCTACTACTCTTGTAAAAACTCTTGACTGCTCCTAAAATCTTTCCTCCTATCCCATACATCTGCAATGCCTCCCACAGTGCCTCCCTGTCTACCCTGTCATAAGCCTTTTCCAAATCCATAAAAGCCCAAAAAACATCCTTACCTTTTTTCCTAAAGCTTTCTCATATGTCTGTCTTACCACAAAAATGTGATCCATGCAACCCCTACCTGTCCTAAACTCACACTGTTCCTCTCCTAATCCTCTCAATCAAGACCCTCCCACAAGCCATACCAACTACACTTAAACTGATCCCTCTGAATCTACTACACTTACACTTGTCCCCTTTTCCCTTGTAAAGTGGAACAATACAGGCACTCCTCCAGTCCTCTGGCACTCTACCCTCTCTTAAACATACATTAAATAACCTCCCCAGCCAGTTCACTATCACTGTACCACCTTTGTTTAGACATGAGTAAAAGCAGCAATGACTGCAACAGCACTGTAGGAGAGAGGCCAAACGCAGAGTATGGGATCCAATATATTTGACGTTTCGCCCAGCAGGGCTTCTGATGAAGCCCTGCTGGGTAAAACGTCAAATATATTGGATCCCGTGCTCTGCGTTTGGCCTCTCTCCTACAATTTGTTTAGACATTCTGCATACCCATACAACTCAGGTGCCTTACCTGCTGTCATCATCTTAACAACTGCCTTCACCACATCTTTCCTTATTTCTCTTCAGTTTTCCTCACTCATCACTCTCATTTTCTTAGTGCTTCCCACTGCAACTTCTCCTCCCTATTGTCCTTCACATTTAGCAAATCCCTAAAATACTCTGCCCATCTTCCTCTTACTGCCTTCTCTTCCATTATCATCTCTTCATCAGTACCTTTTACCTTTTCTTCTCTACTTGATTCACCTCCTCTTCCTCTTTAATTTCATTCCAGAACATCTTTTAATTACTTTCAAAGTTTTCTGTCATACTCGTACCCCATTTCACATCTGCTCTCCTTTTTGCCTTCTCTTTTCATTGCACCTCTCATGTGATTTTCTTGTCCTATTGTGTAACCAATCTGTGAAAGCTTGCTTCTTCTCTTCTACAACATTCTTTACTTCCTCATCCCACTACTCTCTACTCTTCCTTCTATTTCCTCCCATCCTCCTTGTTCCACACACCATCTTTGCACACTTTGTGACTCCCTCCTTGAAACATCCCCATTCCTCCACTCCTAGTTATACTCTATCCTTTGCTCTCTCCAACTCCTCTCACAACTTTTTCTTGTACTCCTTCTCCTTTTCTTTCTCATTTAAGCAGTTCACTCCAAGTACCTCCCTACCTTTTGTCTTTTTCCTCTTTCTCCATCTATCCTCCACTCTCAACTTACCTTCCACCAAAAAATTATTTGATATTCCCCCACTCTCTCCCCTTAGAACATGTACATCATTAACTCTTCCTATTTTACTCATGGTTACCACTATATAGTCCATTAATGCTTTACCACCCTTCCACCCACCACCCTGTCACATGTGTACTTCTGCTGTACTTTCATCCTAAGCACTGTATTTCCTATGATTAACTCTCCAGACACATCTCCACCATCAACTCTCCACTGATTTTTTTCTGGAACTCTACACTTCCCACCCACTCCTCTATTGGTTCATTTTGTACCTAAGCATTAAGATCTCCCAGTACCACTACATTGACATTTCTCCCTAAACCCTCTATGTACTCATTTAGATATATCCAAAAAGCCTCCCTTTCCTCTACACTCCTCTCACTACCAGGCCCATATGGATTTACAAAATCCCACATCTCCTTTCCCAGTTTCACCTTCATCCACATTAACCTTGAAGAAACCATCTTCCACCCCACCACATGCTTACCTATCTCATCATTTACTAGTATAGCCACCCTTTCTCTCCCTAGTCCTCTCTTCACTCCTGAGATCCTCCCAACTACACTCCCAAACTGAAACTTAACCCTCTCTCTAAACTTAGTTTCACTCAATGCCAACACATCCATCTTTCTTCTCACAAACATACTGCCTATCTTTTCCATCTCATCTCTACCATATCCACACATATTAAAACCCTCAATCCTTAGGGTACTGGTTGGAAAACTCCTCCCAGACCCTCTTATGCCATTACTTTTTTAGGAGTATCCCCTTTGGGGGTACAGGGAGAAGGATATCTAGTCCTATCCCTGTACCATTTTTGTCGCCTTTTATGACTCAGTGGAAATACTTGGTGGCAGTATTCTTTCCCCCCACCACAGGGTTTGGCAAAATGAGAAAATGAATATTCAGAGAAATCGTACAGGATAGTAACAAGAGTGGGGGGACAGCATAATTGAGGGACAGTTGTAATATAATAAAGTATCATCAATTCTCTATGAATAGAGATTTCCTCTACCACAGGCACCCATAAAGTATCAGCTGCATGCTACTTAGCAGCTTTTAACCCCACAACATGCAGCCAATACTTCCATTTTCCTCACACATCAATGTAACGTCTGCAGTATTGGCTGCATGTTATTGTGGGGTTAAAAGCTGCTAAGTAGCATGCAGCTGATATTTTATGGTCTATATGGAGTGCCCCTGTGGACCAAAGACACACATTATTTTGCCTGTGGTAGAGGAAATCTTTATTCATAGAGAATTGATGATACTTTACTGTAGTGCAACTGTCCCTCTGTTATGCTGTCCCCCCACTCTTGTTACTGTCCTGTACCATTTCTTTGAATATTCATTTTCTCATTTTGCCAAACCCTATGGTGAGGGAAAAAAATACTGCCACCAAATATTTCCACTTGAGTCATAAGGTGACAAAAATGGGACAGGGATGGGACTAGGCATCCTTCTCCCTGTAGCCCAAAAGGGGACATTACTAGAAAAAAGTAAAGGCGTAAGAGGATCTGGGAGGAGTTTTCCAACCGGTACCCTAAGAATTGGGTCTTCGAATGTGTGTGGATGTGGTACAGATGAGAGTAAAAGGGAAGAGATAGGCAGTATGTTTGTGAGAAGAAAGGTGGATGTGTTGGCACTGAGTGAAACCAAGTTGAAAGGGAGGGGCGAATTTGAGGACCTCAGGACTAAAGAGAGGACGATGGAGAGAAGGGGTGGCTATACTAGTAATTGAAGAGATAGGTAAGTGTGTGGTGGAGTGGAAGCAGGTGTCTTCTTGGCTAATGTGGATGAAGGTGAAAATGGGAAGGGAGATGTGTTTTTGTTAGTGGATATGGGCCTGATAGTGAAAAGAGTTTAGAGGAAAGGGAGGCTTTTTGGATAGATTACAATGAGTGCATGGCTCCTGGATGATGGGTCATACCTGCATCTCACCCACTGCCCTGGATCAGAAGCAATGCAGCAAGGCCACTTCATTTAATCAGCGGTCTCCCTCTCCATCCCTTCATGGAGAAAATGAGATGGGGGAGAAATTACCTTGGGCTGCGTCAAAATATCATTCACACATACTCCCTCTTCCCCCATCCCCCACCTACTCCCTTCCATACATAACCATTCTCTATTCACCCTTATCTTCTGTCATTATTTAACAGACATTAAAGAATGAAAATAAATGTGTTTTCCATAGTTGTACATCCTGTATATGCAAGTAGGGGTCCAAGGATGTTTTGAATTGAGTGATAGTTGTTCATATTTTTTTTAACATTTGCAGGGATCTTTATCCCCAAACCCACACATGAATGTCGAGGACTGACTGTACACACAATCCACCCAACCCTTTCTCTCTTGTAGTACATTAACTGCTCATGAGTAAAAACTCACTTGATTTAATACACATGATCTTCCTAATCTGACATCAGTTCCAGATAAAAATCCCTACTAAAGGGAAGTGAGGACCACATTGACATGCTTATATTCAGGATACCATTCAGCATTAAAACAGTATAATCACAGAATTAGGCTGCCCTACATGCAACCACCACACAAAAAAAAACATTGAATACCTCATCCTACAATGCCCCACACTAACAGTCCCTGGACAAAACACATCATTTCTTTCCTGTGCGATTTATGGGCCTGTCTGGTGGCCATTGCCAGTTACCAGGGAGCCATGGGTCTCTTACAATAGAGACCAGGGGCTATGAATTAATTGATTGATCTCCTGAAACCAAGTTATTTTGTCTGTTGCACATCAGGACCTGCATCTTTCAGTTGAATTCATACCTGCTATAATGTGAGATGCATATTATGAAAAGAGGATTTTAATGGAGCCTATCTTTCAGGGTTTTGTGGTGGAAGGCTCAATTGATGTCAATATCAATGCCGAAGATGGACTTGAAGACATGGTACAAACCAAAGACAAGCCTATCTGGCTGTCTGAAGCTACATCTCTCATCACCACCAATATTACTGCTAGTGAGCCAACAAAGGTAATGATATCTGTTTTCTTTCAACAGTTAGTGTCAATCATCATAATGAATATATATTTTTTATATGTAGCATGAGGAAGATAGGAGGGAACAGAAGGAGAATTAGTGAATAGTAGGATGAAGAGGTGAAGGCAGTGGTGGAAGATCACGCCGCTCGTAATGTATCATTCGGAGATGCCATGAGCATTCAAGAGGGGCAATGTCCTGAAGAGCAGACTTCCAGTGATGTGGCATTCCAACCCGAAGGCATGGGCAACCTGACAGCTGTGCCAGGAGTGGCTCGAAGGGGCATGCGACCCTGAGATCAAGAAGTTTCTGCAGGGGAATGGAGTGCCACTGAAGTGCCTCCTGCTGCTGGATTATGCCCCAGCACATCCCCTTGACATGCAGGCACATCTTCCCCAAGACCTGGATTTCATCACAATTAAATTCCTGCCTCCTAACACCACTTCCATTCTGCAACTGATGGACCAACAGGTCATTTCTAATTTCAAGAAGCTGTACACGCATGCTCTGTTTGAACACTGCTTAAATTCTACCACTGACACAGACCTAACCCTGCAAGAATTTTGGAAGTCCCACTTCAGCATCTTGCACTGTGTCAAGATGATTAGCGAGAGCTGGGAGTAGGTTACCATCAGGACTACAGGCAACGTGGAAGAAGCTTTGGCCATCATTTGACAAGGAGTGGGACTTCAAGGGCTTTGAGCCTGCTAGTTCATCAGTCATCTCGGACATCGTTGCGCTAGGGAGGGACCTGGGCCTGGAGATGGAGGATTGGGATGTTGAGGAGTTAGTAAGGGAGCACAAGGATGAAATGACCACTGAGGAGCTGAAGGAACTGTATCAGGAGCAGGTCGCTGAACTGGCCTGGGAACAGCAAGAGGTTGAGGGAGACGACGATTGTGTTCAGGGCCCCACCACGGAGGAGGTGAAGGAGGCCTGTGTAATGTGGAGGAAGCTCTAAGATTTTGTAGAGGTCACACACCTGGACCAGACACTAGTGAGCTGTGTTGCAAGCCAGTTCAATGAGCTTGTCATGCCTCACTACTGCCAAATCCTGCATACACAGTGCCAGCAAGCAACCATCACAGAGTTCTTCCAGCCTCGTGCCAAACAACAGCACCCTGATTAGGGTGCCACTCCAGCTGAAGGAGCACCTCCTTCTTCAGAGGGGGGTCAGTAAGCCCCCCACCACTCCACCACCTCCTCACTCCCATCCCCTTATGCCAGCTGCTTTTTTTTCATTATATTTTTTACCTTGTAAGTGGTCTTTAACATTGATTTTTTGGTATTAATATTGCAGGAACATCATAGTCATAGCTATTTATGTCTGTTTGGTGACAGGTTTCATCATATCTATTTACATGAATTTCTATTTATGCGGAGGCATACAGAATGGATTAATTGTGTAAATAGAGGTACCACTGTTCTATACTCTGCTAAGAAATCTGTTATCAGTATTTATCCAAAATTCAGTGACCCCAACAAGATCATAGTCCTCAAGAAAAGTGCAGCAATATTTTGGAAAATATTTTGCAAGCTATGTGCATTGACTAAACAGACTATTCATTGCTGCCTATGAGTGTACCTGATTACTTAGGCTTGAAGCGTGCTGTGCACACCACACGAAAGAGAAAGTCATGCTGATGCCAGGCATACAAAAATATAGCAATATAGCCATTTCATGGAATTAGACAAGCGAAAACAAGACATATATTTAGGGCCTATTCTTGCATGAGCCATTTAAATTGACATGCCTCCCGGGCCCTTTAAACTCCCTCCATTATGCTGGGGAGGAAAAAGTCGTTCATATTTTGCTTTTAGGATGTTTATATTATTCAAATATGCCCATATCTAAAATTCGATTTTTGGATGAAAATTTCATGATTCAAGGTGTTCAGTCCCCCCTTAAGGGGGTTGCCTCTCATTTCGGTGAAAAATATTCAATTTTGTCAAACTTCGTGTGTGAACTGGTGTGATGTCCCTGAACACCGCGGGACTGGTTTCCAGACGTATAACGCCACCCTTCTCAGGTAATGGCAGGTTTAAAGGGCCAGAAATTTAAAGGTCCGCCCGTCAGCCACGCCCCTTTCTTTGCTATGGTTTGTTTTCCTTGTATTTTGTCATTTTTTGTTGTTGTTTTTGAGAATTTTATACTCTGATATTGTTGTACGATAGCTTAGGCAGCAGTCACCACACTCAGTGCGATCGAAAAAGGGTTCAGCATATGCGTGCGTCATTTCTCCACGTGCTGTATCCTGTTTTATACATTTCTTGTTTATAAATTCACTACTCCATAACTAAATATGTCAGATGTGATAGTTGCCGAAGTATTTTGCTCCATTCTGAACCTGAGAAGTGCAAGAATACTCACCTTAGCAAAGGGATTGTAATGCATGTGTACCATTCATTATGTGAAGGATATGGAAAGTTAGGATTGTCACGATTCTCAGCTGGCATGGGTACAAAAGAAATGTAATGAACATCTGCTGCTTACTTCCAAGAAATGGTCAAAGGATTATATAAGTAGATATGTGCATTTGATACTCTTTGGAGGCACTTTTATGGAGTAGTGAATATATAAACATAAAAATGTTATTTTCTCAAAACTAGTTTTTTCGCACAAAAGTAACTATACCGTCGTGTGTAAATGAGCAATTTTGATCATTCTTGTTAGAAAATGATCGTGATACTTATATCTAACAAAACTAGTAAATTCATTCTTAACCTAGTTGATATATATTTTTGACAATTTTTTAAAGTTGTCTTTTTTTTTTCTATAATTTGCTGTAAGGCTGACTTTCTTTCTTTTTCACTTATAATTATGAGTATACTAGTTTAGGTACATTTGGATGTCTACTAACTGTACATCAAAAGAAATTATTATTCTCCTCATACTTTTGGAAAAATAAACGTTATTTAAAAAATAACTCAAAATTGCAAGTAAATCGTCTGTTGAGTAAAAATTTCTCAATGGATTTCGATGAAATTTCTGTCACAGATGCATCCCATTTCCCTGCACATTGTGTTAAATTTCCATTGTCTTGCATAGAAAAATAAGAGGAGGACCAGAAATGCATAATCCGATCGAGCGAATCACCGAAATGAGAGTCAACCCCCTTAATGGAATAAAGTGTCATGAGAAATGGGTATCTGGGGATAAATTCAAAGAGAAAACTGTATAAAGGAATGATTGTACAATCAACACTGTATGTGGTACTTGGAATGGTAGGGAGGTAGAGAGAGGAAATTGTGTTTGTGATCAAATTTTTGAGAATTATGGTCGGGGTTACAAGAATGAATAGAATGAGAAATGAAGAGGTGAGATGGAGGGCAAGGGTCAGTCAAAGAAAACTGGAATGGTTTGGGCACATGGAAAGAATGAATGAAGAAAGATAAGCAAAAAAAAGTGTAGAATTCAGAGGTACGTTGAGCGAACTTGATGGGAAGACCAAGGTGATGAATATATTCTTTGAAAAGGGCCTTGAGTATAAGGAGAAAATCTGTTGAATAAAGAAGAGAGAAGGCAAAAAGAAAAATGTGGGTAAAGAGTGGATGATGAATTGATGAGACTTAGAAGGATTTCTTCATGTCTTGTATAATCTCATGTGACTGCATGAGAAGGAAGGGTTGCCATGTAATGAAGTGGTGGGGGTAAACCAGCTGTGTCATGCTGAATTGCTTCTGGTCTCTTGCATGTAGCTCAGATGAAAGAAAAAACAAATGGTGGGCAGGGAGGAGTGACAGATGGTTGTTGTTGTTGTTGTTGTTCCCTAGACTGTCTGTCCGAGCAGTCCCGTCTCCCCAAGGAATGCTACAGCCGAAACTGGGTTTTCCCACAAATCCTTTATAGAGTGTATGTTGTGTTGTTTGCGTGCATGATTGTGTATAATGCAGTCTTCCATTATGTGTTGTATAGTATGGGGTGAAGTGTTACATCCTGGGCAGCTGTTCACAATACGGTCATCCAGCCTCTTCTGGTAGCTTAGAAGTGCTGGGTGGTGGCCGCACCGCAGTCTGGCCAAGTGGACTCTGTCCTTTCGTGGGAGAGAGGATTCAGAAGGGTGGATATCAGGGGGTCTGGCATGCAGCAATGTGTTGTCTTTCAGTGTGTTAATGGAGTGGTGAGTGATATGATTATGAATATGTTTCCGGAGGCTGGTATTTGGTGGTTGTGGAGGAAGAGAAGAGAGTATTTGTGCGTAATAAAGGTCTTTGGGTGTTGTTTTAATGTTTCTTGGTGTGTGTGGGTGTTCTGCTATGTAGTGTAGCGGGTGTGATGTGTTTGTGGTGGCTGCGGCAAGTGTTTGTGTGCCTCTCATGTCGAGGTGGTCCTTGACTTTGAGGACTTTTGTTTCATGGTGTAAATGGTCTGTTGGTGTTGTATTTGTGCAGCCTGTAATTGTTTTTAGGGCTTTGTTTTGTATGATTTGAAGGGTGTTGTGGTGTGTCTCACTGAGATTAGGAGCCCATGCGGAACTCTCATAATTCAACACTGAGCGTATGCATTGTTTGTATATTGTTATATTAGTTTCTTTGTTTTGTCCAAATGTCATTCCAGTGATTGACTTAAGTGCATTAAGTCTAGGTGTGCATTTGTTTTTTGTGTTTGTGATGTGTTGTTTGAAAGACATGGATGTATCGTATGTTACACCAAGAATTTTCGGTGTGTTTGTGTGTGGTATTAGTGTTGTTGATGTAGAGATGAGGTATGTATTTGTGTTCTATTGTCCAGTTGGTGAGAATTGTTGCTGTAGATTTGGTTGGAGCTATTTTGAGTCTGTTTGTGATGAACCATTTGTTGAGTGTATCAAGGTATGGCTGGATTATTTCTGCAGCTTTGTCTGTGTTACGATGTGTGCATGTGATTATGTTGTCTGCATAGGAAGAGATTTGTATTTCTGAGTTGTCTGGTGTGGGTAAGTCATGCATGTATAGATTAAATAGTGTGGGGGATAGAACTGAGCCCTGTGGTACTCCATTCTTAATGTTTCTGATGTGCGATGATTGGCCATTATATGACAAATAAGCATTCCTACCTGCCAGATAATTGGCCAGCCATCTTTTGGTGTCATTGTGCATGTCTGTGTTATATATTTTATTTGTTAGGTTGTGGCAGGGGATAGCAGTGACAGATGGTTGTATGCTTTGGCTGGCTACCATGTTTATGTATATAGATGTAGGTATTTTTTGTCATGTATTACTGATACTTATGTATTGTTTTTATGTCAGTATTTTTCCAGTGCAGTTGTATGTTCATGATATGTTCTTTTATTTATTAATTAGAATTCTTCTTTTTTTAGGCTGAACCAGAAAGTCTGCCAAACTCAAAGACTCGTGACCAGCCCTCTTCAGCTGCTGGAGGTGATGATGTCTTAAGCCTCTTACAAGCACATGAGAGAAAGTCTAAACGTGGTGGCGGCCAGTCAGACTCAGACTCAGATGACAGTGCAGATGAAAATACCAATGCATCAAGCAATGTTCATGTAGACATGCCATCTAGTAAGTCCAAAGAGGCTTTTTTTTATGGTTATTAATGTACCAATAATCCCTCTCTCTCACCATGTGTATATGTATATATATATATATATGTATATATGAATTATATATATATATATATGTATGTATATATGTATATATATATATATATATATATATATATATATATATGTGTGTGTGTGTGTAACTATATATGTATATATATATATATCTTTTTTCAACCACAAATCACTTTTAAGTCCATGCCATCGCAGTCAAGACTGAAGAAACGCTTGATGGAGGCATCCGTTGGAAATTGAAACGTGGACGAGCCAAGGATTCGAACCCAGCTAACCCGTAACAAAGTTACAGTGACTTAAACCAATACGCTATTGGTTTAAGTCACTGTAACTTTGTTACGGGTTAGATGGGTTCGAATCCTCGGCTCGTCCATGTTTCAATATCCAACGGATGCTTCCATCGAGCGATTCTTCAGTCTTGACTGCAATGGCATGGAATTAAAAGTGATTTGTGGTTGAAAGAAGATATTAATTGATCACTGGGAACCATTCAGTGTTTATGTATATATATACTGTATGTATATGTATATATATATATATGTATGTATATATATCTTTCCCTGTGGTCAGCAGTGTCGAAAGACACATCACATCCACATCTTTTACTAATCTTTCTTCAGTCATTCTTTCCATGTGTCCAAACCATCCCAATACTCTTTCATCAACCCTCTCTCCAACTCCAACTCCCTTTCCACACCCATTCTCCTTCTCAACATGTGAAATGGGGTAAGAGTATGACAGAAAATTTTGAAAATAATAAAAAGATGTTTTGGAAAGAAATTAAGAGAGGAAGAGGAGGCGAATCAAGTAGAGAAGAAAGGTAAAAGGTGCAGATGGAGAGATGATAATGGAAGAGAAGGCAGTAAGGGGAAGATGGGCAGAATATTTTAGGGAGTTGCTAAATGTGAAAGAGGATAGGGAGGGAAAGATAGCTGCAGTGGGAAATGCTAAGAAAATGACCTTGATGAGTGAGGAGAATGGAGGAGAAATAAGGAAGGATGAAGTGAAGGCAGTTGTTAAGATGATGAAAGCAGGTAAGGCACCTGGTCTGGATGGATGCCATGCACAATGTCTAAAATCGAGGTACAGTGATGGTTGACTGGCTGGTGAGGTTATTTAATGTTTGCTGGAGAGAGGGTAGAGTGCCGGAGGACTGGAGGAATGCCTGTATAGTTCCTCTTTACAAGGGAAAAGGGGACAAGTGTGAATGTAGTAGTTTCAGAGGGATTAGCTTGTTAAGTGTAGTTGGAAAGGCTTATGGGAGGATCTTGATTGAGAGGATTAGGAGAGGAAGAGAGGGAGTAATTGGTGAGGAACAGTGTGGATTTAGGACAGGTAGAGGTTGTGTAGATCAGATCTTTGTGGTAAGACAGATATGTGAGAAAGCTATAGGAAAGGGGAAGGATGTTTTTTGGGCTTTTATGGATCTGGAAAAGGTTTATGATAGGGTAGACAGAAAGGCACTGTGGGAGGTTATGCAGATATACGGGATAGGAGGAAAGCTTCTAGGAGCTGTCAAGAGTTTTTATGAGAGTAGTAGAGCTTGTGTCAGGATTAGAAATGGAGAGAGTGAGTGGTTCGAGGTAAAGGTGGGACTTCATCAAGGATGCGTTATGTCGCCCTGGCTGTTCAGCTTATACATGAATGGGGTAGTGCGAGAGGTAAATGCAAGGGTAGTGGGTCAGGGATTGGATATGATTAAAGAAAATGGAGAAAAGTGGGAGGTGAGCCATATGTTGTTTGTGGACGGCACTGCGCTTGTGGCAGGATCGGAGGAGGGATTGAGGAAGTTGGTGACAGAGTTTGGGAGAGTATGTGATAGAAGAAAGCTAAAGATAAATGTGGGTAAAATAAGGTGATGAGATGTACAAGGGGTGAAAGTGGCAGTAGACTGGAAGTGAGCATTAAGGGTGAGCGACTGGAGGAAATAGATAGTTTTAGATACTTGGGTGCAAATGTGGCAGGAAAAGGTGGAGTGAAGGTGGAGGGAGAATGTAGATTGAGAGAAGCGAGTAAATGCCTTGGTGGATTAAAAAGTGTAATGAGGAATAGATATTTGGGAATGGATGCTAAGAGGAGACTGTATGAAGGAGTGATTGTGCCAACAGCACTGTATGGGGCAGAAACATGGAACATAAGAGAGAAGGAGTTTGAATGTGTTTGGGATGAGGTGTCTGAGAAGTATGATGGGGGTTACTAGGCTAGATAGAGTGAGAAATGAGGAGGTGAGAAGGAGAACAGGGGTGGAAAGGGAGCTGGGAGATAGGGTTGATGAAAGAGTATTAGGATGGTTTGGACACATGGAAAGAATGAGTGAAGAAATACTAGTAAAAGAGGTATGGAAGGCAGATGTGGAGGGAGTGAACATGAGGGGACATCCTAGGATGAGGTGGATGGATGGGGTGAAGGGGGCTTTGGGGAAGAGGGGAATGTCTGTTGAGGAAGGTCGGGAGAGGACAGAAGACGGGTGAATGGAGAATGGTTGTATATGGATGATGTTGTGATGCATGAGGTGGAATGGGTGAGGTAGTATGTGTGAGCAAAATTTGATGCAGCCCGAAGGGATTTCTCCCTGTCTTCTCCTTTTATGCAATGGGGGGACGGAGAGGGGGGGTCGCTGATTTAATGAAGCGACCTTGCTGTGGATGTGCTGTGTCTTGCGACACTGCTTCTGACCCAGGGCAATGGACAAGGTGCAGGGATGACCTGTCATCCAGGAGGTGCTAAGAAAAGAGGGAGGATGGAGGGATGTGGAGTGTATTCAGGGATGGAATGGGTGGAAATGATTTTGTGCCTTTTCCTTTTTGGCTACCTCCCTTGTAAGGGGGAAAAAGCCTTGGTATATGTAGGTAACATGTTTCTCACTATCCAGCCTAGTAACCCCTATTAATCTGGCAGCAGTGGGTGACAACCTTGCTATAATACCCCCCAAGCAGGTTATGATTGATTTTGGTAGAAAAAGTTCCATAGAATCAGAAACTGTGTGATGCCCAGCTGGTATCTCTGGGCATTTTGAGAAATTCAACATGGCATCCAAGATGGCTGCCACATAAATCCAAAAGCTGTAAATGTCTCTCATTTCTTTATTTTTTGGTCTGTTTTATAATATGATACATCATATCTAGGGTTTTTGAGGTCAAGGAAGCCAATTTTTATGGAAAATAAAGTGCAAACCCAAAATTTATTCAGTTGTTCATATTCAGTATAAAAGTAGTTCCAAGATTATCCATTCTACTGGAAACTAGTTAGTCATCTTTTATCTCAAAACCTCACAAGTTTACCACAAAGAAAAGTCCCGTGCATGGATCTGATCAGATGCCAATGACAGACAGAACCTAAAACAGAAGTTGGAGTACTGTATCGATCCTCTTGATCCAACTGGTCACACCAAAGAACTCTTCAATGTTGTCACAGGAACACTAGCTTCTTTGACAGCCTGTGTTGACCAAGCCTTGGCACTGGGGAAACAGTCTATGGAAGTGTACAAAGCATAGCTGCCAGACAGATTCCATAAACCAATTAGTTGTCCTGTAACTACAATGGCAACCAAATGGAAACATACACCACTTTCTGGATGCTCTGATCCACTCTTTGGCACTGAAATTATCTTCACTAGGACCATTGGTCTCATGGATACTAAAGACTTCAATATGAGGAAACTGTTAGACTATGAACTTTCACAGATTCCAACTTCCCTTTTCATGGATGATGGTAACCTCTGACCAGCTTTATCAAAGTCAAAACTCAAATTCTTTGGGTGTTGAAGAGTCCTCTCGAACAAGACCAGACCCAGAGGTTGTGTGCTTGATGGTTGTGCCATCCTTTGGACAATTTACTGGCCAAGTCCTGGAAGAATTGTTGCAGCAGTGGAAACATTCTTGAGAAAAAACTAATCCAAAGTGTGTATGGTATTGTGGTCAATTTTACATTTGGCTAAAGTTTCTTTTATCTTCTGGAGTAATGATTCTGCATCAAGGCCTTCAGCTGGTGTGAAATCCAAGAATACTATCCATACAGAAAGTGGTCAATTCCATCATACGTTGAACTCGCCATTGCCATCTCACGCTGTATCGTTGTCTATTGTGGACAAAAATGTACAACTCATTAACCTGCTTTGTGATACATTGGTGGATCATTTTCAACAGTTTGCCACTGATAAGGAACTGGTCATCACTGGGTCAGATCCTGTACTACATTCCATTCAGAGAGGAAAGCATCAGAGAAGAATTGACTTGAAAGTAACACATGAAACAAGGAAGTCAAAAAAGTCAATTCAGAAAGGAGCCTAGAAGTGATTATCTCAAGTGACTTGACACCTGATAAACATGTCAATAAATTATTTGGAGAGACTTTTAACTTATTAAGATCAATGAAAGTGGCCTTCGACTACATGGATGAAGAAATGGTAAAGAAAATAGTGGTTACACTAATAAGACCTAAACTAGAGTATGCTGCAACACTATGGGCACCTAGCACAAAAAAGAACATAAGAAAATTAGAAAGAATCCAAAGAGCAGTGACAAAAATGGCACCTACACTATCAAATTTGACATACGAACAAAGATTGGAGAAATTACATCTATCAACACTGGAACAGAGAAGAGAAAGAGGTGATTTGTTGACCATTTACAGAATTATGAAAGAGATGGAAATTCTCGATAGAGACGACTTATTAAAATGGGACAGAAGAGAAACAAGAGGACACGAGAAGAAGCTAAAGAAGGACAGTTACAGAAGAGACTTGGAAAAAAATAGATTCCCACATAGAGTGATTGATGTCTAGAACAAACTAAATGGAGAAACAGTGAGTGCCAAAACTATACAAGATTTTAAGAATAAACTGGATGTGGAGAGATACGAGAACAGGTCACTACGAGCATAGCTCTCGTCCCGTAAAATACAACTTGGTAAATATGTCACTATTGCCAACCATGTACTCCACATTGCCAGACAAACCCAGAAAATGATCCATGTCATTTCTGATGATAAGGATGTTTTTGTCCTGTTGGTCCACTTTGTTGCATCTGAAGGTTTCGTTGCAAAATTTTACTAGTTCCAACATGTCCCACGAGGAATACTATAAATATTGGTGCAACAGTAAACAAAAATGTAGAAATAGCCAAGTATTTACTTTCCACGCCTTGACTGATTGTGATACTGTCAGTACACAGTATAGAATTGGAAAAATGATAGCGTTAAAAATCCTCAAACAAGGGCATCATACTCCTTTGCCTGGAGACAATGAACAGTATGAAGATGATTTGGAAACACAAGGTATTGCATTCATTGCCAATTGCTATGGCAGTAAGGAAACTGGCACTATGTTGGAGGTTTGCTATAGTGTGAGGGAACAGAAAACAGCCAGAGGCAAATCTCAAAAATTCAAACTTGCAACCCTTCCACCCAGCTCAAGAGTATTTAGTTTGTCAAGAGTGCCCATTACCAAGCATGCCCATGGAAAGCAGCATTGCAATCTGCTTTGGCATCTTTGGACTTCGGATGGAAATCAAACCACGACAGTCAAATCTTTCATACAGTACTGTTTCCACCTGACACATTGGGTGCTCCCAAGAGAGTGCTGAACTTGCTCTGCTGCAGCTGCCATTCATCAACAGATGGATGTTCCACAAGGAGGTGATCGTGTCGCAAAAACGATATTGCATGCAACACCTTTTGCAAGTTCAATATCGACTCCAGTCTCAACTGTTACAATCCCTTTCTCTGCAGCTTTCCAGAATTTTGAAGATGAAGCGGCTAACACTGACAACGAAAGGGATAAAGATAATGAAGAATTTCTCACTTGAAATCATTTATAAATGTTCTGTGGCATCAGTTTCTGATAAAGTGACCAAACATTCAACATGCGTTTGTGTTCTTTCTTTATGACAGTTATTTGCAACCAATGAAACATTTGATTTTTATACTGAATATGAACGACTCAATAAGTTTTGGGTTTACACTTTATTTTCCATTATAAAATAGGCCAAAAAATAAATGAATGAAGAGACATTTAGCTTATGGATTTGTGCAGCAGCCATCTTGGATGCCATGTTGAATTTCTCAAAATGCCCAAATATTCCAGCCAGGAATCATTCAGTTTCTGATTCTATGGAACTTGTTCAACCAAAACCTGCTTGAGAGTTATTTTTGCAAGGTCTGCTTGAAAATCATGGTTTGGCTGCTAGACTATATCATACTTCTCAGGCACCTCATATCAAACACATTCAAACTCCTCTTTTCCTCTCCTATGTTCCATCTTTCTGCCCCATACAGTGCTGTCGGCACAATCACTCCTTCATACAGTCTCCTTTTGGCATCCATTCCCAAATGTCTATTTCTCATTACACTTTTAAATCCCCCAAGGTGTTTACTTGCTTCTCTCAATCTACACTCTACCTTCACCTCCATTCCTTCATTTCCCACCACATTCACACCCAAGTATCTAAAACTATCCACTTCCTCCAGTCTCTATCCTTTATATTTACCACCAGTCTGCTGCCACTTTCTCCCCTCATACATCTCATCACCTTTTGCTCACATTTATCTTTAACTTCCTTCTTTTGCACACCTTCCCAAACTCTGTAACTAACTTCTTCAATCCCTCCTCTGATCCTGCTACAACCACAGTGTTGTCAGCAAACAACAACTGGTTTATTTACCACTTTTCTCCATTTTCTTTAACCATCTCCAACCCCTGACCCACTACCCTTGCATTCACCTCTCGCATCACCCCATCCATGTATAGATTGAACAGCCAAGGCGACATACATCCCTGACAAAGTCCCACCTTTACCTCAAACCATTCACTCTCTCCATTTCTAATCCTAACACAAGCTCTACTACTCTCATAAAAACTTTTGAATGCCCTTAACAGCTTTCCTCCTATCCCATATATCTGCAGTACCTCCCACAGTGCCTTCCTGTCTATCCTGTCATAAGCCTTTTCCAAATCCATAAAAGCCCCCAAAAAATCATTACTTTTTCCTATAGCTTTCTCACATATCTGTCTTACCACAAAATCTGATCTACACTACCCCTACCTCTCCTAAAACCACAGTGTTCCCCACCAGTTACTCCCTCTGTTCCTCTCCTAATCCTCTCAATCAAGTCCCTCCCATAAGCCTTCCCAACTACACTCAAGCTAATCCCCCCAAAACTACTACACTCACACTTGTCCCCCTTTTCCTTGTAAAGTGGAACCATACAGACACTCCTCCAGCACTCTACCCTCTCTTAAACAAACATTAAATAACCTCACCAGCCAGTCCACCACAACTGTACCTCCTTTTTTCAGACATTATGCATGGCATCCATCCAACCCAGGTGCCTTACCTGCTTTCATCATCTTAACAGCTGCTTTCACTTCATCCTTCCCTATTTCTCCTCCATTTTCCTCACTCATCACTCATTTTCTTAGTGTTACCCACTGCAACTACCTTTCTCTCCCTGTCCTCCTTCACATTTAGGAACTCCCTAAAATACTCTCTCCACCCCTCTCACTGCCTTCTCTTCCATTATCATCTCTCCATCTGCACCTTTCACCTTTTCTTCTCTGCTTGATTCGCCTCCTTTTTCTCTTTTAATTTCTTTACAAAACATCTTTTATTACTTTCAAATTTTTCTGTCATACTCTTACCCCATTTCACATCTGCTCTCCTCTTTGCCTCCTTTATCTTATACTTGACTTCCCTTCTCTTTACTTTGTACCTCTCATACATTTCCCTCGTCCTAATTTGTAGCCAATCTATGAAAGCCTGCTTCTCTTCTACACCCTTCTTTGCTTCTTCATCCCACCACTACCCTTCCTTCTATTTCCTCCCACTCTCCTTGTTCCAAATATCATCTTTGCACACCTTATGACTCCCTCCTTGAACCATCCCCATTCCTCCTCCACTCCTAGTTCTACTCTATCCTTTACTCCCTCCCACTCCTCTCTCAGCTTCTTATACTCCTTCTCCTATTCTTTCTCATTTAAGCAGTTCACTCTACGTACCTCTCTACCTTCTGCCCTTTTCATCTTTCTCCACCTATTCTCCACTCTCAGCTTACCTTCCACCAAAAAATTATCTGATATTCCCCCATTCTCTCCCCATAGAACATGTACATCCTTAACTCTTCCCACTATACTCCTGGTTACCACTATATAGTCCATTAACACTCTATCTGCCACCCTTCCATCCACCACCCTCTCCCATGTGTACTTATGCTTGACTTTCTTCCAAAACACTGTATTTGCTATCATCAACTCTCTTTTGAGACACATCACCATCAATTCTCCACTACAATTTTTACCTGGAACTCCATACTTCCCAATTACTCCATCTATTGGTTCGTTTCCTACCCTAGCATTAAGGTCTCCCAATACATCTACATTGACATTTCTCCCAACTCCCTCAATGCACTCATTTAAATCTACCCAAAAATCCTTCCTTTCCTCTACACTCTTCTCACTACCAGGCCCATACACACTTACAAAAACCCACATTTCATTTCACCTTTATCCACATCAACCTTGAAGAAACCTCCTTCCACTCCACTATATGCTTACCTATCTCTTCACTTACTAGTATAGCCACCCCTTCTCTCCCTCATCCCCTCTTCACTCCTGAGAACCTCCCAACTACACTCCCAAACTCACACTCGCCCCTCCCTTTCAATGTAGTTTCACTCAAATCCAACACATCCATTTTTTTTTTTTCCCCTCCAGATCTCTTCTATAACTATTCTTTTTTATTTTTTCCATGTCCTCATGTGTTTCTCTTGTCCCAATTTAGTAAGTCCTCTTTATCAGATATTTCCCTGCCTTTCATGATTCTGTAGATAGTCAGTAGGTCACCTCTTTTCTTTGTTCCAAAGTCGGTAAATTCAATTTAACAAGTCTCTCTTCATATGACAAGTTTGAAAGTGCTGGGGCCATTTTTGTGGTTGCTCTCTGTATTCTTTCAATTTTCTTTATATTCTTATTGGTACTGGATGACCATAATGTTGCAGTATACTCCAGTGTAGGCCTTATTAATGTGCCTAATATTTTTTTTAATAATTTCTTCATCTAAGTAGATAAACACCACTTTTTTTTTTCATCTTAGCAGTGTGTTGGGTTGGAAATTATGACAATTTGAGGTGAAAGTGGGGTTGTGCCAGGGTTATGTTATTTAACTATGGCTGGTCAATGTGTACATGGAAAGGGTGATACAGGAGGCAGATGCAAGGGTGGTGGGCAGAAGATTGGAAATGGTTAGAGTGGAGGGGAATGGAAGGTGAGCCAGTTGTTTGCTGATGACATTGATCTTATGGCTGGGTCTGAGGAGGGTCTAAGGCAGTGATGGAATGTGGGAAGATATGCAATAGGAGAAAATTAAAAGTAAATGTGTGTAAAATCATGGTGATGACATGTACAAGGGGTTAGGGTGACAGTAAGCAAGAGGAAAGTCTTGAAAGAGAGAGGTTAGAGGAAGAGAATATTTATGAGTATTTAGGGTCACATGTAGCAGGGAATAGAGGAATGAGAGTAGTTATCTGTAGTGTGAGGGAAACTAGTAAATGTCTTGGGGGAATAAAAAGTGTCATGAGAAATGGCTATCTGGGAATGGATGCAAACAGAAGATCATTTGAAGAGGTGATTGTGCCTATGGCACTGTATAGGGGCCAAGATCTGGAATTTGATGGGAGCAGAAAGGAGAAATTTAGATGTGAGATTAAGTTTTTAAGAAGTTTTGTGAATGGATAGAGTGAGAAATGAGGAGGTAAGGAGAGTAGGGTTAGAAAGGGAAGTGGTAGATAGGGTAGATGAAAGAATACTGGGATGGTTTGGATACAAGGAGCAATTGAGTGAGGAAAAATAGTGTGGAAGACAGAAGTGGATGAAATGAACTTTAGGGGGAAACCTAAAATGAGATGGATGGATGGGGGTGAAGCAGGGCTTGAATGGAAGAGGAATTCTTGTTGAACAGGGAAGAGAGGGCAAGAAATAGATGTAAGTACAGAATGGTCATGAATTGCTGCAGTCCAAAGAGATTTCTCCACATCTATTTTATTTTTCTTTATTTTCGCATGAGGGAATAAGGAGGGAGGGTCAATATGTAAATGAATCAGTTAGCCCCTGCTTTGGTTGTGCATCATATTGCTGCATTGCTTCTGATGTGGTCAGTGGGGAGGGGATGGAGATGACCCTCCATCCACAAGGAGCTAAGATAAAAGGGAAAACAAATGGGTGACAGATGGGAATGGGAAGGGTGGGGGTGGGTGCATGCCTCAGCTGGCTACCTCTCTTAGAAGGGGGAAGAAGCCTTTTGATATGTAGACTGATTGATAGAATATTTGATATTGTGCTTAAAGTTTAGTAAGACATTTAATTACCTTTCTGTATATTTTGCAGTGGACAATGATGTAGAGCTAATGGACAGTGATGATGATGATGATGTGACACCACTTGTCAGTGTTGGTGGTGAGCGTATCCCTATCACAGATGTCACCAATGACATAATTGCACGTATGACACAGGAAGAGAAGAATTTGTACATCAATGCTTACCAAGAGTACATGGGATCTATGGAGGACTAGAAAGGATGGTCATCTTTTGGATTAGTTATCCTCTTCCAAACACTGGTATACCTTACAAACTTTGTTGAAACTAATACTACATGAATCTAATCAGCTGTAAAGTTGTTACAAAATAGAAAGAGTGAAAACATTCATGATTACTTTTTTTTCTACCTGGTGTAATATTTTGTAGATTTTTTCCACTCTATTAAAACTTGTTCTGCTGAAAGGTAGCTCTTGGCATTGAAAGATAAACAGCAGAAGTACAGAGGCTCAAATCATGCTTTAAAGGATACTTGGAGTTGGAATGCAAAGTTTTTCATTTGTTTGAGTTGGCATAATTCAGTCTGATAGGGGAATAAGCAGGCATGAATAACTGGACTACACGTATTAAGGGAGCATCACCAGCGATCATTAAAAAAATTCTGGTACATGAGCGAATTTTAGGTAGATATTTCAAAAGAATCTCTATGATGGTGGCAACACTCAAAGTTATACAGCTGTATTTCATTTTTATTTATTTTTTTATACAGAATAAAATAAATAAAATATTGACAACCTCTGGTAACCCCATTGCATAAAAAAACATTCTGTATGTTGAAATAGCGTCAACATTTCTATATTTCGTTTTTTGCTACAGAATTATGTTTATGGAGATATTTGGTAACTCCTCCCACTAGCATACCCCACAGAGACAGTGGACAGGGCATCAGTACTCTTGCAAAAGGTCAAAGCAAGTTGATGTCGCTCCTGGCGCTCTCACCATACACCATAATTTTGATTCCTCACCCTGTATTGTTGCTGTGATCATGGAAAAATTAACAAGAAACAAGAGAGTGAAGTGGCAGAATTTAGAGAGGTCCTGTGAGTGCCTGAAAAAGAAACAAGAAAGAAAAAGAAGAGGAAAACATCACAGCTGCACCCAGCACTCCACAAGCATCTACTAGCCATACCCACCTTACACCTCCTCCACCTACGCCACACCAGTCACCCTCACTTCACACCTCATCAGCAAAGAAGAGGAAATTGGAGATTTACTATACATTGCAACCATCAAACAAATGGTTGTGAAAATTTAAATCCCCTGTCCTGTAAAGTTTATGTTTTTGTACTTTCTGTTGTAATATATTTAGTTCTTTATGGATTTTTGTCATTTTTGTTTCATTTGAAAGAAAAAAATCATGCTCTTTATTTTCTACAATAATTTTTTTTTTTTCTATGAAACCTGAATTTTCCAGCATTTTTTAATTATTCAGAGAAACAAATTAATAAAAAATCAGAGGTATTAGTTTCATGAAATGTATTCAATATCTTTTGTTCCCCAGACTAAGCTTTCATTTCATACCAAACTGAATGATGTGGAAGGATTTTCCATTAAGTAATTAGAGCTTCACTATATCTTCACTATGCTTTATATACACATGGGAGGAACACAATACCCTGAGGAATTATACACTACTGTAGCATGAAAGAGAAACTGTAAGGGAAGACAAACAGACCCAAGAACATGCAAGAGAGAACCTTGCACAGAATGAAAATTATAACAAAAGGGAGATTGTACAATTCCCGGAGAGCAAAATAAGCCTTTCTACTTATGAGACTACATTCTGCACCAGTATCTACAGTGACTGAAATTGGCATATTCCTTGTAAGAAATTGGAAGGTAAGTAATTGTGAAGACTCAGCAGCTACTGAGGGGATGATTTGAGACCGAACATTACTGGTCAAATCTTTGGGTTTTGAAACTAGTGTTCTGCACAAAGTTTAATTCACATAATACAATTAGATACTGAATTGTTTTTTCGCTGCCACCATATGTGTTGGGGTGGCAGCGGAAAAATGAACACTTGGTTCTCAGAATAATGTATATAATATAATGTATAATATACAATGTAAATAATAATGTCATATCTCACAATAATAATAAACAATATTACAAATACGTATGTACAACACACACAGAATATTCTATGCCACCATTACATATATATAGATAAATATATACATATATATATATATATATACATATATATATACATATATATATATATATATATATATACATATATATATATATATATATATATATATATACATACATATACCAAGGCTTCTTCCCCCTTACAAGGGGGGTAGCCAAAAAGAAAAAGGCATAAAATCATTCCCACCCATTCCATCCCTGAATACACTCCACACCCCTCCCACCCTCCCTCTTATCTTAGCACCTCCTGAATGATGGGTCATCCCTGCACCTTGTCCACTGCCCTGGGTCAGAAGCAGTGTTGCAAGACACAGCACATCCACAGCAAGGCCGCTTCATTAAAACGGCGACCCCCCCTCTCCGTCCCCCCATTGCATAAAATAAGAGGACGGGGAGAAATCCCTTCGGGCTGCATCAAATTTTGCTCACACATACTACCTCACCCCCCATCCACCCGCCCATTCCACCTCATGCAATCACAACATCATCCATATACAACCATTCTCCATTCACCCCTGTCTTCTGTCCTCTCCCGTCCTTCCTCAACAGACATTCCCCTCTTCCCCAAAGCCCCCTTCACCCCATCCATCCACCTCATCCTAGGACGTCCCCTCATGTTCACTCCCTCCACACCTGCCTTCCACACCTCTTTTACTAGTCTTTCTTCACTCATTCTTTCCATGTGTCCAAACCATCCTAATATTCTTTCATCAACCCTATCTCCCAGCTCCTTTTCCACCCCTGTTCTCCTCCTCACCTCATTTCTCACTCTATCTAGCCTAGTAACCCCCATCATACTTCTCAGACACCTCATCTCAAACACATTCAAACTCCTTCTCTCTTCTTCTCTTATGTTCCATGTTTCTGCCCCATACAGTGCTGTTGGCACAATCACTCCTTCATACAGTCTCCTCTTAGCATCCATTCCCAAATGTCTATTCCTCATTACACTCTTTAATCCACCAAGGCATTTACTCACTTCTCTCAATCTACATTCTACCTCCACCTTCACTCCACCTTTCCCTGCCACATTTGCACCCAAGTATCTAAAACTATCCACTTCCTCCAGTTGCTCTACCTTAATGCTCACTTCCAGTCTACTGCCACTTTCACCCCTTGTACATCTCATCACCTTACTTTTACCCACATTTATCTTTAGCTTTCTTCTATCACATACTCTCCCAAACTCTGCCACCAACTTCCTCAATCCCTCCTCCGATCCTGCCACAAGCGCAGTGTCGTCCACAAACAACAGCTGGCTCACCTCCCACTTGTCTCCATTTTCTTTAACCATCTCCAATCCCTTGCCCACTACCCTTGCATTTACCTCTCGCACCACCCCATCCATGTATAAGTTGAACAGCCAGGGTGACATAACACATCCTTGATGAAGTCCCACCTTTACCTCGAACCACTCACTCTCTCCATTTCTAATCCTGACACAAGCTCTACTACTCTCATAAAAACTCTTGACAGCTCCCAGAAGCTTTCCTCCTATCCCGTATATCTGCATAACCTCCCACAGTGCCTTTCTGTCTACCCTATCATAAGCCTTTTCCAGATCCATAAAAGCCCAAAAAACATCCTTCCCCTTTCCTATAGCTTTCTCACATATCTGTCTTACCACAAAGATCTGATCTACACAACCTCTACCCGTCCTAAATCCACACTGTTCCTCACCAATTACTCCTTCTGTTCCTCTCCTAATCCTCTCAATCAAGATCCCCCCATAAGCCTTCCCAACTACACTCAACAAGCTAATCCCTCTGAAACTACCACATTCACACTTGTCCCCTTTTCCCTTGTAAAGAGGAACTATATAGGCACTCCTCCAGTCCTCCGGCACTCTACCCTCTCTCCAACAAACATTAAATAACCTCACCAACCAATCCACCATCACTGTACCTCCCTTTTTCAGACATTCCACATGGCATCCATCCAGACCAGGTGCCTTACCTGCTTTCATCATCTTAACTGCCTTCATCATCTTAACTGCCTTCACTTCATCCTTCCTTATTTCTCCTCCATTCTCCTCATTCATCACTCTCATTTTCTTCGCACTTCCCACTGCAGCAATCTTTCCTTCCCTATTCTCCTTCACATTTAGCAACTCCCTAAAATATTCTGCCCATCTTCCCCTTACTGCCTTCTCTTCCATAATCATCTCTCCATCTGCACCTTTTACCTTTTCTTCTCTACTTGATTCGCCTCCTTTTCCTCTATTAATTTCTTTCCAAAACATCTTTTTATTACTTTCAAAATTTTCTGTCAAACTCTTACCCCATTTCACATCTGCTCTCCTCTTTGCAACCTTTACCTTTTGCTTTACTTCTCTTTTCTTCTCTTTTCTTTTCTTTGTACCTCTCATATGACATGGGAAGACACAGGTGAATTTACCCTAGGTGGGGTGATCGTTGTTGGAACCAATAATGTTTGAACATATTTTATTAACTGCTAATGATGTAATACAGTCCGGAATCCAATGACCTTTTGAGATGTCGAAATTCGAGACATCTTTGATGAAAGAAGATTCTATTATTTTTCTCTTGAAGCTACAATTTTATTTAAAAATTATATGTGCATACGAGAACTCTGCAGTGTTTCTTCACTCATTCAACAAAGCCCACCGCATAGACTGGGACAACGCAGATATAATTTTTAAATCTTCAAGAGAAAAATAATAGAATCTTCTTTCATCAAAGATGTCTCGAATTTCAATATCTCAAAAGGTCATTGGATTCCGGACTGTATTACATCATTAGCAGTTAATAAAATATGTTCAAACATTATTGGTTCCAACAACAATCACCCCACCTAGGGTAAATTCACCTGTGTCTTCCCATGTCCCCCTTCATGTACCTCATTACTATGTATATATTCTTGTACTATACCTTTGTAATCATTCTGCTGAAGAGGACCACAGAGAGTGGTCGAAATATACAGGAACAATCATCTCACTTTTTATCTTTTTCCACCGACAGTGGGTTCCAAGTTTAAATTGTACCAATGTGTTACGACATTAGTGCAATCTAATATATACATATATATATATATATATATACATATATATACACACTATATATGTATATATCTTTTGAACCACAAATAACTTTTAATTCGATACCATCACATTTGAGACTGAGTAGCTCGAAGGAGGCCTACGTTGGAAATTGAAACGTGGGTGAGCCGAGGACTGGAACTCATGTCACCCGTGACAAAGCGGCAGTGACTTAGCAAAATACGCTATCAAGAGAGATACAAGTTGAGTACAACTTTCTTATATTTTTATGCTCAAGTGACATGCACATACACGAAATATTGCATTCAACCCACCTCTGCCATGATAGTGTAGTTGCTAGTATGTACACATGGGAAAGTTTATACATACACTAAATGGTTCCCAGTGAACAGATTAATATTTTTTCAACCACAAATCACTTTTCCATGCCATCGAAATATTGTGTTCAACCCACCTCCGCCATGATAGTGTAGTTGTTAGTATGTGCATGTGGGAAAGTTTATACATACACTGAATGGTTCCCAGTGAACAGATTAATATCTTTTCAACCACAAATCACTTTTAATTCCATGCCATCGCAATCGCGACTGAGAGTAGCTCGAAGGAGGCATACATTGGAAATTGAAACGTCGAGCCGAGGACTCGAACTTAGCTCGCCCGTGACAAAGCAGCAGTGACTTAACTCAAAATGCTATCAAGAGAGATATAAGTTGAGTACAACTTTCTTTTATTTGTATGCTCGAGTGACATACACATACACGAAATATTGCGTTCAACCCTCGTCACCATTGTAATGAAATGGCACATTAAAGGCATTTGGAAACCATACAATGTAAACAAAAGAACTAGTGATGTGCCGATTCCATTTTTTTTTTTTTTTTTTTTTTTTTTTGCCGATGCCGATGTTAAAGCCGCTTCCTATTCACTCTTAGTTGCCCATGCCGATACCGACGCTGATTCCTATTTACTCTTAGTTGCTGCTACCAATGCCGATGCCAATTCCACTTTATATAATTACGATATATCAGTTTTCTAAGTATAAATAAAAAAAAAAATGAAATCAAAACTGTCTAAATTTCCTCGGTCACGGTGGTGGTTTGGTAACACCCCGTGACGTCACGGCAACGGGGACAATGATTGGCCGAGAGTGATGACGTCATGGCAACGGAGACGACTTATTGGCCGAGAGTGGTGACGTCACGGCAACGCAGACGACTGATCGACCGAGAACGCTGACGTCACGGCAACGGAGACGATTGATTGGCCGCGAGCGAAGGGCAGGGAGTGAAGCGCCCTCTCGCGAAGCAGTCCAAGCGATACCAAGAGACGAAACGGCGAAGAAGCGTAGACAGAAGCACCTATGGAAATGGCTAATGGATACCAAGGGTATAACGAAGAAGACGTTCCAAGAAGATATGGTGTTGGCAGCTAGACTAAGGGACGAGCACAGCAAAACTTTCCCTGGGTTGTACCAAGATCTAAGAATATAAGGTCTAACCACTTCCGACCGAATTTCGAGGGAGTTGGCGCAGCGGGCCCATGAACGTCACCTGGCTGTTCAAAGTGGGGTTAGCGGGTCCTATAGCTGTCAGTTGAAGCTGGTCCGTCGTTCGAAAATGACGTCGCCTTCGCTCGCACAGCTCCACGCAATTAGTTATATTCTGACAAATATTATATAAAATATATATATAAATATATATAAAATATTATAGTTCCTGTCTATATATATATGAATATATAATATATATGATATATAATATATATATATATATATAAAATATTATAGTTCCTGTCTTCCTTGGCGTTTCACAGTTTTCTTCAGTGTATCACAAAGAGAAAATGGACTCAGCCAAATGACGTCAGAAGCTGCGCAGAAGAATGTAAACGGTCTGACCTGTATATTTAGACCTTGGGTTGTACGATGATACCAAGACCTTTAAGATGAAAGCGTCTATACACGAGTTCCAAAGGAAGGTGATCGCCTTCAAATAAACTCCAGAGAACTATAAACAACTCGAATAAAGTGATGATATGTTTGATAAATTAGAGTGTTCGGACGATATGATATCCGGTGAGGATTGAGAGGCGTTCGTGCGGCATTACTTCTCAGGATACAAGAAGTTCGTTAAAAACGGTGCAAAGTCTGATCACAGGAACTTATAGATGCATTTCTCTTTCAAAATTATTCTGAAATGACCCCAGTGGTGATGATGTTAAGGGGACACTTTCGTAAAGCTGACTGACTATACAATATCGGCTACCAATACGATGCCAAGAGACGAAACAGCGAAGAAGCATAGATTACATTATATCGAAATGTATAATTTACTACAGGCCATGGGTCCCCTTGAATTCAGGGGATGGCTCCTTTGGAGGCCCCCGTGGTTCCCTTGGGGGCCCCTGCTGTTCCTCTAGGGGGGCCTGCGGCTCTTTTGGGGGCCCCCGCGGCTCCTCTGGGAGCCCCCGCTGATCCTCTGGGGCCCCGACGCATATATGCCAATGTGTGTAAGTATATATGTGTGTGTAGGTGTTTATATGTATGTGTGTATAGAAGAACGTGAAAAAGAAGACCGCGAAGTAGAAGAAAAAGAGGAAGAAGAAATCTTAACCAAGCTGAAGAAATAGAATAGGGAATTGCGCGACAATTTGAAGGAAGAAAATAGGGAATTGCGCGAGAAGTTGGAAAGCATACTGACAGAGATTGAGTGATGAAGACACGGATGGCGGGCAGAAGACACCAAAACGTAAATCAATAAGCGTGGATAAATACGCTGACGGGACAGACGACGAAGAATGCAACCCTCCTGTGGCTAAGAAACGTAATATTACATGTGTGACTACATAAAAAGCATGTTTTGCATAAACTTTTTATTTACACATCTGGGTTAATAAAAGGGCGGAGCTCCAGGGCGCGAAGCCGCTGCTTGTAATATAAAGTAAGTAAACTATGATTTTTACTTGCTTTATAATCTATGTAGGTTTATACATGCCATTTGTTGAGCTGTTGGATGCTAATAATTAAAATTTACCTAGTTGTATTTTACGAGACGAGAGCTATGCTCGTAGTGACCCGATCTCATATCTCTCCGCATCCAGTTTATTCTTAAAATCTTGTATAGTTTTGGCACTCACTGTTTCTCCGTTTAGTTTGTTCCAGGCATGAATCACTCTATGTGGGAAGTTACTCTTTTTCAAGTCTCTACTGTAACTGTCCTTCTTTAGCTTCTCGTGTCCTCTTGTTTCTCTTCTGTCCCATTTTAATAAATTGTCTTTATCGAGAATTCCCATCCCTTTCATAATTATGTAAATGGTCAACAAATCACATCTTTCTCTTTGTTCCAGTGTTGATAGATGTAATTTCTTCAATCTTTGTTCGTATATCAATTTTGATAGTGTAGGTGCCATTTTTGTTGCTGCTCTTTGGATTCTTTCTAATTTTCTTATGTTCTCTTTTGTGCTAGGTGCCCATAGTGTTGCAGCATACTCTAGTTTAGGTCTTATTAGTGTAACCACTATTTTCTTTGCCATCTCTTCATCCATGTAGTCAAAGGCCACTTTCATTGATCTTAAGTTAAAAGTCTCCAAATAATTTATTGACATGTTTATCAGGTGTCTGAATTGATTTTTTTTACTTCCTTGTTTCCAATTTTATATTGACCCGATATTCTATTTTTGCTTTTTCCAAATTCCATTATGCTACATTTCTTAATGTTAAAGTTCATATTACATCTGACTCCATTCCCATATTTTGTCCAGGTCTTCTTATAGTGATCTGCAATCTTCTGTGCTTACTGTCTTGAGTAATTTGGCATCGTCAGCAAAGAAGTTCATGTAACAATTCACTCCCTCATCCATATAATTTATATATATATATATATATATATATATATATATATATATATATATATATATATATTATATATATATATATATATTATATGGCAAACATTAAAGGAGCCAATACAGATCCCAGCGGGACGCCACTCTTCACATCTTTCCAGTTAGAATTTTTGTCTCTAAGTATCTCATTTTTCTCCCAATTAAGAAATCCTTCATCCATTCCAATAGCTTACTTTGTATTCCTCCTCTTATTTCAATTTTTCTTATTAATTTTCTGTGGTGTTTTGTCAAATGCCTTCTATAAGTCCAAGAAGGCGCAATCTGCCCAGGCTTCTCTTTCATGTATTATCTCAATTAATCTCGAGTAAAAGCATATTAAGTTTGTGGTACACGATCTTCCACTTCTAAAGCCAAATTGTTTAGGGTTTACTATTTTATTTTCTTACAAATGTTTGGTCCATTTGTTTCTGATAGCTTTTTCGCATATTTTTACTACTGTGCTTGTAAGGGATACCAGTCTGAAGTTTGTAGGATCTTCTTTGTTTCCTCCTTTATATATTGGTACTATGTTTGCATCTTTACAATCTTGCACTACCTTTCCTTCTTTGAGTGAAAAGTCTATTATCTTGTATAATTTGTCTGTCAGTTCGTCTATACACTTTCAGTATCCAATTTGCAATTCCATCCAG